>NC_084972.1:14753172-15062527 GCF_963691925.1 Scomber scombrus
GGTTAGAAAGTCTTAAACTGACATCTACTCCTCCAGTCATTGAGTATGACTTCTCCTGCTTCAATGTAAACACTGTTCTCACTCTATGTGTACTGTAGGTTTATACTGAACCATGACTGACTCCCAAATGTATCCATCCATCAATTAACTATCCTGTGTGTGATCGTATCTCTACACACATAGGTGAGAACACACACAGACACAGCAAATTGAATTGTGGGGGAAAATGAGAGCACCCAGCAACCCTCACAGACACCAGGACTTCATGCAAACTTCCCACAGGAAGACCCCACTCACTGGTGTCAGTGCTAACCACGGTACCAAAAGGAGAATCAAACTAAATTTATTTCAGGAACCAAGGACAATGGCTTTTGCTCATTACATGTGTGAAATATATATTTCATACAGGTAGAGGCAATAAAGCCGATAATAATAATTCAGTAAATGGAAAATGGTATTCACCAATGTAATACATGACCGAGCAGTCACTGACTTCAGTGTCACGACAGGTGTGTTTTTAGTGGTGTACTTATTGACAGACAACTGTAAGCAAAATTTTCTTTTGTAATGATTGTGGCCTGTCAAATCTAGGACACAGTGGTCAGCTGACTTAATGTAGTTTCCTGTTTACAAAGTGCTTTGATGGGTTTTGTGTAGTGCAAGAGTGGCTGCCACTTGGTTCGTCACTCAAAGCCAGACATGGACAAGGGGATGCAGGGCTATAAAAAGGATAGTTCAACATGATGATAAATAGATGATTCACTTTCCTATTGAGAGTTAGATAAGAAGCTTGATATAGTCTTTATATATATGTTAATATGAGCTGTATAATATGAGTGTTATTATCAATGCCAGACAAATTTAAACTTAAATACTGAACATTTGACTTTGACGTTTTTCTCACCAATGAATGCATTATAAATGTATGTAGCTTAACAAGTTGCCAATAGCATGACTGAGATGTAAACTTGTAGTCGTTGGACAGTTGAAATCTGGAAAAAACAGGCCATTAAATAAATCATGAGCATACAGCTGTAGTGCTCTTTGGGTGCTGTGGTGCAAGAGATTTGCACCCTACTTTCTTCAGTGGATCTGCTCAGTAATCAGCAAGAAAAGATGCGGTTTCATTGAGATGCTTGCAAGCATGAAATGTGAATTGTGTGATTGCAAAATACAGTTGCATTTTCTCGCAAAAGTACATGCTCAGCAAAACATGTTGGATGCCTTTCCTACCTCACACAGCATTTGCAAAACCTTGTGTCAGTCCAGTTTTTCAGTAGAAGATCACGCTTGAATCAAGTCAAATGTTCAATCAATACGCAATTTTTTGGATACACCACTACTTTAAATTTCAGACACTTCAGCATGCAATGGTGTATTGGGTATTCTGTATTTTGGAAATTTGATAAATTGTGGTGTTGATTGTGTTGCCGCAACTAAATGGTTTAAAAACTGACAGAGCAGTAGGTCTGCTTTGAGGTTACATAGGTTAAACAGCAGCTTGAAAAAGGGACATGCACTTAAATTACAAACAGACTTCATTTCTCTGAATATTATCTAATGAAAAGGACCTCTGTTATGAATATAAATAATATAATCGTGTTGTGGGGGTGTGAAGAGCTGTGTGCATACTGTTGCATTTTGCCTTTGTGCAAAGACAGCATCAACCTAATTAACCCACAGAGTAATACTTAAGCATGCCTCTGAGTGATTTAAACTGACTCCTTTCATAAATCAGAGTTTCTGAAGGATATAATTAATCACATTGCATTGTTACCATGGTAGCTTCATATTAGAGTTCAGTATCTTGTGCTGGGTAATTATTAAGCTGTCCATGCATTTACATTAGAATAGAGATTTTTAGCACAACGTCAGCTACTTCCAAGATACATGGAGAAGGAAAGGAGTCTGATGGGGTGAAAACTCCAGAAACAATTGGAATATAAAGAATATTGCACTAAAAATGTTGTTCTTTGTAGTATGCTGTGTACTGACCCTGATGAAGGCCACAAGCGGAAACACATAACTAAAGGTATGCGTGTGTAAAAATGTGTTCAAACTTGTCTTCACCCACAAAAAATGTGCAAGCTGATCTACTAATGCAGCACACTGAGGGAATTACATATTTTTTTGTTATAACTCAATACAATTGTTAACCTCTTCCACTAGAACCTGATCAAATTTAATTTTGCGCTTGCAGCTTTCATCCTCATCAAAACTGTGCACGCAATTTCGTACCCTTTATTTGGGATCTTAGTAAATCAGGCCCATAGTGTTGCCAGAGACCACAAGTACGCCCATGTGCAAATTTCAACCTCAATTATTTATAGTTTGTATATTGTATTAGTTAGACATGAACCCTTCTTAACTATGGAGCGACACTACTCTCTGGGTTACTGTTGCTTTACGCCCCTGCATGCTCTGTTGTGACAACAGCAGAGTTGTCAGAGTTGGAAAAGAAAATGGGTAACCAACTAACTGATGGGTAACCAAAGACCAAAGTTAAAGAAGAATCGATGCAATGCAATGAATTTATTTTTTGGATTTGGCTGTTTATTTTCCTTATAAAACTCAAATTCTGCCTCTTATACATTCATCTGAATCACCAGTGGCAGATCGACCTCCTGGTCAAAGGTAGACTAGTCTCTTCAAAAAGAGTCTGGATTGAGACTTCTGCTCGATCTAAACATACGGTGTCCCTAATTAACTTGTAGTGACCGCATAACTCCATGCTTTACACACTTACATACTGTGATAACCTCACTGTACATTGCATTCTGAAGATAAGAAGTAAAATAACCCTTTATTAATCCCACAGCGGTGAAATTTGCAGTTACAGCAGCAAATGGGATTGTGCGATAGCAAGAAGCATCAGTAAAATAAAAGCATGGTGTAATAAATAAGTAAACAGACTTAATTCAATTCACATTATTATTATGCACATTTTAGTATATACTGATATTGCATGAGAGAATTTGTCAGTTTTGGTGTGTGTGGTCTACTGAGATCATTGTTGATTAAGTCTGACAGCAGCAGGAAGGAAGGACCTGCAGTGTCTTTCCTTTACATGCCACCATATTTTACAAACACATCCTTTCCTCGCTCTAAAAAGTATAACTGATTCCTCTGTATTATTTCCATGTAAATATGGTGTAGAGAATGAGTTCCTAGCTGTTCTGCTCATACCTCTTGCACTTTATATACAATTTGATTACTGCCAAAATCCTGTGATGACCAGATGTTCTTAACTGTGAACACTGAGAATCTCTGTTATTGACATTTGAGCAGAAAAAGTCATAATTGCCCTTTCAATCTGCCGTTAACCCTCACATCAAAAATCGTCATGATGCAGCTCACATTTAGATGACATTCTCTTAATTCAAGACTTACCATGCTTTGAATCGGTCCAACTGCAATTGTCTGCCATGACAACAAAGCTTTGACCAAGGACACTTCTCTCTCTCTCTCTCTCTGTGTGTACGTGTGTCTCTGTCAACGTATCTGTGATAAACACGTCGACAGCATCTGTTGTCTTGTTTAGTATGAAGCTATACAGGTGGAGCAAGATGTTCCTTCAAAGGGACTGGTAGAAGTCACAGGATGTGTGCTTTTGCAGAAAACCACAAACTGTTTTTAGACTGAGTATAATCTCATATGACTGAACCTCTTCTGACAATATTAAGGAATACAGGAACTGAAAACAGCATTCTTTTAATTTTATTTTAATTTGACTGATTAGTATCTAATTAATTTGTCACATTTTAATATTAAAGAAAAACAAAGTCAACACTTTTCTTGCAGATGGGAAACAGGTACATCCATGAGTCAGAAGAAAATGATGCATGAACTCATTAGCCAAATGCAGTTACACATTTCCTTTTATTCCAGTGGACACATCTCTTTATACACCTGTCAAGGCAGCTATAAAATTAAACTAACCACTGAGCAAGAAAAAGTCCATTAACAGCAGAACATTTTCACTTCAGGAGCAAGTTGATTTCTAATTATTTATTTATTTACATTCACAATGAACTTATAAAACTAAAGGAAACCTTTTCTCTGGAACTGAACTGGCTAGACCAGATTATACTGTTGTTAATGACAGTGTTTCTATGCACACCATTCAGGGCCCTGTTTCACCAAATTTGCAACATGCAAGCTGCAACTTGCAACATGACTTCATTTCCTCTCACCTTCATTTTGACACAATGTAACTAAAGAAAACACTATGTTTATGACCAGTGCGAAAGAATACGAGAGGAGTGTAACATACACAAATTCATCAGAAATTTGCAAGAAACATTTGTGGAAGGGGCAATGGTTTTGATATTACGCTTGATGTTTACAGAAAGCATGGCTTCTCAGCTGTCTGCATGCATCACTCAAATATTATCAAGGTTTTTCATTGTGAGTTTGTGTAGCCATATGTTTGGCTTTTCCACATACTTTAAATCTCTTTTATTTATGAGTGCTCTTGTCATTTAAGGATGAACTCAGTTTGTTGTTTGGAGTCTGCTGTTACCACTCTGCTAGATTTATCGTCTTCAGCTGATCACCAGCATTAGAAAGTGAGAGAAACATTACTTCCTTCACCATCAGATCATATCAATTTTATTAATGTTCATCATCCTGCATTTAGTTTTATTGTCCAATTATTAAGTAGCATGAGTTGAAGAATTACATCCACATAAAGTGACTAGATAAGATGTTTACATGCCACAGTACTCAGAATGATTTGTGACATCACTGTGACTAGTTTGGGAGCCAATCCTGGTCCAATAGTCAATTTACACAAGTGTGATGTGGAAGCTTCAGTCCTCCAACACTGAGAATAGACTTTACAGTGAAGTAGGAGACATGTTGTGTCCAGCAGTTTAACTTCTGAAATTAAATATATGTGCATATTTATAGATTGTGGAATCAGTCGAAAGAAGTACATTTAAATTTAAGGACTTAACAAGATCATTTTGTGTCTGTAAAAAACACATCACCCACAAATTAGTATTCAAAGTAGAGTATTTTAAATAGCCTACATCTTAAAACATGTCCGCAGGGGATCTTTACACACAAGTACAAATTACATTATATGGAAATATTCAGGATTTCTTATTTGCACAGAGAGATTGAGATTAAAACTACTGTATGGTAGCTTAAAATTGCTGTCAAATTTAAATCTGTGCTGACAAGTGCAAAACTCATAGACTACATAGTATGCAAACTGAGTGTGTAGAATGAGTATCTCAACTTATTAAAGTTTGCACAGTATTGTTTGGGAGCAGAAGTTTGAGTGAGTTGTCAAATGTTTGTCACATGTTATTTTACCATTATAACTGCGTCCCATGTAAATATAATCTTGATAACAGTAACCATAGAAAGAAATGAATGACAAAAATGTTCAAATTATGTAGAAGACTGCTCTGGCAGTCTGACCAATATGACTGGCTTATGCAAATGTTTATGATGTTAATTAATACACAAAGCTAATACAGACATTGCAAACAAAAAGTCTGGCTGATTGTGGCCCTGTCAGAGCTATGGGCTTAAGATGCAATCTGAGGGATGTATGGAGGTCTGAGGTTGGACGATCAGAAAAGTCTGAACAGACACTGGAGGGAAAGAAGTCAGTACAACTGAATGTGACATAATGAACATAAACTGTCTGCTCATGAACCAACCACAGTAAAAGTTTCAATCCTCACTACATTGCACTGATGTGCTGAAGGAATGAAGATGAGACCAGTTCAAGGAGACACAGGAACTTTTACCAGGCTAAATTTAAAAAAAACACAGACAAGCAAAATAAATATAACTTAACTAAAAATAACTTAAGACTTAAAACAAAAACAAAATAACATCGCACTATGAAATGTACACAAGGGCATATTTACTTGACAAGCAGCATCAGGTCCATTGATCCAGATCCCCTGATGGTGTCACAGAGTTATAGACTTATCTGCTGTGATAACAAAGAACCCTTTGATTCAGGTGAGGCTGGGTGTCTGGTGGCTGTAAAGAAAATATGCACAACCCAGTGAGATTACTGGCAATCATCAGAACAGATCAGCTGTGGAAAAAGCCGATGATGCTGAACTGAAATTATGTACACACCCAATGTGCTATCTTCATCCTGGAGCCATCAAACCTGGAGGATTAGAGGCCTGAATGAAGGCAACTGATGAGGGTCAGAGGTGATGAGCAGGAGGTTGAGCAGGTATCTGTTGTTTCTGTAGCTCCAGCTGCAGCAACTTCATCCGGCTGTCTGTGACTCTGCTTTTATCAAGAAAAAACGTATTCACAGATATAACATACATTAATAATCAGATATCTATCAGTTTTGCTGCTCCACATGCTGCCTCATAGTTCATCAGCAGCTGAATGGACCTGAACTGTACCTATTTCAGACAGAGAAAGGCAGGACTAGAGAAATCAGGATTTGCTGAACCTGTAGCCTGTTATCAAAACACAGGAGAGAGACAAAATTAGGAGTAGAGTATAAGCATGACAGAAATGACGTGAAAATAACACATTTCTGTGTAAAAGGTCAATAGCTTAGTTAAATCTCAGTGTGCAAGTTAATTCCAAAACAGGATAAACAAACTAATAACTCTTCTTTCTTGTGTCAGTACCAGTCTGGAGAGAGTCCATATCAGTTTCTGACAACTCAGACAAAAACATGCAGACCTCCCACACAAGTCATTTATATAACTCACACTTGTATTATTGAATTACATTATTTATTTATATTAGTAATATCATGCACACATGCATCTACTCTTTATCTGACAAAACCTGGCTTTGTTCGTCTGAATCAGTTTATCTGTTATTTGTCAGTCACAAATACAAGAGACAGCAGTATGGTAATTTGTTCCTGTTCATTGTCAGGGTTGAGAAGGTTAGGTTACAGATTACAAGTTACCCTATTTAAAATGTAATTAGTAATGTAACTATTTAAAAAATAATCAAAGCAAAGTACTTTTCTAATCTTATAATGAATGTTTTCAGCTGTTGGGGTAAGTGTACCCATCAAGCCCACCAAAATCTAAGTTCAGGTGTTTTTCATGGATACTGACATGATGTTTAAGGAAGATCATTTCTTATAAAGTGAGATTTATCTTTCATTTTAAATGTATTCATTAGTTCGTGTAGATTTTGGAATATAAAATAAAGATATTTTATGAAAAAAGTCAAAAGTCTGGCATGGACTGAATTGGTACTGTGACACCCTTTAAGCCCATGTATGTTCTAAATAAGCCCATGTCATGATTTATTTACAAAATATAAAAAATATATTGTTTTCAAAGAATTAAAAACAGCAATATATGTTATGTATTTAGTAACATGTAAAATATTTAAAATTTAAAATTAAAAAAAGGGGGGGGGGGGGGGGGCTCCTGTGCAAAATCTTAAAGGTCTGGCTTCAGATGTAACTCCCTTTGTAACCATCATTTTCATAACTGTAATTTAATTACAATTATTTAATTATTTTTTTCCTCAGTAACTGTAACGGATTACATTTACATTCAGTTTGTAATTAAATTACGTAACGCTTTTACATGTAACTAGTTACTCCCCAACGCTGTTTATTATTAATATCACTAATGTTATCGCGTGCTAAGATCATAACATGACAAACATGTTGACACTTAACAATGTTGAGTCGTTTCCAAAGCGGAAAAAACAGCTGAATACATGTCAGGAACAAATTTAGTGAAGACCAGCAGATGGATATGTGAACCATAGACATATACACACGTATATATGTCTATGACGTGAACGAATGTAAAGTTTCCAGCCAAGTTACTCATAAACTTGAATCGCCAAAAAAAAAAAAAAACTTGAATCGCTGCATCTGCTTCTTCATTTCCGGGGAGTCAACGAGCGGAAATACAGACAGCGCCAATCTTGTATTGAAACCCACACTTTGGTCGGAGGTGGAATTACATCCGAGGCTCACATTGCCCTATATTGGCACTCTCAAACAGGCGGGTCTAACGTCCTCTTATCCCGCCCCTTGCTCTGCTCCTGTCCTCTCTGCTCCTGAACGCTGATGTGTTACTAACTTCAGCCATCAAGTCTGCAAAAATGTACAATTTCGGATCAAAATTGCTGCTGCTGTTCCTCCTGGCCTTCCCCTGCGGATTAATATCCATCGGTAAGTCATGTTGGTTCTGTTTGACTCGGTTTATGTTTCCGCCTGTGTAAAGTTAAAAAGTTTGAACACAGCCTAACATATTGACGTGGCATAGCCAGAGAAGTATAATTACTTAGTCTGCCGTCTGTCTTCACGGCTGCTTTGCTAACATGAATGTATAAACGTTTTCTACATTATTTATCTAGAATTATGAGGCAGACTCGATATTCTGAAGTGAATGAAAATGACCGAGTCCTTCCAGCTGCTGCCGCTTGAAAAAATAACGCAAGTTAAAGTTAACTTGAGTCAAAGAGTCTCACTTTTCTGAGGATCAGAGGGGATTTCAGGCCAAAACAAAAGTTATACATTTTGGACAAAACAGTAAGCGGCTCCCTCTGGCTGGGACACGTCACCATAGATAAGATGGTAACCCGTGTTTCACATCTGTAGGGGGGCTTCATTGTTCTGCTGACTGATTACAGTAAATGTTAATCAATAGTTACCATTAGTTTGAAAATAGGCTTTTTTTAATCTAATCATTTATTTAAAACTGAATTTGAATGGTTGTGACGAGTACTACCAGTTAAATCCAAGCATAATTATGCTTGTCTGTGCTTTTTGCATTAGTTATCTTTTAAATGATAAGTTCTGACTGACAGCAAAGAAGATTCACATCTTTACTGCTACACAACAAAAGGCTTTCTCCACAAATAACCACCTAGGGCAGGCTGATATTAATCAAATCAATACATATATTTGATTAAATGGTAAAGGTTAAGTGTAAAAATTTAAGACCAGAAAAACATATTTCATCAGCATCGTGATGTTCACAAACCTTAATTTAATCGTATAACATAATACCATTTTGAAGCTTTCAACCTCCCCCTGTTGTCTCCTCGCAGGCCATGTCTCTGCAGAACCAGACTCTGCTGAGGACACTGAACCAGATGTTGCAGTAGATGAAGAGGAGGATGAAGAAGAGGTGCTTGTTGAGGAGGATCAGATACAAAACACGGTATGTATATTTTATCATACAGCAGCACACAAAGCAAAACCGTAGATTTTATATGCAGACAGTTAAGTTACTAAGTCACGTTGTATTGATCTTCAGGAAGGAGACGACGACGACTCTGAAGCTGCTGATAAACTGATGACTTCTCACCCTGATGCCGACACAACCATCATCTTCATGACAGGAGAAGGTTGGTCTGGCTCTCTTTTGCTTTGGTTTATCAATTGTTGAGATTTTACAGCATTAACACTCATAACATTTGTTGTCAATAATTGAAGCATAAAATTGAGTGAAAGATCCTTCGACTATATTTAATATGTATTAACATCTATTATAAATTTAGAGTTCCCTGCCAATGAAATTGTGAGGTTCCTGGTGGGTTTCACCAACAAGGGGAATCTGGATTTCACCGTTCAGTCGTTGGAGGCGTCCTTCCGTTACCCCCAGGACTTCCAGTTTTACATCCAGAATGTAAGTGGGATCTAAAATAAAATCACCATCAAACATCTCTTTTCATCTGTAGCTGAATGCGTAGCAAAGTAATTTAGAAGTGCAATCATTTGTTGAATGTGTTTTGATTTTGAGATTATCAAACATTTTTCTGCACCCTGTCTCAAAATTAAGGATGTGGTCATAGAATATTATTTTTTAATGTCTTTCTGAATGATGTAGAGGCTTATAAAATGCTGATTTGTAAACTCAAACAATTGAGGCCAAATAATCCAAGGGTTTGTTACAATTTCATGTAATCTCTTGGATTTCTATCATTTTTTAAAATAGGAGCTAGGTTTGCTGTCTGTCCTGCCACCTAGCAGAATAAATACTACTGGAAAACATGAACCATGTCCTAGTTTAAAAAGTCTTATTTTTTGACAATGTATGTGTTTGTGTAGTTCACAGCTTTGCCCCTGAGCACCGTTATTCAGCCTCAGGCTCAGGCCTCCTTCGAATACTCTTTCATCCCAGCGCAGCCCATGGCTGGTCGTCCATTTGGTCTTGTTATCCTCCTGAACTATCTTGACACTGAGGTAAGAACGTTTTTCATCATTTTTGGTTGGTGCTAGTTGTCTGTTCAGGCTGACTTTTTAGAGGCAAAAACATAGTGTGATGATGTTAGACTGTGACTGTCAGGATGCACCACAGGAAGGTTTTTTGGATGATTTATGCAAATTTATACCTGCAGAGACAATTTCCTCCATGTAAGCCTTCACAGCTGTATTTTTTTCCATTTTTGTGTAATTGAGACCACTGCTGGCATCTTGCGGTCATTCAGCCTGCTGAGCTTTGACTGTTGTTTTCATGCTGTTAATGAAGGACGCGAAGACTGCTGAGTCATCTGAGCAAAGAAAGTTCTTGAAAGTTTAAGGAACTCATTTATTTAAGGTAATTACTTACTGGTTGTTTTAATGTTTTCTTTAGGGCAACGTGTTCCAGACTGCCGTTTACAACCAGACTGTCACCATCATTGAGAAAGATGAAGGACTGGACGGAGAAACGTAAGGCTTTCTACTGCTGGGTTCATGTTTTATGCTATCATGTAAATACCTGATAATAAGAATGTACTTTCAGATGGTCAGTTGCTATTTATATTACATTACTGCAGTTTTATACAGGGAAGAGTACATGTGAAAGCACCAAAATGACTAAGTCTGAACACTAACTGTGGGCAGTGGGTGGAAAGCGCGTTTAATTACACGGGTCAAAAAGTAAACCTATTTCTGCATCCGAGCTTTATTTAAATAATGTTTAAATCTCAGTATTTTCCCACATAATACCATCAGAATCCAACTTTCTCACTATGCCAGCTTCCTCAAACTACCAAGCCTGTAAACGGAGGTGTGAAATTGGCACAAAGAGATTAGTTGTCAGAATTGTGCAGCTGGTGCGAGACACAGGAACTGTCACCAGCAAATTAGTCAAGCAAGAGAAAATGTTTTCCACCCAGAAATCTCAAATCGAGGCCCAGCTTGTTTCATTAGTCTTCACGCTCAAAGTTCTTGCTAAAAATGTGCAGTTGATGAAGGGAGCTATTTGCTTGAATAGTATTTGGTGTATGATGGTTTGTTTGTGCTCCAAAATCAATCATTTGCATGCATTATTTAGTCAATTAGCTGCAGAAGAGAGGTCATAGAAGTGTTTTTATACCACTCTCCTCAACTAGTCCAGTGATGAAAACTGTTCTTTGTTGCTAGAGATGTTTAAATAAAAAGCAAATCAAAAATCAAGAAACTGTGGAACTCTTTTATTGATTTCTATCCACTGATTAAAGAATTCACTTTGATTTATCTGCAGGATGTTCATGTACGTCTTCCTGGTTGGACTGGTAGCCCTGATGCTGTTTGGAATATACCAGGTCTTGGATTCAAGGACGGTACGTGTTTATCTTCAATCGGATGTATTTGTAATCATTTAGTTTTGTTATTACCAATGCATATGTAATGGGGTATATTTTACATGTAAAATCAATAGCTTTAAACAGGATAGACTGAGATTGAGGCAGGATATTCAATTAGATAGATTAAACATGTGATTTGTTTAACTTGTGTTTTTCAGAAAAAGAGACTCTCAGTGAAAATAGAGAAAGGCACCGTCGGGATGAACGATGTGGACATCAGCTGGATCCCTCAGGAGACTCTCAATGTCATGAGTATGTTCATTTTTATCCCCGACTGTCACAAGTAATAACACAGAGAATCCTTTTCACCTCTTTGCCTCAACATCCATTTCTCTTCCGTTACATCAAAGGTGATCTTTTGCTCATATTACTGTTACACTCTGCATATAAACAACTGATCTGTACATCCTGTCTTACAGACAAGGCTTCCCCTAAAACATCTCCACGTAAACGGACCAAGAGGACAGCCGGAGTAGATCAATAAAACTGTCGGTTTCCATCCATCATCATACTGTACGTCAGGCTTTCAAAGCCCATTTCCTAACCACAGTATCCCAGTTCCCATTCACAACGGACCAACATTTCTGGAGTCTTATTTCCAGCCTGAGCAAAGTGTTTAAGATGTTTGTATGGATTTCAGCCTGCTGCTCTCTTATCACGACCACAGAGCATCCTGGACACTGCTGCTCCGATCAGAATGACCATTTAGACACTAAAACAACTGAACCGTTGTTCATTTATAAAGGGATTTTTTTGACAGTATGTTTGTGTGAAAGTTAATTAAAGATAAACCAAAGTTATTGAAATCAATATGTCGTGTAAAAACATGGGAATGTGGTACAAACTGACCTCAAAAAGGTGAGAGAGGTGAATACATCAGTTCTGCCTATATGAATGCTGTGAAGTCATAATAATTGCATTGGAGATTAAACACTTTATTTGTTATCTGCCATATTAGGATAAAATTGATTTTATGACTTAAAAGCATTCATTCTCCTCCTCCTCTGTCATGTTAATGATCCGTACCGTATGTGAGGGGCCATGCAAACACCTCCTGTTAACAAAAAATAGATGCAATCCATTAAAACGTTTCCCACTGATGACCGTATGTTTGTACCATTCAGTGACATATGGTGTGAGGTAAAGTTTTGGTTTCATTACAGTGGGGCAATGGCAGCTGCAATCATTAAATAAACATTAAAACAGTGTTCTCTGGAGGTTTCTGCAGGCTAATCCACCTGTTTTTCACCAAAGAGTCTCAGTGGAGCATTTCAGACTCTTTAATGACTGCAAATGGTGCCGTCATTTGGATTGTTTGTGATTAAAAAAAAAACACCTTTTGGGGGGAAAAAAATAAAAGGGTGAACAAAATGTGTGTATTTTGTTTGTTTTCTTGGAAATTTCATCAAATGTGCTTCATGCAGTGATGTTGTGATCTGAAATATATGACAATGAATGATGCCTCTTCAGGAAATAAGGAGAAAAACTATGATTTGAGGTTTTTCAGAGCTTTTGGTATTACTTTATTCTACAGGTATGTAAATCTCAAATCATTTTTAAAATAAAAATATAACGTATTTAACAGAAATACAGCTAATTAAAAGAGACTGTTGTAATTGGTACACCAATTAATTGATTCCAAATAAATGCTAAGCTAGTGTAACCTAGAGAGCTTTTCAGCCAGTGTACAGCAGGTCAGAATGCAAACATGTGCATTTCGACTAAGGGCAAGCATACTATGCAACATAAATGATGAATAAATGTTCACGTAGGCTTAAATGGAGCAGTTATTTGAAGAATATTCCTCTGGAAATCCACAACTGCTTTTGTGTGGAGCCCCAAAGCTGTTAAAAGGTAGTAAACACATATCAGATGAGTCAAATATAAATACCTGAAAACATCAATAAATAATGCAGTTAGTTGATGATTTAAAAAATGTGTAAAGAGAAATATAAATCTGTACACCTTTCCAATTAACCGACAGCCAGTAGTTTTCTTCTATTTATATTTCAGTTCCTTCTTTTTTTAGCAGCATTTTATTGTATGTATTTGTGTCTTGAAACACATTTAATCATTATGTTACTTTTTCCCCCATGCAATTTTTCTAGCAATTGTCCTTATGTTCATAAAAGTAACATAACTTAAAAGTCACTTCCAAAAACGTTTTGTAAATAGAAATAAGTCAGCTTGTGATTGTTCAAAGTTTTGTAACCTTTGCTTTGTGGTGTGGACAGCACTGCATCAACCTCATGAATGAGCAGGATTATGATCTATTGAGATAGAATGATGGATTAAGACACATCAAGTGCGATAAAATGACTTCCTGGGAGTGCTTCGTGTGTTGTATGAAGGTTGCAGCAGGGTTGCGTGGTGGTTCCTCCTCGGGGAGGTGAGAGCTGTCCGGTGCTGAGAGGGGGAGATGAGCTCAGCGCGCGCCGGGGGGCAGGTAACGTCAGCAGTCGGCCAGAGCAGGGAAAAAACTGAACATACACCCACCAAGTGTGTGTATGTTTCTTTCTTTTTTTAAATCGCTGCTTAATCACTGATACACACCGGCACACATTAATAATGGGCAGCTAATCAGCCCCGCGTGAGTCAGCACCGCCTTTTATTCCGCTTTACCTCGGTTGCATGATCCCGTGCGCTCCACTTGGCTTGAAATGGGATGATATGGGATTTTTCATGTCGACGAAGATCGGAGGGATTCTTGCGTTTGCCTTGGGTAAGACATCTCTCGGTCCTCCGTGCTTTGGTTTCAGGCTGCGGACCACCTGGGATGCTTTATTAACCTTTACATCGTGTTATCTACCTGCATCAGAGATGTTACAGCTATGATTGCATCTTTATTTATTCCCATCATGGTTGTTGGTGATGTTGCATGGTTAAGAGACCTGTACAGCTTGGAGTACACACATCGACGAGAGACACTGGGTGCTACAGTAAGGGGATGGAGTGCAAAGCTTTTTGACATGCAACAGAATGTACAGAATTCTGTTTAATAAACAAGTTTTACCATTGAAATTGCAAACATCTTAAACAGAGCCACTGTCGATATATATATGTAAGGGCTGCAGTGGTCAGAGCACTGTTCTCAGCTTTCCACCCACTGACATCTGGTTTAAGTGAAGTTCAGGTGGCAGGACTACAAAATCTTTATTTAGGCTTAAGACGGGTTTAGGAAATGACAGACAAATCAGAAATCGAATGCAATATAATAAGGATTGTGCAAAAGTTGCACGAGCAAAAGCAGTGTTTAAAGCTCTAAGTGTGGAGATGAAGGAAAAGAGGAGCCAGATTGCAACTACCAGATGGCCTGTAATCCTAAACAGGACTGATTCACCTTTTTTAAAACTGAAAAACCACAAAGGCATCTGATATCTTTCAAACTAACATTTGAAAGAAGCAGTTTAAAGGCCAAACATCACACACTTGTAAAGCCTGATAAAAATAAATAAATAAATATGCTGTCACCTCACCTGTGTCTTCTTGTTTATTTCAGTGTTCCTGTCCCTTACTGTGTCAGGAGACTCAGCAGATGTGAAGTGTGAGAATATTTATAAGGACTTTTCTGATTGTGTCCTGGAGCTGGGAGACAGCATGGACAACTATCAGGAGAACGTGACCAGTGAGAGGGGAGTTGCGGCCGTGTGCAGGTGATAATACCTTTATCTGTAAGAGAAAGTGTGTGAACAGCATGCAGCATCCATTGATTGTGCACACTGGACTTCTGCGTTAATACTAACATATTTTCATGAGTGGGATTTTATTTGAAAAAAATAAGAAAAAGACTACTGATTAGTTCACTTTCATCCAGAGAGTGTAAGAACTGCACACTTCAAACCTTCACTGATCTACAGCACTGTGCATGAAATCATGTTATTTGTATGAAATAGTGCATGATTGAGTAGAATAATGCAGACATATGAAGTATGAGATATGCATCAAGACAAAATACTGGAGAGGAAAAGAGCATCTGCCATAATCTCAGAGGGAGAATACAGAAATGAATGGTGCTGAGACACTGAGCTATTGTACTAAATAATTTATGACTTTGCTGCAGCAGTAATGAAATTCCGGGGACGGTTTTTGTCATTGTTACTGCACACAGTCTACAACCCCAGCACACTGTATTGAAGACAAAGATTTACACATAAGGCTTCTGTTGAAAATTGCCCATTTGCAATATCATCTGTGATATTGTTTCACTCTGATACAGTTTCCATGGTAATCAAAGCTCAGTTTGACTTACTTGAAGCCACCGTAGCCATCTGAGTGATAGATTATTGGCAGGCAAATTAATCCACGACAGCCAACGAGCACGTCGGCATACTGTAGCAGGGATGAACTCTTGAGTGAAATGGCAGAAAGGCATGTGTTGATCTGATGATCTTTTTGTTTGCCACAGCCACTGGGAAGCTTTCCACACATGTGCCCTGACGGCGCTGTCCGACTGTCAGGAGGAAGTCAGCTCCATCTGGGAGACGCTGAGGCAGGACTCCAGGAAGATGCGCTTCCAGGGAAGTCTGTTCGACCTGTGCAGCCCCAGCTCTTCTCCCAGCATAAGTTCACCTCTTGCTGCACTTAGCCTGCCACTGATAGGAATGTTGATCACGACTGGGCCCTGTTGGTCCTTAGTATAGGTGGGGACTGAAGGGGAGTGGGGGGTGTGTGAGGAGATGGGTATGGTGAGGATGGCCTCAAATTCCCCCCTGGGGTTCAGTCCTCCTGAGCACAGCTGAAACCTAAAGCCACGGATTTAAGAGGGACGAATAATTTAATAAGGATTATTTTGACACAGAGCCACAGATGTCTGTGGCAAGTCAATCAATATTTGCTGTGATGAATAATGTTTGAAAACCTCTCAAATTACTTCAGCTTGATCTTCCCTTATGTCTAGAAGCTGGCAGAGTTGGTGAGAAAATTACATTTATGCCAATTTATCAGTCCACACAGGCTAAAGCAAACAAGTATCCTAGGGATTTCAGATATAATGCGAGCATAGTCTGATCAGCAGAGTCTACAGTCAGAAAGACACCTGTGGCTCTGAGTTGCCTAGTATATAAATATACAAGGGGTGGACACAATATCACGAAACCTGTAAAATCCGCCCTGCAATAAATACTATATTTGTGAAGATTATCATGGTCTGTTTTTGTGGATGTGATTTTTAAAGCATCATTTGTGGAGTTGTTGTAGCTGCTGGTTTCATATTGAAGACAGTGAGGTGTTCCTGGTATTGTGTCCACTTTCTGCTCTAAATTAAAGAAATAGTTCAACATCTTGGGAGTTAGACAAGAAGATTGATATCACCCTCCTTCATATTTAGCGTACAGTGATGGCAAATAAGTGTCTCTCAAAATGTCAAACTATTCCTTTAATTAAGAGCTACAGTTTATGTTAGCGCCAGACAAATTTTAATCTTCAGTGAGTTTATATCAATACAGCCAAGCCATCACAATGTAATAAGCACACACATTGCAAGAAAACTTTCAAAGATGCACTTAAGAGCAATATCTCAGCAAATCTCAGTCATTAGAAAACTATTTTGTTAAATTTGAGTTATTAGGTGTCACTTATGTTAAAGTTCAAACCAGACATTAATCTGAGAGAATTAACTACACCAAAGGTTGAACCTAACCAATGTTGGCATATACAAAAAGGTGAGAAGCCCCCTTGGTTCAAAGTGTAGTAAATGTTTGTGTAAGTGACAATCAAGCCACTTGTATACAACTTTTGACCCCTTTTCCCCAAAACACTTCAGCCCACTGAGGCTGATGTTGCACGGCTGCTACAAAGACACCAAAAACAGACATCAGACATTACTCGTTTTCACTTTTCCAGCTCCACTCTCGCTCTGTCAGAGGCTCACCCCATGCTTTGGTTAACTCTCACGCTCTCGTAAAACCTCTGACCTGTTGATGTTTGTGTAAAAGAGAATCTCAAGTGTGACTTTTCATTATTGTTACGCAAATGTCAGTTACACTAATGTCAGTATTTATCACTTTAACCGCAATGGGAAATTAAACTAAGTCCAATAATATGCAGTAGAGAAAGTAACAGCTGTTGTTTGTTTAATGAAACAGCATATTTTTGAGAATACAATGGCTTTTGTATCAATTATCCTTCAATTAAAGATCTATCCCTTAATGCGTTGCATAATTATGGTGCTTAAAATACTTATTTCTTGCATTTAATTGGTTTAATTTCGGGAACCGTAGACTTGATTTTACACAAAAATCACATTGAGCAGAGAGAAGAGTGAGCCTATATTCATCTACATCAGCTCAGGAGTGCTACAGTTATTATGGTATCACCACAACTCATCTGACATGTTTAGCCAATAAATCATGTGAGATATCACTAATCGTAATAGTATTTTAAGTATAGTAATTAGGTTAAATTTAATGTAAGAATATTTGATTTTGTCAGTTACTCCAATATTCAAAATTCAAAACAAATTAAGAATTAATAAGCAATAGAGTCAATCAGATTTGCATATTTCCTTCAACACTGACTATCCTTATCCTAACAGGCATTGTCGAAACGTTGATGACTCCTGACTGCAGTCCTGAGTATTTTCAGACATCTCTTTTATCAGAAATGCATGATAAATTTTTGTGACAGTGCTAGAGAAAACAATGGCCAGTCTGTTGATTTTACCTTGCACAAAGTGTACAGTGGTATTGATCTGTGCATGAAGTTATCGGCTATTTTCCCCCGGTGTATCAGCATCCTTTCTTGCGCAGTTTCATTACCCACCCACCCTCATCCGCCTTACCCCCATTAGCATGTTTGTTGTAGTTGTTTCTATTTATTTCATGTTTCACAAGTGGTAGCATAACGTCATCCATTGTGTGTCTGGTGGTGAGAATACCAAACGTCCTCAAAGCATGAGCAATATGTATGGTCACTTCTTAAGAGAGGACTCTTATTCCTTCATATGCTGTTGAAGAAAGCATGAAAATGATTGTGTTATCATGAGCATTATACCACAAGAAATAACCACAATGACAGTTTAAACATGGAAAGAACTTCTGAATGTAAAATCAAGTTCAGTGTCCATGTGGGGTTTTTTCAGCTGACTGATAGAAAAGCACACTATTTACAAGACTGTATAAAGCAATATATGGCAAAGTAATGTGTTTGTAATAATAAAGCACCATGTTTAAAACATACAGCTCTTGTATTCATCACCTTTAGCAAAATAATAAAAAGCACAGATCTAGAAAATGAGAAGAGGTGGAACAGTGGAGCATTTAATTTAATCAATGATCCAGAAATGGTTCAGAGAAAGCAGCGAGTCCACTGCTGTACGACTCATTTGCGACCGAGTTTCTGTTTTTAGTCTTCCCTCAAGAAAAGTGTTGGTAATGAGACTCACAACTAGTGTTTTTCAACTCGTTAGTGTGCTCCCATCTGCTTCTTTCCACCTGGACACTTCCAGCAGAGGCGGGATTGGGAGAAAATGAGGGATCAAGGCCCGGGGTGGAAAACCTTCAGAGAACCGAAGACTCGTTTGTGCTGTGCCACTCATTAGAAGACCTATCTTTAACATCTGAAGCATAATGGCTAATTATTTTTTTCAACTACAATTTCCTGACTGAGATTTACATTTCAATCAATATGCACTGGAGGTGTTTTATTAAACAGCATTTGCAAGACAGTACTTATATTGTACATTAAGTCTTTCAAGCTGGTGCAAACACCCTACATTTAAATTTTCAGAGTGGAAAAAAAATACATACACCTCATGTGCAATGTTTCAGCACCAGAAACAGGTCCAAGAATTTATTCACATGAATAGGTCCAATCCCTCCATTTGTTTTTAAATCAATTTCTTATGTTATGTTACAAAGGTGACATTACATGTGAAAACCTGCAGAACAGCCACTGCTAGAAAAAGATCAAATATTAGCTCACCCTGCCTTAGGAAGAGTAGTCATGAATTTGGACATAACTTAAAGGAATAGTTTGACACTTATTTACTTCCTTCCTGAGGATTAGATGGGAAAGTTGATACCACTCTCATGTCTTTACAGTAAATATGAAGCTAAAGTCAACCGCTGGTTAGCTTAGATTAGAATAAAGACTGGAAAAAGATAACCTGGCTCTGTTCAAAGGCATAAAAAAAACACCTACCAGTACCTCTAAAACTCATTAAATAACATGTTATATCTTGTTTGTTTTGGTGGGGCGCAGTGACTTCATAGAGTCTTCATCATCAGCATGAGACAAACATAACTTATTGTTTTTACAAGTTGTTCATTCTGTACAAAAAACCCCAACAAAACCAAGATATAAGATGGTAATTACTGAGAGGTGCTGTAGTCTTTATGTTATGCTGAGCTAACCTGCTTTATTTAGTAGACAAACATAAAGTCAAGCTTCTCTTCTTACTCTCGGCAAGACAGTGAACAAGCTTATTCCCTAAAATGTCAACTATTCCTTTAAATCCCCTGTAGCAGAATGATGTACATTTTAGAAACTGAATTTTGAAACAAGACACTGCATAGTCCGCACCATCACAGCTTCAAAGGCTTAATCTGACAGTTGCTCCACAGAATGTGAAGCTGAGCAACTGTAATACTAATAATAAGAAGCTGTTATTTTAGACACGGTTTTAAAATCCATCAGGAAGCTAAAAATGTTCCAGAAACCATCAGTGCTGCACATTTTGTGACTGTTGACGTCACATCCCCACAAACAGTGATAGTGTTTTCGGGAACACAGACACACAGCCTGCTGTCAGAACACAGCTGGTGTCTGACAAACGGTCCCCAAACTGGCCACCTTGTCTGCATAATACATCATGACACAAAGAGATGGAAACGAACAGCACTAGTGGCGCAAAACGCTGTGCAAGCTTGACAGGGAAGGCTCCAGAAATGTAAAAATGACTTACTTCTGACTGATTATGTAGGATATTAGGAAACTATAATATCCCAGTTGGAACACTGAGATGCAGTCATAAGAAAAATGATTAAAAGCTTAAATAGGTAAACTTGCACACTGGTATCTCTAATTTGCAGTGACGTGTAAGTGGAAGATTTTTTACTTAACAGCTCATAATTATACCAACACAAAGACAGGCAGCAATGTCTGATGTTGGAATTTGCTCGTCCATATTTGCTCTGAAGATCTCCTTTTGGTGTAAAAAAGAACAAATATCATCCATTTTAAAATGTCTTTAAATTAAGGAAATAGGATGTTCATGCTAATGCACTTAATTTTCACACACAAAAAATGAATTACTAAAAAAAAAAAACTCATAGCTCATCAGGTTGGGAGAAGGGTGTAAACTGACATCTCCTTTGATAAGCCTTAAAATCTGTATCTTAATATGCTACACAGTTAAAACTGTCCAACATTTAAGTTATGAATAAATAGGTCGGTTCATCTGGTGTATCACTTGACATTCAATCCAACATATATATACATACATATATAAATATATATATATATGTGAATGTTGATGGCAATTCATGTTGGATTTCTTTTGCCAGCAGTGAAAAAAAACAAAACGCTTTTGAGCAAGTTCCTCAAGGCTTAAATGTCCATTGATTTTCAGTGTAGCATCAAGAAAAATTCAAAGGTTAGACTTGGGTCCACTGTTGACGGGAATGGCCCTGAGCTCAGTCCGCATGCACAGGTACTCTCCAATAACAGCCATCAACGCCATGCAGGCCACATTGACGAGCCACCAGGACAGAGCAGCTGGAAGATGAGCGTTATAGATCCAGCAGCCGATCATATGGAAGAAGTGCACGGTGACTGTGAAGTCCAAGCACTGTTTCCCTCGACGGATGAAGAACCACAGACCAAGTGCGCTGCAGGAAACATAAAAACTATGTTATCAACCATGCTGTACTCTGCTTTCAGATAAGATTCCTGTAGAAACAAAGATGCACCTTCAGAGTTGTTAAAGTTCAAGTCTTGCTACAAATCACAGCTATAGAAATTATGATAAATGATTGCAAGTTTTTTTTTAAACTTCATTTAAATAAACAACATCTAGCAGTGGAACTCTTTCACTTTTGCAGGAGTGAATAAATGTTTAAACCCATTTAAAAGTGTTGTCTAATGAGATACTTAAACATCAGTCACAGTTTCATCACTTAGGTTTGCAGAGAAAAGATTGAAGATTTCTCTTACCAGGTAAGTGAATTCAATATGAAAGCCATCATTGAGAGCCTGCCCTGTATTGTTGCAAACCCAAGGGCCTGCCAAAGCACAGCAAAGGTTTAAATAACATTTCAGGAGCACACAGATTTGGCACAAAAAACCCCCCAAAAAAAGGTTACACAGACAAAATGGATCCCATGACTTACTTCATAGTTAAAGATCTGGTCCAGTGACCGATTTGTTTGCACCAGACTGTCCACTCCTGCCAACCACAGGCCCAGGAAGCTGTAGTAGATGCACTGCATCAGCACAATCTGACTCACAATGAGGACTGGATCCCAAATGTAGCTACGGAAGTTACTGGCCATCGTGAACTGATACAACATGCAGAGGCCAAAATGATGTTAACAGCTGGCCCCTACTGTTACCAGCTGACCCATCCAGAGTGTGAGCTCAAAATCTAAAAGAAAAATAAAATAATGTTAAAATTAATGAAAGGCATTTCCATATTTTATTTCCTGGGTATAAAACCTTGGTCCTCCAGATTTATCACAGAAATATGACAAAAACTGTCAAAGCAGCTTTTTTGAAACTTGCTGTAAATAAATAAAAAACAAGATGTCCTTCAAGTAGGGGTCCAAAATTTTGGTGTATGCTGAGGTAGTAAAATATAATAACCTCTGTTAGCTCCTAATGACAGTGTGACACTTTAATATGAATGTATTTTGTTTTTTAAGTATTTTGTGAGTGAAAGACATGTGATTAGTTTAGCAGTGCAAACAGTCCTGATTTAACCCAACCCCCCACAGAGAGTAAATACAAGTCATTATCAATAGGCCAGGAATTAAATCAATACACTGTATGTTGTCCTGTTTCATATTACAGATATCAAACTAGAGCATTGAATACAGCTACAGACAGACCGTTTCAGCCATCTGGATTTTTTTTTTTAACCAGTCAGGCTGAAGATACAGAAGATTGTTAACTAAACATGATTTCTCATGATTCAACAGGTGAACAACTTTTTATCCAGATGGTTAGAAGAGTCTTTGGGTATTGTGGCAACACTTTCAGAATAGGACTGGACAATATATCAAGATGATATCATGATATGAAACAAGATATCACCATATGAAACTAGATATCATCTTAGCTTTTGTATAATATTGAGATATGATGCAAGTGTCTTTTCCTGGTTTTAAAGGATGTCCTGGACGTTTTATTGCCATGTGTCTTTACCCTCTCAAGTCAATTATGTCCACGTTATTGATGATTAGTTATCAAAAATATCATTGTGTAAATA
Source organism: Scomber scombrus (assembly GCF_963691925.1). NCBI lineage: Eukaryota > Metazoa > Chordata > Actinopteri > Scombriformes > Scombridae > Scomber > Scomber scombrus. The sequence continues at coordinate 14,776,136 of NC_084972.1, forward strand.
TTTTGTGAAAGTACCCAAAGACATCCTTAGATTACCATTGCAATATCGATAGAGGTATTTGGTTACAAATATCGTGATATTTGAGTTTGTCCATATTGTCCAACCATAGTTCAAAACAGATACATGACCAGCACAAACTAGGGTTAGATGAGCTGTAGCGTTAGATAAATATTGAGTCAGTTAAGTATCGGTGGGTGGCATGACGTTAAAGGGAAGGAAAGTGTCCTAAATGTGGCGCATATCTGACCCTGGTTTAACTATGTGACTTTTTTATTTACCATGAGCAGCAGGCTAATAACCGCAGCTAGTTCACTGTCCACCAACACACACTCAACGATGAACGCTGACTATATTAAACAAAACCTGCCATGACAGTCAGTAAAAGGACTAATACAAGCCAGGAAGTCTCAGACATTTAACCTAACTAATCTGCTGACAGTAACAATGAAGTATCTTGTAACGTTACCGTCTAACGGGACAACAACACAGGGTTGGTTACATCATGTTAGCTCCAACATGGCGGCTTTCTTTAGGAGTAGGACTTTCAAAAACAGACACAGACCTGAACCATGAAGTGAGGAGCCGCTCCAACAATATAATCGTCGTTTTCTTTCTGTGTTCACAACATCTACTAAACCGGGCCTTGTGTTCGACTAGCCAAACCCTGGTTAAAAACACGGAAGTCACAGCGGTGAACCCGGAGATAAATGTAACAGACAAAGGATTATTTTCAATATAAAATACCTCAGAACTGCTGATGAATTAGTTCTCATGGAGAAAATGTCTATTGCGCTATTGCATAATGTCTATATTCGTGGGATTCACGTTAAATTAAAAAATTTTCTCGTCATGAACCAAATGTGCTGGAGGTTTTTTCTTTCTAAGCGAGATCGACACTTATTTTGAAGTTGTTTATTCGTTTCCGGCGGGTGCAATAATAATCTCCTTTTCAAAATAAACTTTAATGACTTAATTAATTAAATGACAATCAAACAAACGGAAGAAGACAATATAGATGATAGTGACACAATCTTTTCACACACATTCATTGTTCTTGTACTACTAATGGCAGTCTTATGCTGTGAGAGGGTATAGCGTGTGTGAGAGACCTATTTCTAAGTCAGTTTTATTTGTATAACACTTTTCATGTAATGGCAGTTCAAGGTGCATAAAATCTGCATAAAAGCTATATATCAACATGATAAAAATCCGTTTAACCTGTTAAGCAACTGTATTCCACCCGTGGGACATTTTAGCCTTGATGGCATTATTTTCAAGATCACTTATTCTCTGTTATAACTTGTAAAATATAAATATTTACCTTTTAAATGAGACCAAAGTGATGACTGTAATGGAAAAGGGTTAAAGAACAATAATTATTTTATTCTGGGTACATTATTATAGACACTGTGCACAAAAATTGTGTGCCTGTGTCTTACTGTGTGACATGGCTATACATGTATAATCAAATAATAAAACATTGGAGCAGTTATCAGGTTATTTCCTTCCAGTTATACGTAAAAAGAAGAAGAAAGAAACAGTTTAAACAGTTTAGTAAATGAATGAATGAATCTGTCCTAACATCTCTCACACATCATCGCTGGGAGGAGCTGGGACATGAGTAAAAGAAGAGGAAAGACGCGACCCCATAATGAAAAGCAATCTTGGATTCAGCCTGACGTTTCTGTCATCCGGAATAACTTGCACTGCCAGATAGGTGTGCTGTGTGTGGTAAGTTAAACTACTTGAATGTAACTGGAACACTGTGTATTTATCAGGCGAACACAGATCTGTATACTGTAGCCTAAGCCAATTCTCTGAACCGCATGTATACTCAGACAAGCGATCCGGTTTTATGCATGTCTTTATCTGATACGATCAGAAATTCGAATTTTTTGCTGCATGTAAACGTACTGAGTTATTCTGGTCAGCCTCGTTGACGGAAAGTTTTTGTGTGTTTTTGCCTCCATAGGGTTTGTGCAGCTGACACAATAATAATGAATTAGCATTTCCAACCAAGTCTTTATTAAATTCTTTACATATCGTATCCATTAAATGCTGAAGCTGTCGAAAGTGTCGGGCCAGTGGTCAATTTTATGTTTTCAACATGTTGTGTCAGCATTGTACACAACAGTATTCCTCTTCACCTTAAATCTAACTTTCTAACATGCATGCTTTATGAAATCACAACTAGTTTGGAGCCAAACCTGAATCCTCCAGTGCACAAACACTGAAAATGGACTTTACAGTGAAGTAGGGAACATTTTGTGCCATGTTCAGTTAGAGAAACAGAATTGAGTTATGGTTAGTTTTGGTTATGATTCTAGTAGTCATCGTAAAATGTTTTTTGACTAACATAAAAAAAACTAGAAAAATCCACATTTTTCAGGACTTAACCAGTTGCTAGGCAGCATGTGTTTTCTTATGTAATTGTGAGCCAGGGAATTATGCAGGACAAAGGTCGGAGGTTCTTTTTTAACATATGAACAAATCTTAAACAGGCAAATCCTGGAAGCAGAGTGTGCAGTTCACCCCTGGATCAGTTGTAATGCTTAATATTCAACTCTGCACCTGAGTCGGCAGAGCAACCTCTTTTTACTAGATAGACATGGCACAGTGTTGTTTTATGCATGTTGGTGTTTAACCTTTACTTATTGTGATTTATAGGGCAGACAGCGACAACATAATGGTCAGTGTGCACATGAGCATGGTAACACTACGGCAGCTTATAGGCATGAAGATGATACCGTTCTTCACTCTACACAGGCGGCTGCCATGTTTGCATGGTGCAGTGGGTAAGAATATTGTTTTATGTGTTTTAAAATTGGTTGTTTGAAGAACCTGGGTTTGTCTTGAGCAGTGAACTTTGACCATGAGTTAATCTTCTCATGTAATTCTGTAGCTCTACAACTGCTGCATGAAGTTTGTAGTGTAAATGTTTGTCTGTAAATGTATTTGTGGAGTTTGCTTTGACCTATTTGATATACTGCTCCTGGCCATGCTGTAACTGAGGTGTTTGAACTTCTATCACATTTTGTTTTAGGCACTGAGCCTAATGAATGAAAGAGACTGAGTTGATGATTGTCAGTTGTTTCTAATCCTAACACGTCAGCACATGCTCATACATCGAAACTTAAGATAACTGAACCCTTACTTGACTTTTTTTCTATATTGTGTCATCATCGCAGCAAAAAGAATGGCACTACTTATATAGATCATATAATATGGAAATTAAATTTGGAGGATAGATGCATCTTAGGTTAATTGTTAAGTTTTTGTTGGATGTTTTATCTTGTTTGATGAGACAGGACCTTCCAATATGACCATCTAGGACAGATAACTATATATTTTCATTGAGGGCAGGGTGGCTGTGGTTCCAGTGGTAGAGCGGGTCATCCACTAATCAGAGTATTGGTGGTTCCATCCACAGCTCCTCCAGTCCGCATGTCAAAGTGTCCTCGGGCAAGATACTGAACCCCAAATTGCTCCACAAATTGATGAGCAGGGTGGCACTTTGCATCAGTGTATGAATGTGTTTGGAAGACTAGAGAAGCGCCATAAATGCAGTCCGTTTGTTGATTATTTTCTCAATTAATCAATTAGTTGGTTGGTCGATACAATATTAGGTAAAATGGTGAAAAATTTCAATCACTGTTTTCCATAGCCCAAGATTATGCCCTCAAATGTCTTATTTTGTCCATAACAGTCCACAACCTAAAGATATTCACTTGACTACCATAGAAGACTAAATAAACCAGGAAAATAGTCATATTTGAGAATTTGACCTTTTTTTCCCTCAAAATTGTTCAAAGTGATTAATCAATTATCACAATGGTTGGCAATTAACTTAATAATTGGTGACTAATCAATTAAACAAAAAATGGTTGCAGCTTAAATTATGGCAGTGTAAAATGTCTTGCTTTGGCACCATTTGGTAGACATATCTAGAATGACACTGTGGCAGACTGCAAAGCACGTTGATATTGAAGGATCTTTATCTTCCTTTAGACACAAAATGTGACACCTAGACTTAAGTACTTCTACAACATTGTGTCCTCTGTGAAACTTCACAGAGTTGAACATCACAAGTATATTTTCCTTCTACCTGTAGGTGCAGTTCGATGGAGGAGCAGCTATAAACAAGCCCCTGTACTAACAGCCACACCGGTTCGTACCCTCATAGATGAACCCATCAGTGTTAAAGGACATTTCTTGACACCACACTCTCCAGTTACAGTGTGTGCACAAATGCACAGTGAAGATGGGGACCTGTGGGAGGCATTTGCCCACTACAATACAAATGCAGATGGCACTGTCAACTGTGAGTCACTCTGAGTTTTGTATGACAGTAAATTCACTGCTTTATTTGAATGCTTTTGTGATCATTTAAATACCAAACATTGAATATATTAACATGTTACAATTGCTGAAAATAGTGTTTAATTGTGATTTAATTATAGTTGTAAATAATGACTAATGAAAGTTGCGAGTTTGGATTTAATCAGTTCATTGTGTAGACACCTTTTAGAAATACAATTATATTAACCAGGAGGATGTTGATTTTGTCTCTTTTCCCTCTCTTTTGTGTCCTTTTCGTCTCCAATAGTGGCCAGGGATCATTCAGTCGGGGGTTCATATTTGGGCTGTGAGCCAATGGGACTCCTCTGGGCACTGAAGCCAGCACCGGGTGCACGAGAAGGTTTGAGGCAGGTTTTTAAAAAAGGCTCATTGAGAGCTGAACAAGATGATTTTTAAACTCTCTCTCAGATATATGGCCGTTTAGCACTGATCACTATTTCTCTCTATCTCTCCAGCCTCCACCTGTAATTTGAAGACAGCATGTTTGTCAACGGGTTCATTTTGACTTAACTGTTGTGAATTCTAGGATTTGCTCATACACATTTGTCCTTGAACACCAGAGTGGAGGCACTCTGGCAAACTCATATGCTTGTCCTTGTTGCTATCAATGGTTAATGGTTGATGACTTTCCTGACACAATTGTGCTGTTTTCACACAGACTGAGGAAAAAAAACGTAGAGACTCCATACATGGTGCAGATGTCTTTACTGGAGAGCCACGTGTCACCCAGTCAGCTACAGAGCGCTGAGCTGGCTACTGTGACTACTGAGCGCTGGTATGTGGCACCAGGTGTAAAGAGAATAGACATTCGCCAAAATGGAGTTGTAGGAACTTTGTTCTTACCGCCTGGTGAGCACACAATTTTAAGCATTCTCTCAAGTTTTAATTTGCTTGAGATATGAGTGTCTCTTTCTCCGAACAGCACCTCTTGTACTGTTTCACGGCAGGTCCAGGCCCATTTCCAGCCATGCTGGACCTGTGGGGAATGGGCGGAGGACTAGTAGAGTACCGCTCTGCCCTGTTTGCATCCAAGGGCTATGCTAGCCTTTCCCTCGCCTACTTTGGGCACAAAGATTTACCTCCCCCACAGAATACCATCAACGTTGGTGATGCATATTTCAAGGTAAGAGAGGAGGCTTCATGTTATCTTATGATGTGTTCATTGTTTTCTGCATCTCTCACTGAGAAGCGTACACCAGCCATTTATTGTCCATTTATTAAAAGTTCATATTTCTGTTAATTGTTTGGTCATTCTTTTATGTCCTAATATGTTGTTTATGTTTGGACAGTCAGCATTCGAGCTGCTTCGTGATCATCATCAGGTCTGTGCCGACAGAGTTGGGATCATCGGTCTCTCCTTTGGAGTCTACGTGACTCTTCAAATTGCCACTCAGACTGGTGTCAAAGTACGTCAGAAAGTTCAGTGTCTGATCAACACATAGCCTGCAGCTTTTTATTTAGAATATGTAGACATGAAAGTTATATACCTGGATGTCTGGAAATGGAATGTTAATGGTACATTTCATGAAGTTATGTGAGTTTGACTAATATTGGATGAGGATCATTTGATTAAAATTCACAATTGATGTTCTCCTCTCCAGCCATCCTGTTTGATTTGTATCAACGGCCCAGTAGGAAGTACCATCAAGCTCCCAGACTCAAATGGAAAGAAGGAAAGCTTTGAAAGGTAAATTCTAATTTAAGATTACGTTTATTTTAGTCTAGACTCAAGCACTAATTTCAGTCTTAGAGGTTAATTGTTAGCTGATTGTTATTCTAAATGTCTTATTGTTTGAGATCTTGTAAATATAACCTGGATTTTATAAATTTGCTGAGATATAACACTGTTGAGTTGTGCATCCAGCAGGAAATGTGTATCATTGAGGTTATTGTCAATTATTTTATGGCTGGTCTTGAAAAAAATTATATGATTTTTGGTTTTTTTTCTGTTACATTATCTTTTTAGTGAAGAGAAATATTGGACTTATGATGATAAAGGCCATGTCAGTTTTAGAGATATTTCCTTGCCTGCAAACCTTCAACCTGAGAGCAAAGTGAAGGTGATGTGAAAGACTAAACAGACCACCAACACACACACACACACACACGAACATGCATAAAGAACATCATAATAATTTGCGTATGGATATCAGTGAGATGTGTGATCTGATCTATGTTTTTGCAGATTGAGAAAGTTGCCTGTCCACTAATGTACATAGTGGGTGAAGACGACCTGAGTTCCTCGAGCATTGAGAATGCAAATGTGGTAAATTGTCTTATTTTCCTTTCATTTCCAGCATTACACATCACTGATCTTAGAAAATGTTTATTGTGTAATACTGGTTAGACAAAAACACACCATGTTAGCAGGGATATACTTCGTTGCTCTTGTATGTAGTGGTTTGAGGACTTGCTGTACAGTTACAGTTGTGAAATCACAGTTTTTCTGGTCATCAGATCGAAGAGACCCTGACAGCTGCAGGTAAATCCCACCTGTTTACCCGTTTGTCTTATCCCGGTGCTGGTCACCTAATTGAACCACCTTACTCACCAAACGTAAGAACGTCGCTGTGGAGCGTCAAACCAAGAAAACGTGAGCTTTGTACCTACATTTTGAGCTTACCCAGATCCCACTTTATACTTATTACATTTTAACTGTGAGATTGATTGTAATATGAAGTATCTACTGTTGTGTAAAGAAATTATAACTAAAATGCTGCCCTGATTTGTTTTTCCTGCAGTCATCACTGTGTGGGGAGGTCACCTCGCACTCCACGCTGCTGCCCAGGAGGATGCCTGGAAGAAAATCCTGGGTTTTATGGAAAGTAATCTGAGGGGGTGAAGTCTTGTTTTATTTGAGGACTGCACATGCAGAGAACGTGCATGTTTTGTTTTTAAGATGCAGAGCATTTCCTGCAACTGGCGTGCAACTAATTCAAAAGCGGTAATGCAGCAAAAGCTGGAAGCCAACCGCCATAAAAAAAAAAGAAGAAGGACTAATTCAAAAAATCACACGCTCACTCATTCACATTTAGCAAGCTGCAGATCCTCCACAGGGTGGGGGTGTTCAGTCACTGTCAGAACATTACTTTGCCCGTTAACATACACTGCATACAGGAAGGAGAAGGCAGATCAGCTGCTGCTTAGACCCGTACATGTTATGTTGCCAGTTGCTACTGGCACGTGCAACTGTGACATTACCCGGGTAGTTTGGGCACTGTGATCATCAAGAGCTGTTTTCAGAGTGAGTCGGTGATCAGAGTTGGTCATTGTAATCCATTTTTAATGTATTTTAATTTACTGACTTACTGGTTTTAAAAGTTCTTCTGTTATTTTTATCCTTCATCATGAGGTTTGATGAAGATATAATAAGATAATAAGATATAATTGTGTTTTGTTGAACCTGTCTTTAAACTTGATTCTTTGTCCAGTAAGAGTTTTAAGTGCTAATCAACTCACAGCTGACAAGTTTTCTGCAGGTTTAGACCCAAGCGCATTGAAGATGTCAGCTGGGTCAAAACTCAGCACCTGCTCATTATGGTGTTGGGTGACATTCACTGCTGGTGTGTTGTTTAGTGTGTCAAACCGTGCAAAGTGCTTATTGAGGTCATTCAGGAATTCAGTGTTGTCATCACAGGATATGGGAGTGGTTTTATAGTCTGTGACAGACTGAATTCCCTGCCGGTCTCCTGGTGTCTTTGTGATCCTGAAAGTGATCCTGAATTCTCTGACCATGGGCTCTTTTTGCCAATCTAATTGCTTTGTTCAGATTGGCACGTGCAGTCCTGAGGGCAGCCGAATCACCAGATTTAAAGAGAGTTTCTTGCTTTCAGCAGGGCTCGAACCTCAGCAGTCATCCAGGGTTGCTCTTTACACTCTGACTGTGATTTCTTTTTTGACATCACAGAGTAGGGTCTTGTTCAATCCTTTAACACACAATGCTCCTCCGTTTTGGATATAGTGGTTCCTTGTAAAATGTGACTTGTCCCCTCCATAAATTCTCCCGCTGGTTAAATGACACAATTTGTTGTTAAGGCGTACATGTCGGCATGCAGATCGACCTTTGGAAATCCACTGAGCTTTATCGTCTTTAGTACAAAGACCTTCTTAACTGAGTTAAACAACATGGTTAAAGATACGAAGGCATCTTATTTTGCCAACTTTATTTCCACCAGTAAACACAACCCCAAAGTCCTGTTGGACATCAACAACATTGTCACTCCTGCACTTCCTGATGTGCCTGTTTTGTCAAATAAGCATTGCAATCATTTTGTCTCCGTCTTGGTAGATAAGATTAGAGATGTGAGGACTAGCAATTTCCCGTCCTCTATTCCCCTCTCTACATATGATGTTTAGCCTGTTTTAGCTGGTTTTTAATTAGATTTAATTTATTTTTCAAATCCTGAGACCTGAGTACTACATCTCGCTCACATGTCTGACATGATGACTGACAAATAAAGCATCTTGAATCTTGAATGCAGTTCAGCTATCAATTTTGGACTGTTTTCTCCCATTTCCTTGCAAGACCTCACTGATCTGGTGGGCAGTATGAAACCCTCCTCCAGTCCTGACTCACATCACACCCATTTTATAAGTTCTTTTTATTTGCTTCCCATCAGGCTTATGATTTATTTTAAGGTTATTGTTTTCACATATAGAGTCCTGCATGGACAGACACCTGAGTACCTGTGACCTTGTCCATGCCTAGGTCACTTGGTGTTTTGATCAGGACCCTCTCTCTGACCCTCACTCTCCACTGAAAACAAAAGGTGTTCATGCCTTTCGTGTGGTAGTGGCTCCAACACTATGAAACTTTCTTCTTTTAGACATGAGGTCTGCAGTCTTGTACAAGCTTTTAAAAATCAACTGAAGACCCATCTTTTCAAATTGGCCTTTGTTTCACCTTAAGTTGTGTAGCAATTGTACTTTTGTGTGTTATTATTATTTCTGTGAAAATTGCTATACTGAATAAAATTATTTATTAGTTTAAATGTCTATGGATGGGGAATATTTCACATCTGCACCATGCAGTTGCTGTTAATTTTCTCAGTGGCATCAGGCAGGAAATGTAAATCCAGAAATACAGGTCTGAGGCTGCTGGTGCTTTCACTCTGCAATATGTAAATATTGTAGTGAATGCATGATTCTTCATGTGTTGCCATGATTTATATATTTTATAGACTGTACAATCAATTTTGACGATGTGGGTCAACATTTTCTCAGCTTATATTCAGTCCGACCAAAAATAAAATACACGGTTTCTATGTTCCTCAGATCTTTAATGGGTAATAGGTACACATTCTCACTATTAATTATAGTGTTGGATTGAAGAGTTGATGGCATGCTGAGGTGACCATGGCAATGAGGGTAATGAACTCTTGGAAGTCAATCTCCAGGTCTCCGTTCTGGTCGAGGTCTGCGAAGAGCTCATCCAGGGTTTCGTTCTCGTGTATTTTCTGTTCATTCAAGAGTGAATAAGAGTTGAAACATTTACAGCTATGTAACTATAATTTAATGCAACTTACTTTTAATAAACGTCAGTGGCCACATTTGCAACAGCATGAGGTTGCAATACTCATTAAATACCAGGAAACAAAATGGTTAGATACTGATGGTGGTGTAAGACGAATGTGGTTAGTTTATCCTCTGTACATTAGCCATTTTATGATGTTGCAGACTCCACTGCTCAGCACAGAATCATCGATTAACACAACTAAGCTGTAACTTAAATATGTGTACTAAAATGTCACAAGTTAGCATCCTATTTTAGCATTAAGCCAAAAATATGATTGGCGGGTCATTAAAAGTCGATATATCTTGTCATGCATCCAGTATTGTCATGATATTTCACTCTTAAGTTATGTCAACAACCAAGAGTATAAAAGCATTAGTATAGTTTTTCTCAACATATCCAAAGATCTAATTGACAACAACACAGATTTGAACCATGGCACACTGCTGTGTCTAAGCAGAAATTTCAAAATGACACATGCTTGTTAAAAGTCCATTATCTGTAAGTTGTTTTTATGAGGCATTATACTATAAAGTGCTACCATGAACATGCCAATTTGTACACTTTCAGGTACATAACTTACCATTATAAAGTGACTCATCTCATTGTTGATAAGCTCTTTAAGCTCTGCTTTCTTCAGCTTGCATTTATGACCCGAGTATTTGTGAAACACTTGGATGATGGTAACCATGCCGTTCTCCAGGTCTGTCATATTCTCCTTTGGCATCTGAAACAAACAATTCAAATGAATTCCTACTAATGTGTGTTACTCCCTCATGAGGATATGACAGAGATATTTTCTTTCTGTATGTTTTTAAACGTAAAATACACTAACATATACATGCATTTGTAGGTTATCATATTATTATCATCCTCTATGAAAATGATCTTAGCTTGTCTTACCTCCATCTGAAGAAACTATCTGTCTTGTAAGGATCCTAAATGCAACTGGCTCACCCAGCAGTGTGCCGACTGCCTCGCCCAATTTACTGTGGACACTAAACTGTATCGATCACCCAAGTGAAGGCTTCTCATCCGCAGTGAACTGTGTAATGCACAACTAATGGATATCAGTGGTCAAAGCCTTGACTGAAATCTATTTACTCCTAAAATGCATCATTTGAACATGATCAGGTTTCACTTAGAGTATGTGTGTGTGTGTGTGTGTGTGTGTGTGTGTGTGTGTGTGTGTGTGTGTGTGTGTGTGTGTGTGTTTCATTCTCACCACTGCCACTTGTGGTCTATTTCACCACTTAAGTGGGGTCCACACATAGTGCTTTAATTTAACAGGGGATTCTTGATAAGATTCAGATTCAGATAATGACTTGCATATTCAGCGGACAATTAAAAAAAACACAATACCCACAGACTGCAACATATGCCATGGATGGATTTTCGTTAACAATGCTTTTATGAGCTCAAAAAATACCTCGAGCTTGTGAAATTATGTTCAGATATAGTTTTTAAAGTGAAAATGTAGATACAACTTTGTGTCACAACTTTGTTGTCACTGTGTGTGAGCACAAACACACATAAATTAAATAAACAAACAATTGTGATTTTTTTTTCACCTCTGATTTTAGCAGTTTCTTTCGCTTTCCTCCTGATTTTGGTTGTAAAAGCTTTCAGGTCTCGCTGTTTTTCCATGCCAAAAAATCATACAGCTTTTGCAATATTCCTCCAACATTGCAACTAGCACTTAACAGTGTATTTATAGTCTTATAGAAACAGAGACTAAGAGCTGCTAGTGCTGAGCTGTGGCTCACAGAATGTTACAGTAAAATGTGATTATATAACATAGAAACAGCCAAAGCTTGACACAATCTCAACATTAAAAAATGCCAGCCTTACAGTCTGCCCAGAGATGAGTCTGTTTCCCTTTTCTTCGCTCTTACCATTCGGAAATATGATTACTGGGACTTAATTGATTCCCTTAGTTATTGCATTTGTAGGAAATATGATTGGGAAAATCTGAAATGCAATTTCCTGACAATAAGCCACCACCATTCACATTTCTTAGAACTGCAGAGACTCTAAATTACACACAGAACAAAATGCATTCTGTACATTAATTATGCACTTGTTACTTTAACATTGGTTTCTCATTCAGAGCTTTCTGCAATTGAGACAATTGGTAACATGGCTATATGCTACTGTTTGGCTTGCCATTATTTTATTTTTGTATATATTAGTTATGTTTCCCCCAGTCCCACCTATTTTAATTGGCATGCATCAATCACATCTATAAAGCATTGTATGAAATTATTAGAAAGTGAGTTCAGAAAAGGAGAAGAGTCTCACCTCAGGTTTGTATTCTATTTCTGCCATCGCTTGTGAGATTTGGTGTACAAAGGAAGAACATCAACATGATAGCTTTAATGTGCACTAAGGGTCATAAATGCCATATGCAGAGGGGAAAATCATGTGTCAATACACACTATGCACTTAAATCAGACAATAAACAATCCCTGTGCAATAACAATGTATTACCAATACTTCAGCTACTCATATATGCAAATCACATCCAGTTTATATTGAAATTGATTGGGGGGGAAATTGTATATACACAGAATATATATTAGGCTATATGTAAAGTCCAATGTGCATATACTGTACATAACCCACTGTGCACCCAAAGTAACATATTACATTAACCACACTATTTGCACTACTGTATAACCAACTACTACTACAAATTTAAAGTGACTGTCCTGTAGTATATAGCTATACGTTGTAAATGTTGCTGTTGCTATAAAAAAATAAATAATACAAAATTATTATAATAATAATAACAATAATAATAATAATAATGGGGGTCCTACTCAAGGGGCATGTATAAGTCCAATAAAGAAAAATGTTTTTGTGCTTTGTCTGTCCATCATGTACTTTATAAACCTACGTGTCTGTACATAATCTGCTTGTTAATTCATGACGTAAATCGCGACGTTTCGCTTGTTTCCGGGTCCAAACCGGTCCAAGGCTCCCGTCTTTTTTTAGCAGTGTCTCTTCTTGTTGTTGCCGCATGTTTATGTCTGCTTATCTCTTTTAGCCTGCTGCTTTCTTCATGCAGCACAATAACAAATGTCACCAAACACGAACTACTCGTACATATACCACAGTTGGTGCATGTGAAGGTGTAAAAGGGCATGAAACATTATACAAGATGATTTATGGCTTTACCATACTAGTAAAAAATCCGTGGTTGTGACATTTCTGAGCTGGAGAGCTGCACCTGAACGCACCGCAGGGACGCTTCCTGTTGTCTTTACCTTGAACAGCCCGGTGACCGCGCGCTCTCTGGCTGCGTGCCTGTCCGTACCTTGTGTCTGTCGGCCTTGCTGTGAGAGGAGCGGCCGCCCTTCCTCCGGTAGGAAACTCGCTCTGACGTAACGAAACCAGAGCAGGCAGATATGTGTTAATGAAAATCTTTAGACTATTGTTTTATTGCACACCTGAAACTCGACGTCCTCTCACGTCCCCGTCACACTGAATTATCCGTGTTTGGTGACTGCAGGTCGGAGAGGAAAACACGGCTACACCGACAGAGACAGAGGGGAATAAGCAGTGTGTAACCTGGTTTTGGTAAGATTTCAGTCATTTCACGGCACTTTTTGCTCCCTTTACATTCCTTCCGCTGCAGTATCTTGTTAACCTCTAAAATGGGCGTTATGAGCATTGATAATGTTGACTAGAGTAAGGTTGAGTACAGCTGCAAGTCAAAAATGACTAAATTGACATTATGTAGGTTTATGCCTGTTCCACCCCTGGATATCTTATAGCTACTGCTCTGTTGCAACATTACTAACAGCCCTCATCAGTGTGTAGGCGGTACTCAGGCATCACTTTCTACACATATCATGCTTTTTCTCCTGCTGTAACTTTTTTAGAAGTTGTGCATATATTTATTTGAAATGTTGGATTACTGGTGTGTTTTTTAGGAGAATGATCTGAAAACTGTCAGTCTATCCGACGTTTGACTTAAAGCAGAGATACTGTGCTGGTGCAGAGCTGTGAAGACCACATCCTTACCTTGCAGGCTTGTCTTTTTTTCAGAAATGCCCTGTTTTCATTTCATTTGAGACTATATTTAGCTCAGTGTGTGCAAGGGTGACCTGCCTCTTTCTCTCTCTCTCTCTCTCTCACACGCACACATACACACACACACACACACATTCGTGTTTCCATCACTTCAGGGGACATTACATTGACTTACAGTTAACCAAAACCACTACATGTCTAACCCTAACCTTAACAAAGCACCAAACTTAGCTCAACTTTACACCCAGTCTTTACCCTAAATTCAATGATTATTTTAAGGGGTCTTGCTTTTTTCCCCCATAAAAGAGGCGAGTCCTTATTTACATAGACCTACATTCATTTTCTGGCCCTAACCTGAACCACTGACCCAAAAACCCGCATTTTACCACTTGAGGACACAGCTTTCATCCTCAGTTGTACAAGCTGTCCATATTTACCTGTTGTTCAGTCTGGTGTGTGTCCCTGAAAGTGACTTAAGTCATACCCACATATATACACACACACACACAGTCACACATTGATTCATTTCCTGGAGACTTATACTAACCATAACAATAACAACCACACGCCTAACCCTAACTTTAACATTACCCTAAATGTACCTACACTTTAAACCAAGTCTTCATTCTAAAATTAATTACTTGCATTACGGGGAATTGCTCGATGCCTCCATGAGGGAGACAAGTCCACCAACATGAGGAATACCTGACACACACACACACACACAGTGTTTCCATTTCTGATCTGACAAAAACCCTCTCCTCTTCCTCCCCTTTGTTCAGGCATGGCTGATCTGCTAAGGCTGCTGCTTCGGGTGGCTGAGAAAGCGGCTGATGTGGCTCGGGTCTGCAGGCAGGAGGCTGCCCTCTTTGAGCTCCTCGTTCAAGAAAAGACTGGAGATGACAAGAATAAGAAGTTTGTCCAGGACTTCAAGACGCTTGCGGATGTTGTGATCCAGGAGGTGATCCGACATGACGTTGGTGTTCAGGTACGAGGAATGAGTGACACATGTGAAATGAACTGTGAGTGGAGCGTTTTATGGTCATTTTTTTCACGTCCTATTTGTTTCTTTGTCCAGTTCCCTGAAATGGTGGGCTTCATTCATGGAGAGGAGTCCAACAAGTTTGAAAATGGGCTTGGTAATGACTTCATATTGCACTTCACACAAGAGATTCAAGAAGAGCTTTTATTGTCAAATGCACAGCATCACAGCACATGGCAACATTGAAGGCCATGAAATTTGGCTTCTTCAAGCTGTAGTTTCCATTAGAGTGAAACAATAAAATATTTAAAATCCTTAAAAAAGGTGTGAGAGAAAAGAAAGATAAGACAGAGAAATTTAAATATATACAAATATATATATTGCACATTCATGCGCAGATGCAGTATTGCATATAATTGATAAAAACTACAGTATATTTTGTTTACTTTGGATGTGAATGACTTTATGGTGAAAGATGACTTTATTCTTCATCATTTTTTGCTGAAGCCAACACTCATATGTTTGGGTTTATGTAGGATCATTTGGGCGAGTACTATAATCTAGCTTTGAGTCCCGGTGCTCCTTGTGCTCCTCCTACTTTAACTGTCTCTCTTGGAAGGCGTGTTATGCCTTTATTGGACAGCCAACATTAGGGAAAAGACAGGAAATGAGGGGGGAGAGAGAGAGATAGAGAGTGGCTGCTCATTTTTGGTTTTTAACCTTTATTTTAATCAGAGTAGTTTCACTGAGAAGACTGCTGGTTGTTTTCACACGTTTTCACCTGGAAGCTGCCTGACAACAAATTTTAGGCATTTAGAAGCAAAGATGCAGCTGATTACTCAGAGCGGTGAACTGAAATAGACAACCTGACAGTAACTAAAATAATCTGGTGACAGTTTCTATCTGTTAAAATGTTGACCACACAAGACAAACAAGTGCTTTATAATAATCAGCCCACCTTCACATAGGTACACTAAATATTAGCAGGGTTAAATATAGACTTGACCTAATGATCTGCGCTGGAACCCCACAATGGCGAGTTGTCTTTCATCCAAAATGATCAGAACTTAAAGGAAACACATCAGCGTGTCACTGCGCTAATATTTAAAGAGTGTTTCACTATGTAAATGTCATCGTCTGTGCTCTGTTGTAATCCTCACTGACTCTGTGTAACTGCAGGTGAGAGTGTGACAGTCACAGTGTGTGGCACAGAGGAGGAGACTGCCACACTGCTGGCCACTGTGCTGGACGGTAACCACACAGCAGCATCTCTCCTGGCACGTGCCATTCACCAAGACCCAGCAACGATTGATGCTCACACAGAGGGTCTGTCGGTGCCCCTCAGCCCCTCCGAGCTCGCCATCTGGATCGACCCCATAGGTGAAAGGCTCAGCATTTTCCTCACTGCTGCAATGAACTCGTTCCAGTAGCACACTGCAGAGAGCAGAGCTGTACATTAACATCTGTTTGTCTCTGTCTTCTTTCAATTTAAGATGCCACCAGCCAGTATATAGAGGGCCGAGAAGAGGCGCTGGAGGAGGGCCACCTGTCTCCTTCAGGTCTGCATTGTGCTTTGGTTCTGATTGGGGCCTACCTCCGGAGCACGGGTGAACCCGTCATGGGCGTCATCAACCAGCCGTTCAACCACAAAGATCCAGCAGGTGGAGCGTAAGTTAAACAACTGACGGACACATTTCCTCTTCTAATGAGTTTCTAGCAGAGTGTGTACTGAAACCAGCAGCCACTGCATTTATGTACATTACAGGCTCTTAAAAAATGAATGACCATCATATTATGTTATTGGACCTCCTTAATCATATATAAATGTATTTAGCTTTCCACTAGAAATGCACAATCTCACATTAGTCTTCAATTAAATGTTGCTTGTGTCATTGATCTGGATATAGTTTCATCACAATTCATAACTTCATGCTCCATTATTGTTCTACACATTTAGCGTTTCCTTTCATGCAGCTAGTCCTTCCATATTGACGCATTCTTAAATTTTTTTAAAACAACCCCTAAAGCTCATCTGAATCAAAGTATGATTATATTTTTGCAAAGATTGTCAAACTTGAAATGTGTGTACGTGTGTGATGGCATTCAGTTATTTCCTGTGCTGTCTTCGGGAAAGATGACCAGTTCTGATCTGGCAGGACCATTGTTGTGACTGTTACAAAAACAGGACTTGTGTACTCACTTAGTCATGAAACAAATATGTAAAATCACCGTCACTGGTACACTTTTGTGGCTTAGAGGTTAAGACACTGAACATGAACTGCATTGTTCTTAGTTTGAATCCAAACAGGGATCTCTTTCCCTCATCTGTCTCTACTAACGCTACATAACAAAGGCATACAAAATGGACAAAAAAACGCATGTATGCCTGAAAGGGAAGGGTCTTACACAGTATGAACTAATGTCTTTGATGGTATCTGTACTTCTCATTCTGTTTGTACTTGTCTCTGGATCTCTTTCTTGTAACCTCACATAGCCAGATATCATCATGCAAGCTAAGTTTTTGCTTTGAGATTTAAGATCTGGAAAACATTAAGTGAGAAGCATCCAGTGATGAGTCTGACCAGATACCCCACACGTCAGATCAATCATCAGACTGTGGGGACTGTTAAGATGATGAGGTGACTCGTGACCTAATGAAACTCCTGAACTTTCGTGAAACAACTACACATACAAGACATTTTGAAATTAGAAACTGATTTTACTGCAGTTGAGGAGAAATTAAACATTAATCTCCAGACATGTTTTTGCAAACATTTGTGAGGATTCATTCTTTTTTTACTTGTCTCCCCTGAAGTAAAATATTCTCACATCACCACTGATTATTTGTGTTCACAGCTGGAGGGGGAAGCATTTCTGGGGCGTGTCCTTTGGTGACGTCAATGTCTGCTCAGTGTCTCGGCCCAAAGACAGACCAGCAGGCAGGCAAGGGCTGTCGGCGGTGCTGAGCTCCAGTGAAAAGCAGGTGGTGAAGGAGACCCTGACCTCTCTGTGCGGCCCCGACAAGCTGATGTATGCCTCCGGAGCCGGCTACAAAATCCTGTGTGTCATTCAGGGCCTGGCTGACGTCTACGTCCTCTCAGAGGGAAGCACCTTCAAGTGGGACTCCTGCGCCCCTCATGCCCTGCTCCGAGCCCTCGGAGGAGGGGTTGCAGACCTGACAAAGAGTTTAAAGTCCAACTCTGCGGGACAAGATCACCAGGTAGAACTGACGTATCACCAGCCTTACACCGAGGGTAAAGGTGCAGATCGCTGGTCGAATCACGGAGGCCTGGTGGCTTACCGAGACTGTTGTCAGCTCCGCAGCATCGTCAGCGCTCTGAAAGGCAAGCTGTAGTTCAAAGCAGAGTGGATGTAATCAACACAAGCTGACACACTTATTGTTGCATATATTATCATATTCATGTTTTCTATATTAGAGCATAGGATTAAATATTCTAATTATAAATCATACTGTATTATTTTTAACCAGATATATATGCAAATGTATATATGATAAAGTAAACATCAGGCCTGAGCTAAATAAAATTTGTAAATACTGTTTGCCTTAGTCTTAAACAGTTGTTCCCAAACTGGAGGTCGGCCTCAGCGGGAGAAATGATAAACCGACCAATGATCCAGCTCTGATGCTGGTGATCAAGATTCAGGTTTGCAATATTTGTTCAGAAAGCACAACAACAGGAAAAGTGCAAGGAAAGGAAAAACATATCAAACATGTCAGTCAAATCCAAAATATGAAGAAGCATCATCTTTTTCTCAAGTTCATAGTCAACAAACCAAGAGAGATGTGCTTTTTGTGTTAAAAACACACAGAAAAAGAAGCATGCAGTTCACTTTCTCAGTATTATCAATTAATGAAACGTAATAAATTGACACGTTGGGAATTGGGGATCAAAGGGACAGAAAGTTTGGGAACATCTGGTGTCCATCTCGATTGGATGGGAGGATTTTTTTCACAGGATGGTGGGATGGAAGTTAGAAAGTTTAGACAATCATAAGAATGCTTTATAACAATCATCTGAGAGTGATCATGTTGTTGAGGTGTGATAATCCAATTTGTTGACTTCCTCCTAGAAGCTAAAACAAGCCTTATTTGTGAATTGTGTTTAACTCAGGCCTGATAAGCATTTATTAAATATTACTAAGCTTTGTAACAGTTTATCTACATAATAGAAGTTATAATAGTGAGAAAAACGACAGTGCTCACTGCTGGACAGCTGAGGAACACTTCACTGCCAGAGGAAAAGGTGATGTGGCATTAAAAGATTGCTTCTGTCCTCATGTTTTCTGGAGTTAAAGGAGTCACAATTGTCGCTATGAAAAGTGACAGATTTAATCAAATGAATTATGCCCTATTTAACTTGTAAGGTTATGAATAATTTAAGTGAGTGAATGAGGCTCAAATCAAGCTGTGTGCAGGAATCTGCATCGCTCTGATACAACTCCTTGTAAGGAGCAGGAAACACATGCCCTGCCGTCTTTCCATGGCTATAGCACCATTAGTTAACAAGGTCAGGGAGTGGAAAAGACATATGAGGTAAAACAATGACACACAGAGCCCTTTTCAGCAAGGGGGTTTACAGTAAAATGAAATATTGCGCCAGTTTGAGGGGTTGGACCTATTTGAGCTCCTGTGAGGAAAATTCTTATCAAGATGTTTGCAGTGTAGGCATGTGTAAACCCACTGTCATTGTCACTGTGTGTGTTTAAAATCGTATAACTTGGATTGTTTAGTAATTGAGAAATCATTCATGTACTGAGCACAAAACAGAGGACACCTTGTGCATATAGGAAATCATCTTTATTTTGAAAACCAGAGAAAGCAGGGGAAATAAAACCCAACAGTGAAATCTTAAAACTGTTTTGCCAGCCAGGGAACTCGCCTCATAACTCCTTCTGCATATTCTGTTAAAAACTTTCAATGAAAACACAAAAACAAACAACTGAAGTGTTGGCTCTTCCATTGACTTCTTGGACTTCGAACTGCTACCTTTTTCAAACACACAGCACTGTACATTCTCAAGTCAAGGTGGACGTGTGGAAAACAACGCGCTCTGCTTATCGTGGTTACAGCTGTGGCTCCTGTTTACGAGACACGGAGTGAAGGAAGTCTTTGACAGTATGTCATGGTACAAAAGCTGTCTAAAAATGCGGTTAAGAACAAGGCCTTAATGAGTATGTAATAAGAAAAATTGCACAAATTGAAAACAAATCTTTAATAAATGTACTAAAAAGCATTATTAATCCAAGTAATCTTTCTGGATTTATCTTATTCTGCCACCAGTAACAATCTGAATGTATCCATTCCCCCTCTGAGGAGCCCTCAAGGCTCTGGCATGGCTTTTTAATCTTCCTTTAATCTTTGCAGGGATATTTTCACTTTAATTTAGTCAATTCTTGATCCAATTTTTAATTTACAACTGCTTGATTCATGTGTGGGAAAATGGTCAAATAGATACAGGAGGGGAAAAAAGCTATTTGACACATGAAGAGAAACATGGAAAACACATTATCCTGTTTTAAATGGACAACAAAGCTACCACACAAACCCACATTATGCATCACAATGCCATATAATGTTTCTTATACTTGGGCTTTCTCCAGAGTGGTAACCGGTCATGCAATTCAAATGGTGACTTTGAAAATCTTTCACTCCTTTTTAACTTCAAATTCTACCAAAAAAACAACTTGATTTGCAAATGAGCTGTTAGCTGAGCGAGCTACACCTCCTACTCAGCTGCAGCTGGAGGAGTCTGGTTGGGGATAAATCACTGATGACTGTTCAGGAACCCTCTGGTGTTATAACTGGGGTGGGTGTGCAAATTAACACAAAAGAACAAAAAAAAAAAGTCAATATAAAAAAATAGCTGCTATCATTTGCCTTATCACACAGAATTGCTGTTTCACTACACTCTCACAATATTCACATATCAGGTGTAAACAAGAACTTCTTTTAAATTAACCTACGCTGAAAAATAAACATGTAATTTCTATGCAAGAACCACATCAAGAAACCAAACCTAATATATAACCGGTTATTAGTTTTGAGATCCTTCATGTTGTTACGTACAGCAATGCAGAGGAAAGAATGAAGTTGAATTGTTTGCCCTTAAATCGATTTTTTGTTTGTGTGATATTGACATTTTGAAAGCTTATTTCTGCCCGGGTGGAAGTTTTTCTTTAAATACAGGCAGCCATGAGCCAAAAGAGATAATTTTGAGTGTAATAACCAGGATAACTGGAAACAAATTTGATGAGCTCTACTCGGTCAGGGGAAGCACTCCTATTTAGAAAACATTTTTGTAAGGTAGATTTTTTTGTATTGAGTGTAGAAGTCTTGGCTTAACATGCCCAAAAACATCATGGCTGACATAAAATGGCACTTCACTTGAAGAACACACTTAAGACTTACTTAAAATTGTGTAAAAATGTAGACAACTAGAATACATTTTCTCAGTCTGAACAATATAATAATAGTGCTGAAAGAAAAAGAAAAAAAAGACAGCACTGTCAGTTTCAATCCAGTTCAACTCTGCTTCATTATTTGAACAACAACAATTTTTTATGTAATCTTTACATCAATTTAAGACTCGGGTGTCTCTCAGCTGTTGTAACTGTCAATCAGCTGCGACATTTTCAATAAAGCAAACATCAGAAGGCAGATGCGAGGTTAAACAGCGAATCAACAGGGGGCAGTAAAGGCCAATCCTACTGCATCTTCTTAACCCTGGTAGAGAAAAATAACATTTCAAAATGTCAAAGCGTCACTTTTCACAGCGGCTCGACTGGGGTTCAACATTAAAAGATCACCACTGAACTGATTCCTGCTGTTACATTTTCATGTCCAGATTTTACATATCGACTACATCACAAGTTCACTATCGCTTCTTCTGAGACCAGATGTTCATCACTTCTGGCCGGACTAATGAACATGTTCAATTCAAACTTCTTCTACCTGTCATGTAAAAATAAACTTCTTTTGTAGTGTGTCTCACAGTACAGATGTGATTCTCTGGTAATCACAACACAAATATAATTCTAGTATAACCAAGTCTGAATGAATAGACATGATAAGTTATTACAACAGTGTGTAATATCTTCATTCTTAGAGGTTCTGTAATATCTTAACACTGAAAATCAACCTTTTTTTTCATGAGCGCAAATTTGACATTTGTCCACTAGAGAAAAATCTATTTATTGTATTTTACATTACTGCAAAGTAGAGGGGAAAACAAATGCTAGTTGTGTCCTATTCTTAATGCTGGAGGTTGACTGTATGACATCCACTGAAGTATGTATACAGAAATATCATTTTGCCCTCTCTTGCTGTCTGTACGGCTATTACCAGAGAACCACACCACTGATCTTCCTGGGAAAACAAGCAGCTCTCAGGCCAGTTTAACAATAAAACTGTGTCAGCCATTCAAAATGTGCAGCTTTGTATACAGAAATGATTCTGCAATGTTAAAAATGGCCGCACATTTCAATAAATCTGATGTTTTTGTAAATGTAGTTAAGTTTGGCTTGGCTGGTTTGGATTTATTTCTTGGATCTGGAAACAGATCCACAAGCCACTAAACATGAGTAACAATGACACAGTGAAGCTGGCCAGATCATTATAGTCTTCATGTTGATTATGGTCAACCATAAATCTGTCACCCCAATGTCTTAAACTAACCTTACACAAAACATTAACAACAAAAGTGAAAGAACTGAAGTGATAAAATGCAGGTGAATAAATCATGCATTGCAGGATTTGGCAGGAAATTATGAAAGGAAAACGTTTTATTACAGCATCCTGATGAGGATTTCAATGCCAAGGCTACAGTTGTCTCAAAGACAGACAATACAATAAGGTGAACTGAGAGGTAAAGCACCGTCACTGCCACCTCTTAAACCCTCATCCAATACTCTGACTCAGTCAACTGGCTCCTCCTCATGATCCAGTCTCTCTCTCCTCTGACTGATCTGACCGCAGCCTTCCCGGCATGCCAACAGGCAGGCGAAAGACAAACATGGCCATTATTTATTGTGTCCCTGTGTTGCTAAGTTGACGCACGGAGAAGTCAACGGACTTCACCTCTGGAAGGGTTTTCGGACCTTCTTCCTCCTTCTGGGGGGTTTGCCACTTTCAGCCCACGTTTCGCCGGACTCTGGCCGTTGACCCCCCGGCATGAAGAAACCCGTCTGGCTCGGTGGAGGGGAGAACGGGGGCGCTCCAGCACCAGGTGGGTGATGAGGGGGCGGACCTGAGGGGAAGAAGCCCCCATTGGCAGCCATGTCATTAGGAGGTCCTCCCTTGAAGATGCGGTTGAAGAAGTCCTGCAGGTCTGCAGGGTTGGTTGGACCTGGGGCGGGCTCTGAGGGCGTCCTGAAAGTAAGCGTTGGAGAGTTCAGACATCTTTTGGGTGAGAACCTAAAGTTAAATGATACTGTTTATTGCTGCTTAATTATTAACAGTCTGCTTGTTTCGCTGGTCATGTGACAGCAGCATGAGTGCAGTAAATTAAGTATATCTCAATAAAAATGCAAAGAGTATCATTTTGTTATCATTATTCTAACAAGATAGAACACAAATGCTTCTCCTTCACCATCAAGAGCAGAAAGCTTGGAAATATACGGGGGGAGTTCCCAGAAGCCATTTATAGCACAAGAATGGGGTGTAGTTATTAGATTTGCTGATATTTGGGACTGAAGGGAAGAAGATTTGCCAGTGTGGAAGAAATCAAGGAAGAAGGCTGTGGACACAGTGACAAACAATGACTACAGTAAATGTTTCCAGCAATGAGACAAGTGTATCACACCTCAAGGGGAGGACTTTGAGAGGTATAAGACAGGTTCAACTGAAAGATTTATTATGACAATGGAAGGTGATGTTTGCTTTGCAGAGTCTTTTTTTCTGAAACATTATGTTGTTTTTCCTTATTAAAGTACTGTCCTAATTTTGTTTTGTCAACTGATATATCAAAAAAATCATCCAAGAAAATCTTCATGTCATCACATGCCCAAAAAGAAGATTCTAGTCTGCCGTTGGTCCTTGCTTCATATTTTGAAACAGGTAAATCATGACAGATGTTGTAGAAAGTCAAATTCTCCGTAACTATCAGCCAAGATCAGTTTCTGAATGAATCTGGGGCAAAATGTAGCGAGGAAGAGCTGACAGATGAGGGGATGTACCTGTTTCGTGTGGGGTTGCTGTTGTTCTTTGCACCAAAGGAGATGTGATACGGCACACGGTGTGTGTCTGGAGAAATTACTATTCTTTGACAGCCAGCCCACTCTGAAACACATAAGCATTACAACAAGTCACAGAGAGATAAGTTATGATTTTAAAAAATCATTAGAAAGTGTGCTCAGAAGTTTTTCTTTCAGCTGTGGATGCAGACATCGAGCAGGGTGGATGCTGCTAATAATTTATGAGCTTGTGTTTTGTTGTTGATAAGCAGGACAAAAGCTGACATTTACCTGTTATATCGTACACCTTGCTATCCATACAGGCAAAGTATGTGATGCGTAGGCCCAACATGCTGGACTCCGCCCACAGGTCCCCCTCCTCAGCACTATGGCAACGGTTGCATTCAGCACAGAAGCGGGCCTCAGCTGGTTCACGATCCATCTCAAACCGCCTGAACAGAGACAGGTCACAAAAGGAAACATGACTGCGGCGATAGTCGACTACACAAGACACGATACAGCTGCGTGTAATGTTTAAACTTCAGGCTGAGGAAATGTTGCATGCTGATGCTTTTGGGGGTGCAGCGACATACTTGTGCTTGCCTTCACACTTGGTACACATCATGGTGTTCATGGCTTCCTTCAGGTCATCCTGCAGTTTAGTGAGAAACTCATTCATGGACTTGGAGAGCTCAGTTGCTGCCATGCGCTTCCTGTGTGGAGATGAAACAGAACTGCTTGGTGATGTGTCAAAACACTATGCAAATCAAACCACTTTAAATCAATATTCAATTTCTGGTGAATTAACAAAAATCAACTTAAAAAACAACAAACTGAAACGATTTCTAGTAATTTATTTGTAGAATATAAAAATGATGCTATTGTGAATTAATGGAAAGTGAAGAAAACTTTAAAAGTTAAAACAACTATCATGTAAAGCCAGTTGGACCTTGAGTGTGAGGGACTCCTCAGAACAGTAGTTACAAATACAAGATAAGAAATTAATGTAGAGCTTAGAAAGAAACTCTACAAGACTAAACTGCAAAAGAACCATTGTTTCAGTGCAACTGGTAAAATACTGAAAGACTTTTTAAAAACAGGCCACTAAATAATCAAAATTTTTGTTACAATAACTAGTTAGTATGAGTATTTTGTCCTGTGATCACCATTTTCTGTGTACTCACAACTCATACTCTCGTCGTGTCTCTGGGTTACTGACAATATCCCAGGCAGCCCTCAGTACTTTGAACGCTTCTCCAGCTCGTGGGTGTTTATTCTTGTCTGGATGGACCTAAAAGAGAAAGGACAGAGAAAAAGGTTGCATGAGTAAAGGCGCCTCACATACAACTTATTAGTCATTATTGGAGGCATCCAACAGTAATATTTTAATTCTTTCACACAAGCACAGCAGACACACCTGGACAGCCAGCTGTCTGTAGGCCTTCTTCAGCTCGGTCTCTGTCGCGTGGACCTCCACGCCAAGCACCGTAAAGGGGTCGAGCTCGTCTTCTGGGACCTCAGCCAATGCAAGCAGTCTCTCTAGCTCCTGGCCTGGTTGGTTTCTCCCTGCTCTGCCTGGTGACTCAGGGGTGGACGGTTGTGTGCGGCCAACCCTCCTGAACCGGCTCTGGACTTTCTCCAGCATGAACACCACCCTGTTCCAAAACCTTGAATCCTGAAAAGCTGCCCAATAGCGTTTCCCCCTCTCTCCTCCAAGCCGGACTAACGCACCCTTTAGCCACTGGGACCCCAGAATTACCAAAGCACAGAAAAGTCTGAAACTAGATAAGGCAGCTGTCTTTGCCCACTTGGCTGACCTAACAGTTTTATCCACCAGGTCTGTTCCAGTGCATTTCGTCCATTTCAAAATTCGACCAGCGTCTGCCTTCAATCCTGGTATATCTGTGATCTTTACAAAGAGCTGCTGCCCAAATGTGTAAAGTTTCACCCCTCCAGTCTCCACGCCGACTCCACAATTATGAGTTAATGTGACAATAATCTCAATCATCATGTGGACGCAGGAGATGCACCAGAAACTGAGAGACCCTGACAGCATTTCCTTGAAAGCTAAGACTAGCTGGTTTCCCGTCCGCCGCCGGCCCCGATTCTGCTGATGGTGATGGTGGTTACGTCTGCGGGTCTGCTTGTGCCTGCCACCACTTGACACAACATTGCCTTTTTGAAAGGAGGAAGATGAAAAAGCACTGGATGAACTTTGACTGCTCTGTTCTGAAATCGATCCACTGCTCCTCAGTTTGCACCTCCGACCAGCTCCCGCGCTCCTCCAAACAGACTCCCCATTCATGTGCTGCTCCTTTGCAGCTTCATCCTCCTCTTGATTTATAACCTGCGAGCTCTCATGACTTTCGGTGCTCTCATGCTCTAATTCATCTGAAACCTCCTCAGTATCCTCTTTGGCCTCTGTCGATCCACAGTACTCTGCTTCACCGATGCCAGAGTCTTGTTGAGTGGCTGGGTTTGGGGTGTCCTGAGCGTTAGAATTGAGATAGGCTGTTTCATCCTCCGGCTCCTTGTAGTCGTCTTCAGTCTTTCTGGCCTCCCAGTGACAAGACTGAGTGGGATCACCATCAGAGATCTCCTCATCAGTGTCTGTAACGCCGTCCATCTCCCTCTCTGCTGCCTCTCTCTCCATGTTCCTCACTGATACTTGATTGAAGAGCTGTGAAAATGGATTCTCATGGAAGATGATATCCTAAATCCATAATCTGTGCCAACATTTTCCCCAGGCTCTCATAAAAAAGTGAGGCTGGGGGCTCCTGAGGGTCTTTCTCAGGTCCACCATATCAGCAGTTGCTTCAGGGTGTCAGAAGGGTTTTACACAGCTCACATTGTGGATTGGGTAAATATCTGAAAAGCAACGTTAGAGTTATGAGTTATGACAGACTGCCTGCATGCACAATTCAATTAAGCAGAAGATATGCAATACAATTACATATACTCATTATCAACCCTCCCAGATTTTACCATACTGTTTATACTATGGACACTATTCATTTAAATTCTCTAAGATTATTACACCATTGTGAGAAAAATTGAAAAATCCAGGGCGCAAGATTGATTTATAGTGATACAATCAATCATCAATCAGTGTGTGATGAATTGCTGCACTTTTTCAAGCATTGCATTTGCTGAATTTGTCAAAAACAGACATTCCCATTCGATTATTGTATCTTTAAAATGTTCAATTAAATTTGTGCTGTATGACAGAGTATATCAATATCAAGATATACATTTACAGGTAACTGTCATGGACGATTTTATCCATATTATTCACCAAAGAGCAATAGAGCTGAAACCCTTTAGTTTGTTAAAGAATGTGTCAATCTTTAATCTTTAATCAAAATGCAGGTTTTAAAACTGTTTAAATCAATTATCCAGAAAAAAGTGTCAAACACTCTCTGCTTCTTCTGATGCTTTTTCTGTTTTGTATAGTTTTACACTGAATATCTTTTGAGTTTTGTAGTACCTCACCTTGCCTAGCCTTTTTCACCACTTTCAGATGTTTTATAGACTAAACAATAAATAGAAAATGTGTCAATCTTGAAAACAATTGCTGTTTACACAAAGAGCATTTCACATATATGAAATCTACACTAAATGTTGCACAGTATGGTTTCAGTTTAAAAATTCAAAAAAGGCTCTTGAAGGCATGTTCACAAAATAATAAAGGTATACTAGGTGTGGGGACAAATAAAATACAGTTTATACTTTACACTGACCACTACAATGAACAGGAGATCAGATCTGTAGCTTGATGTTATGCCAGAGCTACAATATTAATATGAATATTCGGCTATTTTTCACAGATGAGACACACTTCAGGGTTTTAAAGTTGTTCCTCAATAAAGGATTAAACTCAAGACGACTGAAGGAAATGTCATTCATTAATGTTTAACTTACACATGCTGCAGCTACATGGCCTTAGCTGTAGAGCAGAAGTTCATTACATGAGTCTCAAATCTGCTTGAACACGTACATTACGAGGCTCAGAGGAGTTTAGTTATATAACAAATATCAAACATAGTTTTGTTGTTGGCTAAGCTAACTCAGCTAACCAAAGAGAAAGTATGTAAAAGACGGGCTGCATAAACAGACGTCTGACCTCCTTTTACCATCGATCAAAAGTGGAAACCCCGCCATCAGTGCACGGTCAATCCTCTGTATTAAACTGGCTCGGTGACACATTTCATGTTAATTTAACTCTGATAGCAACACCAGCTGTTTCAAAGGAGGCTAATGTTAGCAGACGGCCAGGCTATTAGCATGAGGAAGCAGCCAAGCCAAGGCAGGATGACAGACACAGGCTAAAATTAGCTTGCCTCTAGGTGGCTAACCAGACAACATTTTAACTGAATAAAGTCTCAGATTAAGATTAAAAACCACAACACAGCTATTAACTAACCAACCGAGCAGCTAAGTGTTAGCTGATAGCAGTACGGAGCTCATATTAAAGCCTACTTTCACCTTCCTGTGAGCTTTCACCAGCAACATAAGATATATTTTGGACACCGGACGAGTCCAGTTAGTAACTTAGACTAATCATTTCTACATCTGCATTCAGACAAACCAGACTTCACATGTACCTCTCAGATAACTGTGTAACCTTGTTTGTTCACAGACAGCCAAGTGTCCGTGTTGTTTTTCTTTTTTTAGCCACTTCTTCTTCTCCTGCTCCTTTTTCCACTTTCTTCCAGTTTCTTCTTCTTCTTCCTCCTCCCCTCCTCCTCCTACTCCTCCTCCTCCTTCCTCCTCTTTATTTTTCTGACCGTCAACAAACAACACAAGTGCACCACTGCCACCTACTGATCTGGAGCCATAGTTGATCTTTAACAACTTTGTATATTTTATTTCAATCTAATCGTCCTGTTAAATAACATACAGTAGCCATTATAATATAGTAGCGTATAGTATAGTATAGTATAGTATAGTATAGTATAGTATAGTATAGTAGGCCTATAGTATAGTATAGTATAGTATAGTATAGTATAGTATAGTATAGTATAGTATAGTATAGTATAGTATGCCTATTATATAGTATAGTACAGTATAGTAGGCCTACAGTATAATAGGCCTATAGTATAGTATAGTATAGTATAGTATAGTATAGTATAGTATAGTATAGTATGGTATAGTAGGCCTATAGTATAGTATAGTATAGTATAGTATAGTATAGTATAGTATAGTATAGTATAGTATAGTATAGTATAGTATAGTATAGTAGGCCTAGGGCTATAGTATAGCTATTATATTGATATTGTGATATTTTATAGATATCGTCTTAGATTTTGAATATCGTAATATTGTGATATGGAATAAGTGTTGTTCCAAATTACTGATGATTATTTATCAAAAATCTCATTGCGATAATATATTGTCAAAATATTGAGGTGTTTGATCAAAAATATTGTGATATTTGATTCTTCCCTTATCGCCCAGCCCTAAGTAGGCCTATAGTATAGTATGCATATAGTATAGTATAGTATAGTATAGTATAGTATAGTATAGTATAGTATAGTATAGTATAGTATAGTAGGCCTATAGTATAGTATAGTATAGTATAGTATAGTATAGTAGGCCTATATGAAAGTATAGTATAGTATAGTATAGTATAGCATAGCATAGTATAGTAAAGTATAGTGCAGTAAGGTATAGTATATAGTTGGCCTATATGAAAGTATAGTATAGTATAGTATAGTATAGTATAGTATAGTATAGTATAGTATAGTATAGTAGGTAATATAGGCCTATATGAAATTATAGTCCAATTTGAAAGTAGTAGGCCTACTAGTATATCATTTCAGTCTTAAACCCTATCTAACACATTTAGGATGAACTGGATCCACAACTGTGAACCAGGCCCCATCAGTGACAAACAACACTAATGCTTTTGTGGCTGAAAAGGAGAAAATCCCTACATCCAGGTCCCGAAATCCGGAAAGTCTCCTAACAAGAGTGATGTGTATTACAGTAGTAAAAGTGGATGTACCACTCATATTAATGCCACAATTAATCTCATATGAGTGTATTGTACTCTCATTCACTTGTTCTGCAAAGACAGCCCTGACTCTGGTTAACTGATTAATCAATCATACTATTGGTTCACATGACAAAACACACAGAAACAATACACAACATGCAATTCATAAGTATTAAAAGTATTAAATACTTTGTGCAATATGATATCTAAGTTGCATTTGAAAGCTGCAAGTGAAGCAGGTGCACAAATACGACCACATATAATTATTAGTCTGTGTGTCATTTGGTATCGTTGTAATTATAAAACAGAAGTACAGCCAGTGCTGAGAAATGGATGTACCCAGGCCAGAAAACGCATTTTGTTTATTGTTGTTAGGGATGATATATTTGGAGGAATTAGCCCTTTAAACTTGTAAAGAAATAAACATATAAATATAAAAAGTACTGGGGAAGTTTCACCTGTACTCTCCGAATAATTTATAACCACCCACCGCCTACATAAAAACAGAAACTCTGTTGAGTAAAAGCCACATCTGTATCACACACTGTGTCTATTGTTCTCTATACAATGTTGGTGTGCTGACTGCTCGTTTAAGGGGTCTTTGACATGGAAAACTGTGGGAACCCCCCCTCAAGCCTCCGCATAAAAAAATAATCTTGAAGACGTATAGGGTTAATTTCAAGCCCCCACCACCACCACCCACATCTCCAATTTGAAAGCCGCCTCTCTACCGGGAGAGGAAGGCTCTTTTTCGGTCAGATGGCGTGCTGCAGTCCGCCCCCGTCATTCTCCAGCCCACACAGACAGCAAAAAGGCAGCCAGCAACCAATACGGTGCGCCGGAGGAGGATTTCTGCCAGTGATTTCAGACGAGGTACGATACGCAAAGGGGATTTACTACGCCAATCTGAGCCGGGGAAGCTTTCGGTAATAGGTAGCAGGGTTGAGAAACAAAAAGGAAAATAACTGCGAAGTGTCTTTGAGCAGGGTGTTTTCTCTCTAACATCTGGCTCAGGAACACTTGCCTCCAGTCGATTGTTTTATCTGAACTGGAGCCAGTAACCCAACTGTTTCTGCTTCAGTTTAAATGTAACGTGTTTGGTTTTTTTAATTGATCATCCGAAATTAGTTTTTATTTCTTTTCATCAGTTTCGAGCTGTGATATCGATTGACTGGAGAAAGACCTTTGCGTCTCCCTCTCTGCACACCGTCTACCTGACCGAAGAAGGTAAGAGAGGTTTATGTACTCGTTCAATCGTAGAAAGGCTTAAATGAAAAATATGTCTGAAAAAGTGAGAATAGCTTCCATATTCAGGGGTCGCCTTCTGCTTTAAAGTGTGCATTATTTCTCTTAATAGAGACACATACTATCCAGATAGAAAAGTCTTTATCTAAATAAATAACTTGTAAAGGATTTCTCTACCTGCAGGTTCATGTCTTTCATTTCTCCTGCCTAAACTTTCCAGTGCAGTGTGCCATGTCTCTGCCACGCACACTTGGGGAGTTGCAGCTCTATCGGGTGCTGCAAAGGGCCAACCTGCTGGCCTATTATGAAACCTTCATCCAGCAGGGTGGCGACGATGTGCAGCAGCTCTGTGAGGCAGCGGAGGAGGAGTTCCTGGAGATCATGGCACTAGTTGGCATGGCCACCAAGCCACTGCATGTGCGTAGGCTGCAGAAGGCCCTCCGAGACTGGGCGGCGAACCCTGCCCTTTTCAGCCAGCCTGTCTCAAACGTTCCTCTTGGGGGCATCCCATTGTTCAAAGTTGATGGGACGGGCACAAGTGGGCCCAGGAAGTCTGTGAGCAACGGCCAGCCGGGGTCACCATGTGAAAAGGAGGATCGGGCGTGTCTTACTCCAATGCACAGTGGTAGTCCAAGAAGCCCTTGCTCCCAGGCCTCCCCACAGCCGCCAGACACACACTACAGGGAAAAACTGTCACCCATGGACCCACACTGGCTCAGCCCAGATTCTGATGGGAACTGCACTTTGGCCTCTGCATCTGGAATAGAGGAGGAGCCGCCTAGCCCTCCTCTGCTGTCAACATGTCCTCCCGGTCCCTCCACATCTCCAAGTTCCTCGGCCTCTTTTGCACCAGCAGCTCTGTCAGCCTGGCCCGGAGGACAGCTGGACGGGGAGACAGCCAGGGCGGTTGTGGAGACAGTGGATAGACTCCTCAGGACCCTGCCTAGGTCAGATCCTGCAGAGGTGAAGAGTCTCTTGAGGTTGAACAAGAAGATGGCAAAGACTGTGGGGCATATCTTCAAAATGGGATCACAGGATGTGAACAAAGAAGAAGAGATCCGAAAATACAGTCTGATTTATGGACGCTTTGACTCCAAGCGGAGAGAAGGCAAGCAGCTCACACATCATGAGGTAAAGGCATCATGTTAATATACTGTACATGTCAAGCAATCTCTTGTCTATGTGCCATTTTCACAGTTTCCATCCGTCCTTCACTCAGTGCTTTTCCCTCCTCAGTTGATCATCAATGAGGCTGCAGCTCAGTTCTGTATGCGAGACAATGCCCTTTTACTGAGACGGGTAGAGCTCTTTTCTTTGGCTCGGCAGGTGGCAAGAAAATGTGCCTACACCTCCACACTAAAGCATGCAAGGTAAGGGTGCCGCGGGTGGAGAATTTGATTGATTTGTCAACCAGCAACTGATAGCAAGCAACCAACACACTTCACACCTGCTGGGTCTTGATCATGCCTTTATCTCAAGGAAATATTCCCTTATTTTGGAGATGAGCAGTCTGGAAGTCTGGATCCTCCACAGCACACATGATGACAATGCTATCCAATCCAGAGTAGCACCATGTTATGAAAAGCCACATGTGGATGATTGTGAATGAAATCTGGGAAAAAAACCTTATGTTTAGCATATTCTACGTGTGCCAGGTGGTTTATATTAGTCATCTGCCCACCAGCGCATTGATTTTCAGACCAAACATGGTTCATATCACAGTGGGAATTAAACTACCACCTTTGCTGTGTAATGAGATAACTTTGGGGTCTGACAGGAATACACAAATCCCCACCAGTTTGTTAATGTGCACAAAATGTTTTCATATATCTTTATGAAAGTAAACATCAGCAGTGTTTCTGGACACAATGCCCCTCAACAAGAGCACAGAAATATTTTTAAAAGTACTCTTATAATCATATTATAATACTGTCAATACTATAGCATGCTACATTTAAAAAGCCCCTTTCCAAGCAAATATTTTCAAATTGTCTTAATCCTAGAGAAAGATTTTCTTAATCGTGAAGTCCTGCAAGGTAACTGGGAAATAAGTAATAGTTACAAATGACCAAATATGTGAATGCTGAGACAAAGAAAGTAGTGCAGGGGTACTCTGAAGGAGAATGCCATTCTAAAAAATGTAATAATTTGACAAGATGAATTAAAGTTGTATTCAGTTTGACTTTTTGTGTGTGCTGCAGGTCAAATGCCGATGAGAACAGCGTACTGTCCCAGAAGAGAGCGAGACATGAGGTGAGCTAAAGCTTTCCTGCAGCGTGAGTGGATTCAAAATTCACATCACTTCTCATTTGTTTTGAAGTGACTCACCTGGACTGAATTGACAATGTTTTTTAGGTTATTGTGCCCGAGAGTGTCTCATCACTTCTCGGAGTGGAGGGCTCAGAGGCCTTGACTCAGAGGGCAGATGATGACAGCTTATCTGCAGAAAGCCTGGATAGTGTATCACATGGTAAAGACATAAAACTCATTCAACATCTCTTCCTGTTTTATAAGAGCATTTGGTGAAACCAGTGTTTGAAGATGGCATTTACACCCTTATCTGTCTGTCCTTTTAGACATCGGCTCACAGTGCAACCAGTCTCCATCTCCCCGCCCTCCCACTGACACCTCCAACCCAGCCAACTGGAGTCGCCATCTCATACAGCAAACGCTAATGGACGAAGGGCTGCGATTGGCCCGGATGGTGTCACATGATCGGGCTGGCAAGCTCAGCTTAGGGTCAGAAGGAACTCACTCCACAGGTGACTTTTCAAACACAATATTATGTGCTTGATGATGGACACAGAATCTGTTTTACAGTGTTTGCCCATCGTTGTGCAGGTTAAGGCAAAAGTTCAACATTTGGGAAATACACGCAGTGTATTTGCTTTCCAGTGGTGAGTTAGATGAGAAGATCAATAACCACTCTTAAATAAGAGAAATCTTCAATCAAAATTCTCATTTAACTCTCAGAAAGAAAGCAAATAAATGTATTTCCCAAAATGTCAAAGTACTGCTTTAAGTTGGAATCAGAGAGAGATATTAAAAAACAAAAGAGGACTTGATGTTGGGGTTGAATTGAAAATGGCAGACAGAGATCCCCTAACCTTTCCTGGCAATGAATATTTTATAGCTCTACAGCTTGAACTCTAGTGAGTCACAATCTCTTTGAGGTGACGCCTCCCACTATGCACAGCTGAACTTCACCAGACTGTAAATTATAGAGGATAGAAGTTAGAAGGGGAAACAGAAGGAGGTGGAAAGAGATATACTGAGAGGAAAAGAGTGAGAGAAGGAGTGGAGAGGAGTGTTACACTGTTATCGCACTTCCTTTATACCCTGTTTCTGTTGCTTTTTTCTCATGCATCACAGCTCCTCACAAGAAAGAGGGAAAAAAAGCAAGTGATCTGGGCAAGTTAGTCGTTCTGCGCTGTGATAGCCAGTCGAAGAGATGAAGCAAAGAGGAGGAAGCCAGAAAAGACATGAGGGGGCGGGGAGGGAGGGAGGGAGGGAGAGGAGGGGATAGGAAGTACTCTGTGGGCGGCTGAATCGGACCCCCCTACCCTCCCCTCCCCTCAGCAGCGAATGACGTCAGTGTGTTAGGTGCGTGGGCTGAAGGGCGGGATGGATGGGGCGTGGGGGCGAAGGAGTGGGAGGTAATTGGAGGGGCGTTGCATTGACTCACCAAGCGACAGTGTACAAAAATAAAACCTGTGGGTTGCAAAATGGCACAGTCTTTTTTATACATCTTCTCCCTCTACCAAAAGGACTGCGGAAATAACAAAAAATGACATATGTTTCATCTCTGACGTAGATCTCCCTCACTTTGTCTTCTATCTCACTCATCCAAGTTTCCTACTTGTGTCTCTCTCATTAGTCAGAGCTTTCTTTCTCTCACTTCCTCTCAACGTCACATTACTTAACTTTCGCTGTTTATCTCGACAGGATATCATCTCTCACACATCTTAACACAATACAAAGTCATCAATCTGATAAATCTAACCGTTATGTTTTTTTTCATGTATTTTACTTTATATGTGCTATTAAATTTTTGTGTTACAAATAAGATTGTTTATATATTATTATATAATGCTGTTATATGCTGTTATAACATGAGGACACCGAGGGACTCTAAAGGAGCAAATAAATGAATGAATACTCAATAAATGAATAATACTTGACTTATGAACACAGGGGAAACACCTCACATGTTATTTATTTATTTATTTCAAACATTTAGTTCATGTTGTGATGTGAATGCTGCAGAGCCGACAGGTGAACACGAAGTAATTCACAAGTTAATTCACAGATTGTCTTTGAAAGCTAATGAACGCAACTCAGAAGTGATTGCAATACACTATAAACTTAACCTGAATCAACTTTTATTTGATTCATTTAGCCATCCTGTTCACTTGATTTCTTGACTTCACGACTGCCTTATCACCAGCCCAAAAGTCTTCATCTTTGCAATAAGACTTTCTGTTATTCAACAGCTCAGTTTGGTCATATGCACAGTGATGACTTCACTGCATGTGGGAGAGTTTTCTTGCTGAATTCCCCAAACTATTATTCAGAGGTCTTAAAAAAAGCTGGTTGCATCTTGATTACACTGACTCAAAACAAATGTTTAGCCTTTATCTCAGTGTAACTGTCTTTCCGGTCATTGTAAAGCTCTGTGTGAGTTAAAATAGCAGAAATAAGAAGCGTGCTTTAGAGAAAATAATTTGAGAAAGAGGTTTTAAAAGTAAAGATATATGTTTATTATCTTCCTTTACTTTTCCAACTAATTTAAACTCACCATGATCAACAGTTTTGATTTCAGGGCATTAAAGATGTCTAAATTGATCCACTCATGATTTCAAGAACCACTTGTGTCAGACTGCAGTTGTTGTTATATTACAAGTTAGTCCTAAATGCTTCTTAGGTACTAGTCAGTGCTTTTTTTAAACAAGTATTTACTTCAAGATGACTTTAAAGCTTTTGGGTGACTCCTACCTGCAAGCACATTTGTGTCATCTTCAACTTTCCCCTCTCTCCATAGACCATGACATCAAAGTAGAGAGGCGGAGCTCGATAGCAGTGTGCAGGAGCAGCAGCCCTTGCATCACCAAAGATGACTCCAACCAGCGGGGGAAATGAGTACGATAAGCAGCATCAGGGAACTTGTGCTCAGGCCTGCCACTGAACTCCACTCAGAGTCTGCTGCACAGGCTGTTACCGAGCAGATTTCTCCACGTGTGCTTGCATCACTGACATCAAGAGCATCTGACGTGGCGAAGGCTCTCATCAGCATCAAAGTCAATATAGTAAATGTCAGAATTTACCAGCGACTGATATTATAAACCTGCAGTGACTTACACACACTCAAGTCGTGGATCAAGCTCGAAATGTTAATATGTAGGAGAAACAACCTTTTCAGCTTTATTTCTAAAACAGGCAGACTTTTTGTCCTGCAGGTTTTAACTGACAGTGGGGAAAAAATAACTGGTTTTACCGAGAAAAACCTTTAATTTGGTTGAATTAATCTGTTTGTTGTGAGCCGTGTTGTGTGTCAGATGTGCCACCTGTTTCACATGAAATGGGCTCTACACAGCAGGGGGCACTGCAACTTTGGAAATTCACTTAACTCACTCCAGGCTGAGTAACACGCTGCAGTTATGTAGAGGAAATGTGGTTTCATAGGGAGAGTTTTATTAACGTTTTCAGCAAGCTACAATATAATAATAGTTTGATAACTATCTCTGCAGCTCATCACCCTCAGGAAACAAACAGAAGTGCTGGTTATTAAAGACAATGTGTGATATTCTTGAACATCCAAAGATAAAGAGATAAAGAAGATGGAATAGTGGGAAAAAATGAGCATGTATGGCATTTGTTGATTCAGATTTTCTCGAGCATGTTCAACCATCAAGTTCAGAGGCCTTTTCTTTTGTCCTTAACTGCATAACAAGTCCTGGTTTGGCTCATCCCCTCTCTCCCATCTTTTACATAATTTTTTGCACCAATGGCTGATACTTTAGGCTTATGTTGTCATTCTAACTTTAATTTAATGACAGTATGCGAAAATATACTCGGAACACATTTGTTCAACTCACTGGCATGAAATAAGATAACGGATGTTTTATTTATTTCCAGTGAAAACATGACTTTTTACTCTCCTCTCTACATGAAAGGTTTCAGGGTCAGATACAGAGCAGCAGGGTTCAGTGTCTTGTGTCTAATGGGTGCCGTTGTATAGTCTCCGATGAACCTGTGTTCACAATTACATTTAAAGATCAGATTTTAAAAAACAACAAACATTAACAATGGTATTTTCAGAAAATGTGGTGATTAGTGTAGATTTTTGATACAATTTTTTTTAGGTTTTAGTAGAAACCTACAGTGAGGCGGTGTGTTTTTGGGATGTATTCTGTAGTCTTAGATATCAACACAGTGAACTCTACAGCATTTCAGTTTCCCATTATAAAAATAGGCATTTTGTCCTTTGAAGCTTTATGGTAAAAAAAAAAAAAAGGTCACTTTACTTTCTCAGCTCTAGACAAGTTAAAAACAGAAAAAGAAACACAAGCAGAGGTTTACAGAAAGAAATTTCATGGTGCTTGACCTCTGACACAGCAGCTCCTACCAGTGACGTCAACATATTCGGCCCTCGTGAGGAATTGACTTTATATAATGACACGCTCATGTTGATAAGGATTTTTTGTATACTTAATCAGAGTATGTCAGTGAGGTAGTTTGCTGTGCATCAGTTACACCTGCCTGTCTCTTGAGCATTAGTAACCTCCTCAGTTTATTATGTTGCAAAACAGATTATTTATTTTGTTACATCTCAATAAATGTTATTTTATTGCTTAAAGACGCAGCGTGTTGCATTGTGTTTCCACAAAGACTCCTCTTTTTTTTTTAGTCTTGGCAGCTCTGATGTGTGGAAGAGGAGCTGCGTCACATGGCCAGCAACACCTCTGCTGTCGTCTTGTTTGACGCTCTGCACTGAGCCTCACTGCCGGCATGACTCACCTGTACCAGTGATGTCATCAGCAGGGCTCATATACACACACACACACTTTTCACACAGACACCAGAGAACATGAAGTCGTTCAATCTAATCCTCAGATAACACCATTGTATTCAGCTATAAACATTAAAAAAACACACGATTGTTAGTTTATTTGACTGCAGTTACTGCAACGTCAACACAAAATCATAAAGCGTTGGTATAAATAAATAAATGTTGAGGTTAAACATGATAGCAGTATTGAGTTATACTTCCTCCACCGTTGGACCAATTTTAAAGATGTTAATGGCGATGTTTATGAAAAAAAAAATGCCTTTGGTGATTTGATTACACAAGAGCAATTATAACCAACTTGGTTTTCCTCGAGGTGATTATGAGAGCAACAGTCGGCGTGGCAACAGATGAAGGGAGACAGCATCATCAATCAGCTGTCAGCACCAGTAATTAGGGTGTTGAATCTATTCTTAACCCATGCTCTCCCCTCATACGCCCGGAGCTGAGCAACAGACAGCTGATTAGTTTAATGCTTGATTGCAAACATTTAGAAAGTAGCAGAATGGCCATTCAAGAAGTCAGGAGTATATATAATTAGATTTTTTATTTTTTTATTTTGAGAATTAGCCACATTCAAATATCTCCATTACATTCTATATATTGAACAATATTTAACAGCAAAGACCACTACTAATTAATTAACTATATATATATATATATATATATATATATATATAGGGTGTGTGTGTGTGTTAATTGAGATATAACACATTATGCTTTTGCAGCTATTTCTGCCTCTGATGATGGTGTTCCTTAGAACACACAGGGACTAACAATGAAAATGTTGAAATCTGCATCTAAAAACAGTTACATAAAGGTTCAGTATTCACCGTTAGTAACTACTGAACCCATTTCTGCCATTTTATGGCAGGATTGCAACAACAAGATAAGAAAACAAAACAAGGTAACAAAAACATGCTAAAAAATATTGATCCAGTTTTAACAATATAGGCGATATGCTTTGTACAGACTGTGAAGCCCTTTGAAGCAAAATTTTGATTGAGTTTCAGATTGAAAAGTATAATATCTGACCAATTTGCCTCATCACAAAGTTAATCACAAATTGACCTTTTTTTCCAATTATTTTTTCACTGAGCATGAGGGTCTGGATGTTCTGAAACTACACATAAGCCCTCACAGCAAAGCTTATGTTTTTATTTGAGGCAGTAAATTCACCAAAGGAGAAAAAAATAAGTTTCTGGTGCTGAAAGCATCTGGTGAGGACGAGCATAAAATTAGGATGCATTTGGATGAAGGATGGATTATAACGTGAGAGAGAATATGAGGTGATTGCAAATTGAAACTAGAGATTATATGGATAATATGTTTTTTTTTCTTCATGAGGCACCTGCATTATATTAGTATTGTACGGTATTATAGATTTTTTCTGTGTATTTTAAGGATTTATTGTACATGGTGGTTAAACAAATGTATTAAAATGTAGTGGTAGTTACTAGTTTTGGAATAATTTTCCCTGATTATGGTCATATTGACTTGATTTTTCAAAGTAACAGGATGCTGTTTCTGCAATAAGACATCATTTTTCAATCCTATGATCATGCTATAAAATTCTTTTCACATCCATCATGTTAGATGGGGGTATAAAAACAGACAAATATCTCAAAACTTAAACTTTTAAAACCATAACTATCTAGATAAATTGACACTACAGATTTTTTTTTCTGTAATCTCTATCTTAATACTGTCACATAGCATCAGCATTTGCACAGTTAATCCATCGACAAACAGCTGACCATATGAAGAACAGGGTCCATTTCAGTGCTGTTTCCAGTGATTCGCTGAACTGAATCACAGCACATCATTTTAACCTGTGTGTAAGGAGAAAAAGAAGAATCAGTTTAGTCTAGCTGACATGAGTGTAGAGATGTCGCAAGAACTCTCCTCTGGTGGTCGTGTCTCCAGGAAAAACCGCCTGGCAGAAGTCACACACATGAGACTGCAGCGCCACATCTGACATCATCACCCCACCACATTGGTGATGATCTGCTCCAACAAGAGAGAGACCGACTGTCACAGGCACCTAACACAAAGAGAGGCGAGTTTGTGAGGAAGAACATAAAAAAATATAGAGAAGAACTGACAAACTGGGATTTTTATCCAGTTAAGACACCCACCCTTGCTGGGTGCAAAGTACTGTTTCCGCCAGGTCGCCTTGTTTGCCTTGGATTTGATGAATCCAGGGTTAATAAATGTTTTTGCTCAACTTTCCCACCGTCCTTTCTCTGATGGGTCGCATTCATGCAGAGCTTGGACATATCTTCAGCGAGGAGATCAGAAAAGATCGCTGCATTTCTAGAGAGTGGATCAACGCCACATTGTGCTGCAGGGTTGTGTGCTGTCACTGGTTTTTCATGAGGGTGTAGAAGGATTTCCTGGGTGCACTGGACAGGGATGGACGTCAGCTCATCCAACTCTCTATTAGACACAGCAGCACCTGCAGACAGACACATTTTAGATGTGTTGGAGGGCAATCATGAACTACATCTATTTATGGGTAACCTATTAGTTTTAGGTTTTATGCACACCTTGCTGTTTCTGCAGGGCTGTTGTGAGTTGATGCAACATGGCCGCCTGTCTCATGCAAAGCGACCTCAGGCGAAGAAACTCCTGGTACAGTTCAGTGTATGCTTCCTCCATCTCACCAGCTCACTGACCTGCAGCTGGGAAATATCACAGAGGAAATTACACAGTACATTTTTAAACAGGCGCAAACAGAGGAGAAGTTTGTATAAATACACTTATTCGCCTTCTTGCTGAGAGTTAGATGAAAAGATCGATACCACTCTTGTTTATGTTGGCTAAACACGAGGCTACAACATAGTAGCCGGTTAGCTTAGCTTAGCATAAAAACTGGAGACAGGCGAAATAAGCTACCCTAGCTCTGACTGCAAAACTAGCACCTCTAAGGCTCCCAAATCAAGACTTGCAAAGTGTAAAAATGATAAAGTGCTATTTTATGGGGAATTATTTGCTGCCTGGAATACAATACAGGGGGAAACGTATTTATTTCTTATTTCTGGCCTAAATGGCGTCAATATTGAACCTAAAACTACCAGAATCATCTTATGAAACAAAAACCATGTGTACGTTTTCTTAATGGAGAATGAAAAGTTTGCTTTAAAAAAAAAAAGAAAACCTCACATGACCACAGTGTCAATCCTGTGTTTTAAAATATGCAACAATCCAACTTTTTATGAAGCCTATTAAAATGCCTTAAACTTATTTATTTTGCCCTGGATCTCTGTGGTAAAATAAAACCTCCTTCTAACAGACAGGGCAGTGTCATGTCTATCAGCACTGATTTACTTACCCCTCATAAGCTGGTTGCTGCTCTGAAAATTAATTTCCTACCAGTCGGGTTCAAGGTCTTCTCCTGCAGAGCCTCCTCCATCTCAAACAGGCTTCCTGTTATTGTGAAGGAATCAGAGGCTGTCTCAGCATTTACATTCGAAGCCTGTTCACTGAGCACAACAACACATTTGTAACTGTGAAATCCGTTCTTCAGATGACACCTTAACATCCACTGTGATGACAAGGCTGTTTCGTCTTGGATGTCCTACTTGAAATTATGTTCGACTCATATAAAATAATGTACTGTGTTTGGAAATGTTCAACAAAGGAAGTCGATCTTAGAAACAGGGAAGTGAAACCTCTTCAGTACAAAAGGGAACCTCACTATCTCCCTGTTAAACTGTAACATGAGAGACTTTTCACCATTACCTCCAAAGAGTGAAAAGCTAGGCTCTGTTTTTAATGTAATACAACAGCACAGCCATGGCCTCTGGTGATGATTGTTGTCTGGTCAACTCTGATAAATCTTTGTTCCTAATTAATGCAGGAGTGTTTGCAGGGATGTCTTTAACACGTTTGACCCTGCTGTGTCAGACAGGAAAGCTACAGAAAGGCTGAAACTTTTGGAATATTGTCATTATCCGTCAGTAGGAGTTGTATTTTGGTTTTAGTTTGTTTTTTTCTCCAAGTTATTGTCTTCTGATAAGACTCGAGCTATGTCAAAGGTGTTCAGAAACAACCGAGACAAACTCTCCATGTGTTATGTTACAGTTCAGTGTGGATGTGCACTAACATGTCAGCGCTGTTAGGGTTAGCAGTTATATAATCTAATGCCTCATCATCGGTGGCAGAAGTGCTTGAGTAAATGTACAGTAGCAATAATGTAAAAGTCAAGTGAAGAAGTGAAAGTCTTGTAGTTAAAAGGATAAATTGTGAGCAAAACATATTTAATGTAATCGAAGTATTCATGTAGAAATCACGGTTTTATCATCATATATATCACCCTGTTACATTCACTATTACTTCTGTGTACAAAGCATTTAATAGAAGTCTGCTGAAGGAGATCTTTTTAACTACTTTCTATTCTATTGTGTAATTTACTTAATAATAATGCATCACACAGTATTTTACGAGTATATACATATATATTGCTCAGTTTTATTTTCAATCATTGTATTCTACGTTGGCTTGGTATTTTATGTCTTTGTACAGCACTTTGTAACAGAAGTGCTATATAAATACAGTTACTACTATCATTACCATTAATCTATTAAGTAAAAAGAAACTAGAGTTGTCAAATGAAGGTAGTTGATGCAATAGAGGAAACAGTATATTTGAGTCTGAAATGAGGAGTACATGACTTAAGTAGCATACAATTGAAATATAATGAAAAGTAAAGCGTATTTAAATTGCCAACAGCACGTTAATTTACTTGATTACCTCACCAGACTGTACTTCAAGTCTGTCCATGTATCCTGTGTGAAGTGATAGATATGCAAACATACATGTTGGTTCAGTTTGCAGTGATAGTTTACAGTCTCCCTTCACAGAAATGGTTTCATATCCCCATCCATCAGATTCTGGATAATCTCTGTCTGAGAGATCTGTGTTAAACACCTCCTTCAATAACACTCAGACTGTCACTCAATTTATTTCAGCTGCTAAAAGCTTAGCTTTCCCAGCCTTTATCCAACCTCTCATGGATCACAGCTGTGTAATCTGCGGTTATGAGGAAATGAGGAGTCACTTTAACTTGTTTGTTCAGTTTTACTGAAAACGACAAACTTAGATCGAAACCTGTTCACTTTTTTGTAGTTTGCTCGCTGTGAGGCAGCATTGTTTTGAAAAGTTTCCCCCCCTGTGAACACACACAAATCAAGTTTACTTACGCTTCAAGTGGATCGATCATTTCCCAGAAGGAAGTGCAGAGAG
This sequence comes from Scomber scombrus, assembly GCF_963691925.1. Taxonomy (NCBI): domain Eukaryota; kingdom Metazoa; phylum Chordata; class Actinopteri; order Scombriformes; family Scombridae; genus Scomber; species Scomber scombrus. The sequence goes on from NC_084972.1 coordinate 14,819,775, forward strand.
AGGCGTTGATGAGGATTATTTGGTGAACCCTTTCCTGTCCGGACAGATCCGCATTTGACTATCATGACGTCATTCTCCTGCGCTATTGAGTTCACCTGCGTCACAGGTAAATGTGCCACAATCAAACTTCCTGTTTGACAGGACTGACTTCAGAGTAATAACTCTGTTTTGCTGAGACATGCACAAAGTCCAAAAAAAATAACAATCTTAAATTATAATCTTACATTTTAAAACTGGTTTCATGCAAATGCAACATTGAGAACAGCTGGAAAACCAGGACAACCAGAGACAGTTTCATCAATTGTTAATTACTTGTTTGTTTTTAACACTAATATTTGAAGCCAAAGAGTCCAAAAAGTTTGACCAGACACCCAAAAGACAGTCTGCTTAAAAGTCTGGGTTTTGTTGTTGTTGTTGAAATGTTGTTTATCTTTTTTATAGGGTATACATGTCTTTTCAGAAGTCTCCTGCACACTGGTCAGAAACAAATCAGTTTGGGAAATCTTTTTTTGATGTGTTTGTGTTTGTGTAGCCAAATGGAATTCAATTTGAAATATATTGTAGGTAAAAATACAGAAATCCTCCCATAAAATCCATGTGTTAATTGTTGTAACCTTGGTGTGGTCACTGCAGCAAAACATTCTCAAATTATATATTGAATAAAAGATGGTGAAACAACTTGGTTAAGAGTTAAGAGTGGCAGATCAAAAGCTATTACCAATGATTATTATAAGAGGGTTAGTATACATCTGTCTGAAGAATTGTTAACTGTGCAACAATAATATAATTTTTTGAGCACCTTTTAACATCTAGGCATAGGTAGCAGATTAAAATGAACTTTCTGGTTTGTCATGTAAGGCCACATGCTGGAGTTGGTCTGTCATGCTGTCAAATACACAGAAATAATTACCCTGCTAAGACTGTGAACTGCACATCCAGCGTTCTTTGAACAAAGCACCCTCTTATTGTTTTTTCAGAGAATAGCTTCAGATTTTGGTCTTAAAACTTCAGCACAAAAAGCTGTAAACACAATATCAACATTTAATCACATTATAAAGTTTTTTATGGTGAGCATTTTAAACAGTTGTCTGATTACACATATGCAGCAACATTAGAATTAGTATATGGATTTACTATATATCCACCTGATGAACAAATCCAATATTTTCTCTCCTTTTAGCTTTTGTTACTATTACCTAATTACTAATCGCTAACTTTATTTGTCTGCTGTTTGGTCTTCAGCAGGTAGACTACATTGGGTTTTTGGAGCTTTTTAATGAAAAATAGCTGCCTGCTACATCTGAATATGAGGTTGATGAGAGTGGTTCTTAACCAGGAAAGACCTTCCCATATTTGATCCATTGTTATGTAATATAAAATAATAACCGAAGAGTGCCAGGTTCACTTGATCTGTACAGTGAAGATGGCAGCGAAGCTACCAAAAACAGGACTATATCATATAATCTTGTATCATGCTTAATTTTAGTGGATCATAATATATTAGGTATTGAATTAATGTGCGGATGCCACAGTTCAAGGTGAATTATCCATGGATGTCAGTTTTTGAGCCATAACAAAGGCCAAAATGGGGCCGGTCTAGTATATGCAAGATTAGCTGCAGACAGATATACATACTGACACACACGCACACACGCACGCACACACGCACACACGCACACGCACAAACCTTTAAGTAGCCATAAGCAATATATATTATCTCCACCAGGCCTCAGCCTGGAGGGGATCATGTGTTTGGTCACATGTGTGTGTGTGTGTGTGTGTGTGTGTGTGTGTGTGTGTGTGTGTGTGTGTGTGTGTGTGTGTGTGTGTGTGTGTGTGTGTGTGTGTGTGTGTGTGTGTGTGTGTGTGTGTGTGTGTGTGTGGCCTTTTGGGTGTTCAGTCATGTGTTGAATGTGGATGATATTGATTTAAAAATAGGCCCACATTAAAGCAGCACAGTCCTGTGGTTTGGAGACTACCTTTCATGCCATCCATACACTTACAAGGAGCAGCAGATTTTGTCCACCATGTCAACCCCTGACAGCTGACTTCACAGCCAGCACCTTGTGATCCTAGCAGGCTGCCAGTTCCCTCTACTTCAGACAAGTTATGTAACTCTGCGTGAGGGATAAGGGCTGCCCTCAACTCTCTGATCCTGAGGGGCTCATGTCTTTATCATGTCACTTCTCATCCAAGAGGTTCTATTTATGTTGCCTTATTTCATAGATGATGATGATGAAGTCGGAGCTGCATATATTTTCACTGTAAATAATAATACTTGTAATATCTTTCTATGTGTCATAAAAGGCCTCTTTACATGGCAGATTAAAGGAATAGTTTGGCATTTTGGGAACTTTTAAGTCTCTGCTGACAACCATATACTTGTAAGATTGTAAAACACAACTTGTAAAAACAACTTTTTTACTTTTTTAGATTAAAAAAAACAAATAGAACATGATGAATAGTATAATATTGAGGACAGCTGGTAGGTGTTTCCCTTGTTTCCATTCTTTATGCCGGCTAACTAGAGGCTAGCTCTAGCTTGATATTTACAGTAGGAGTGGTGTTAATCTCATAATTTAACTCTTAGCAACAAAATAAATTAGCTTTTGTCCCAAAAAGCTTTTTTTCTGGCTTTCTGTTATTTAAATACTGTTATGATTACAGATATCTGTGTTACACATAGTGGGGGGGAAAAAACTGAGGTTAACGTAATGATCCCTGCAAATCTTCAACCTGCTCTGAACACTTTGTTTTGATGGTTTTTCTACTTTCGGAAGAGCTGAGGTCAGCGTATCATGTGTGCCCATAAACGGGTGTCAGTTCCATAGCTTTGGTTGTTTATTTGATCTTGCGTCGTTTGCGTTTTGCACTCACATATTTCTGAAAAGATTTTGGCTCGAACATGTATGGATATATTGGAAAAGTTTACATTTCATAAGAAAACGTAGTGAAATCCTAATACTATAGTTTGTTTGATTGTTCATAGACGTAGCCTCTGCATCTCGCAGATGTCTGCTGAGAGGTAGCATCCGAGAGCTGACCAATCAGAACAGAGTGGGCCCCTCAGGAGGGACCTTAAATACAAAAACAAATCGTTCACCAAAACTCTACTCATACTCTTTCTCTGCACTGTGTGAAAGCTAATTCCTATTTTTAAAAGCTCCTCATGTTTCCAAGGACGTGTGATGCTTTATCACTTCGAAAGCTCCCTTAAGATGTTGCACATGTTCAAAGAACTTTATTTCCTATAATGGTTACAAATCCGGTGGAAATACAATAAACATTATCAGTTAAAGATGTGCGTCATGTGTATTTTTAGCCAAGTGGGTTAATTTTTGATGAATGCAGTTATTTGTATGTCTGTTTTCCCTTTGACAAACCGCCTTCGCTAGTGTGTTTGCTGGTTTGCACCATGTGTTTTCTCTGACCTTGAACCCCTCCCACCACACACACACACACACAAACCCTGTCCACCAACCCCCCTCCTCTACCGCCATCACTTTACACTTGATCCCTGTGTTGGGGCTCTCTAAGTGTGTGCATGTGCGTGTGTGTGTCGGCTTTGCTGTGAATAACTTCCAGACATGCAGCCAGGAACTCTCATCTGCCAGTGCAACACTATCCGTCCTGTCAATCTTGTTTTATAATTGTAACATTCTCATGTTCTCCGGCCTAGCAGAGAGAAGTTTCCAACATAGTGAGACAGACACACACACAGAAACACAGGATGTCTTTTTTTTGTTCAGTGTGGCTCTCTCTTCACAGCATCTTCAATTCTTCAAAGCTGTCACATTATAATAAAGCTTTTATCGTTCTTTAACCTCAATTCTCTGTTTATATTCACAAATTCAGTCTTTTCTGTCTTGCTCTACACACATTTTTGTATATCTAACAGGTTAGCAGAAGTGATGTTCATCATAATTCAACACACATAATGTGAATATATCAAACATGCTCTAATTAAGACTATATAGTACATTTTGAGGGCTCTTTTTATTACAGTGTTTACTTTTTTATGATTGATAAGCACAAATAGACGCAAAAGAAGTGCTGCTTCTGAGAATGATTCATGCAATGTTTTTTGTATGAAATAGAGACACTTTGCACTTTTATGCATAAAATATAACATAATACAGCTTTTTTCTCTTTTTTGGGGTAGTTCAAACATTTTAGACTAAGAGCTAAATTACAGACTTTACGGTTTGTCTTACGTCTTTCTTTCAAAAGACTATTATCATAATTTGAAGGTTATCAGCTGTAGCAAGATGTCACATCAGTGTTTCAAGTGCAGCCCTGAGCAGCCAATCAGTTGAGTTTCTACCCAAGGACACAACAACGACTAAATGTCCATTGGACATTAAATGTCCGCACGGTGCAAATAAGTTCTTAGCATCCCTTCCTCTCACACACTTAAGAATGATAATTCACTTATAAATTTAATCCTGCAAGGACTTAAAAGAGCTTAAGACAGTGATGTGGGGCATACAGTTATCACAGGGATGGCAGTGACGTCTGCCAACTCATTTATCACCAGATTCTCCTAGCGAGGGAGACCAGATCCAATTACAGAGGTTTCTATGGGCTCAACAATGGCCTGCTATAAATACACTCACAGAGGGTTTTCCACACTCAACAACACACCCACACACACTAAGACTGTTTCACAGATACACAGTGCAGGTACAAATGAATGTGTTTGGATACACTGTGTTCATCACATCATTATTTCTACCTGAAATGATCATAACAGCTTCCTTTAGACACCTTTAGTTTTTTCTTAATCTGAAGCATATAGAGGGATTTAACACTGTGTTGAGATGCTCTGTAAAAAAAAAAAAAAAAGATGAATGTCTATGCACCTATGTGTAGGTGTGTGTGTGTGCATAACAAGGTATATAGGAGCAGGAAGCCCCCACAAAACAACTTCACAAAGTTATTTACAGCTCATCTCATTCTCTCAATAACAGACAAATGCGAACAAACAAACAAACCTATTAACTTTCCTCTGTCTAGAACAATATCCTCTCCAACAATACACACACACACACACACACACACACACAGACACTCACACAAGGGTTCCTGTATGTGCTTCATTTATTTATCCCCATCTGTTTTCAGCAACACACTATAAACAGTGGAGGAAGGAGTACTCATTCTTTTATTGAAGTATAAGTAGCAACTTAAAATACTCCATAACAAATCCTGAATTCAAAATATTACCTGAGAATAAGTATATAAGTAATAACAGAAAAATATACTGTTAGTATCCAGTTAAAGTAGTCATTATGCATAAAAAGCCCCTTTGTCTGTTGTATACTAATTATGCAGTATAATAGTTTACTGAATTATTTTTGCTAATGCATGTGTAAGCAGCATTTAATGTTGTAGTCAGTCAATGTGGAGCTAAATTGTACTTCTTTATCATATTGGGTATTTGCCTGGAGGAAAGAGAAGGAGAAATTTGACACTCACTGCTCTTTAGTCAACTCCAAAAAACTGAGGCGAACATGGTCCCAACTAAAAAGTGTTTTAAACAAGGATGTGGCGGCCAATTAATTAAATGGCTTTTATGCAAGGTTCATAACAGCTCATTTCTTGTGCTCTACATGTATATGACTGTACAAGAATCATCATCAACCAGCATGTACTACAGAGACTGCCCTCATGCACCTGTTGCAGCAATGCCTCTGGCCTGGATGGCATCTCTGGTTTCCTGCTGAAATCATGCAGCAAAGAGATGGCAGAGGCCTAGTGTTCCATCTAATCAGGAATCTTTGGACTTACATAGTGTTCCTTCCATCTGAATATTTCCAATATTCTTAAAAAGCATACTGTAAGACTATGACTATGGAACAGTTGCTTTGACTCCTGTAGTTATGAAATGTTTTGAGAAAATCATCAACCTGAAACTAAAAGTCAAGTCAACTGTTCAGAAGATCCTTTTCAGTTTACTTACAGGTGTAATAGAGTTGTGTGGATGAGACTGTCTCAGCCTTGGTGCATTTTATTTCCAAGCACTTAAAAGATTTTGCTTCTTATGTTTGTCTTTCATTTGTAGATTTTTGTTCAGCGTTTAATACTGTACAGCTCCCTTTATTAGTTAGTTGGATGAGCCGAATGTCCTAAATCTCATTATTCGATGGTACCACTCGTTTTTGACCAACCATAAACAACAGGTCAGAGTACATGGTATTCTTTCAGTACCCTGAATATAAAAGGGTGTGTTCTTTCACCTGAGCTGCCAATCTAAGAACAAACTCTCTAAGATAATAGTCTTTGCCAGTAAAATAGTCAGTTCACCTCAAACCTCTTTGAACCAAATGTTCACTGAGAGGACGAGGAAGAAAGCGAGGAGCATTGTCGCTGACAGCTGTCATCCTCTCTCTGGCCAATTTGAGCTTTTGAGCTCTGGGAGGCGCTACAGAGTTCCTTTGGTAACCAGGAATATTTATAAGAAGTCTTTTATCCCAAGTGCAATTCATATTTGAAACACTTCCAAGTGATCAATATGCACTCAGGAACTGATTTGCACTAGCTTTATACTTCACATATTTTTATGTATGTATGTGTTTCTGTATTTTAAGAATGATTGTATGAAGTTTATGGATTCTGTGGATCTTATGTAATTTCTGTACACTGTGTGTCTGTTATTGGTGAGCCAAAGACATTCTATTCTATTCTATTCTATTCTATACATTAATGAGTTTAGAAGCAGTAACCCTAAAAACTCGTTACATTCTTAAATAATACTGTCATGTTAGGTTCAATGGAGCTTTACTGAAAGTTCAGTCAGGCTCATTGAACAGATCTTTTGCGTGTTAAGGTCTGTAGATTTTTTTTCTAAACCATCTGTCATACCCATCCTTAATGCTTGTTCACTCATAATTTCCAGGCTGTCATTACCATCGTCAATTAAGACATCAGCTGTTCACACCTAACCAATCACACGAAGACACACCTTTATTGTCAGCCTACCATATTGCAGCCATCTTCTTAAATATGTTTTTTCTCCCTTTCTGCTTTAGTGCTTTTATGGTGCCATCACCGCCCAGTCTTTGCAGATGCATCAGTGCTTCATTTCATAAACCTCATCAGCCTGATCAGTCTCAGCAGTCATCAGCTACCACCACCAGTGTCTAGACTCTATGGGGGATTTATTTTCCTGCTGCTCAGGGCTGATGTCCCTCAATTCAAAATATCCCTATAGAGTCTGAGTACCAAAGACTTTTGTCAACACTTAATCAATCATTATCATGTGTATAATAAAGAATTATTTTTGCTTCATTAACGTCTCTCCTGATTGAAATGACGACAGACAGCGACATTATTGGTATTATTTAGAAACACTAAGCCTTGTAGCATGGTGTGACAATAACCACCTGATCATGACTGTCAAAAAGACATGGAGATGGCATTTGACCCTAGAGGAGTGGGTGACCATGGCCCAGTCTTTACCTTGGTGTTTGTATTGACAGCTTGCTGACCTGGAGCACACATGGTAACAGTCTTTGTAGCAGACTTCAGAAAAACGTCTTCACTTCTTGCAGCGACTCAGAGTTCATGGTGTTGATCAGAAATGTATGGCAGTCTTTTATCATGTCTTTGACAGTCAAATTAGATATAGCATCACAGCTTGGTTTAGTCCAAACTAGCCTGACTCACGCAGAGTGCACTGAAAATAATAATAGTAAGACAGCATCCATCCCACAGTCTACTTACGATCAGGCTGTTCTGAATCTCGGGGTCCCAGCTACTGCCATCAGGAAGGAAGTTTAGAGTACCAAAATGTCGATTGAGCAGGTTTAAAAACACTTTTAGCCTTAATTCAATTTTTAAAAAATGTGATTGGTGGCAGATGAAATTAAACCAACACAATTTTTTAAACTTAACTATTGATGATTGACTATTTTCAGTTATAGCATCTTTCTGTACTTTTTTCTATGATATAGGTTTTGTATCTATTTAACATCATTGTATGTTTTCTATGTCTTTAGTACTGTACGTTTTATTTTTATGTTCTTGGAGATGTGGATGGAAGCCTGATTCAAATTTCCTCCAATGTACAACAATAAAGCGAATCTCGAATCTTGAATTTGATCTATAGATGCATCTTATTTTAGAAAGCTCATCACTGTTTTTGTGCAAAATGTGATGATGCAAAAACAGTGGAGAAAAAACAACAAAATGTGCCTCTCAATGGGAGTGAAGTAGAAAAGTCCTAAAAATTGTACTCAAGTAAATGTACTTGAAACACTTTATGAGAGAATGAATTTGTTTTGCTGTACTTTAATAATATTGCTTTCTAATAATATTCACACTGTACTACATGTTCTTTTCTTGAACAAAATGCAGACAAGCAACACCGACCAGCATGTTTGTGCCACAAATCATAATGACTAATGAGTCACAAATTACTGGTCAGAACATGATGTATCGTGTTCGGGGTGTAAGGCTACAGTTTGTTCCTGAAAGCAGAGTGTTGCGTGTCATGGCAGAGGTCAAATGTTAAGGGGCCAATGGCAGCTCCAGATGGTACCTTTCCACTTTTGGAAGAAGAAGGTGCCAGGAAACACCGCCAGATCAAACACTGACATATTGACAGGGGGAGATGTATTTTGAGTTTGGGTTGGGGCAGTGTGAAAGGGTACAGGGTCGGACCTGTCATAGGCATCTGACTATAAAGACTGAAAATCACAATGAGAGTCATAAGTTATGAAACAGTACTTGTCTGCTGTTCACATTACATCTGACTTGGGCGGCACGCTTGCCATTTCATAACATAATGAACATCTCAATGCAAGCTAGCTTTCGTGTTGCCTCCTCCTCTTTTCTACCCTTGTCCCTTTTTTCCACTACGTCTGCCAACACCAAAATCCAGATGACCGGAACGTGGTGTACAGTAGGATCAGGTGTCGAGTGGCTGAATGCAGTCGCTGCTGCAGTCTGCTGTGGCTGAGAGTGGCATGGTGTCGTCTTCCTTTGGTCAGGGGTGTCGCCATCATTAACACCATCTGTGACAAAACAAAACAGACTCAGTGAAAAGGAGATGAAGGACTTTTGTTGTCCTGTTCAATGCTGTATTCTGTAATTTGTCATCTATTCTGTACCCACAACATCTATTGCATGTAAAGCCATCCTGGGAGAGGAATCACTTCTTGGTTGCTCTTCCTGAGGTTTCTTCCACCCCCATTCCCATCTCCCATAGGGACTTTTTCCTTACTGTGCAGACTGTAAGGGAAATTTGAGATTTGTGATATTGGGCTATACAAATAAAATTGACTTGATGAACTACTTTTCATCACTTTTTATCACAGCATTAATATGTAACAAGCTGCAGCACAATATGTGCTGTAAATAAGGTTTAACCTTTGTGTCTTGCACTGCATCAGTTGCCTGGGCAACATTTTCTAGATTTCTCTTAAAGGTCCAGTAATATTCTATATTTCTAAAGAAATCCGAAAACAACAAAACATTGATTCCACACGCTTCTATAACAGGTTCTGTGAGGCTGCCTTGAGCTAAAAACATGGAACGTCAGGGGATCGCCAAGTTATTACCTTTCATTGTGAGTGTCTGTATCAAATGTCACGGCATTACAGGAAATAGTCATTGAGATATTTTAGCCTGGACCTACCAACCGACTGACTGACCAACATTGAGATCATAAGAGCCAATTAAAGCCACTGGCCTGCAGCCTCACTAGTACAATAAATCCACCAATTAAAATAGTTCCCAACAAATTCACTATTTCCTCCTGTTTGTGTAACGATTACTAAAAATGAAGTGTCCAAGACAAGGTGGCCAGCTACTCTAGGAATTACAAAAAATATAATCTCCAGACATTTGCTAAATGGACTGTACTTATATAGCACCTTTCTAGTCTTCTAGAAAGGTGCTCAAAGCACTTTACACTACAAGCCACATTCACCCATTCACACACCATTGGTGGCAAGCTACCATGCAGGGTGCTGGCGCAGCATTTTGGGGTTTAGTATCTTGTCCAAGGACACTTAAACATGTTGACTGGAGGAGCTGAGAGTCAAACGATCAATCCTCAAAGGAGTTGACAAGCGCTACCTCCTGAGCCACAGCAGCTTTTAACTGTTGTTTAAACATTTTTGCAAGTCGATTCCTTCAAATGTACAATACAAAATATTTGTATTTTTCTCACATTATTTGATATTAATTTCAAACAGTAATAACAGCAAAGCAAGAGTGAAACAGAAAGAAACGAAATTCCTGACGAGTCCACATAACCAACAGAAAATATACACTCCATTTCCTAACATGTAAATGAAAGCAGACGGTGGTGTATTCTCCAAAGATTTATTATCAAATATTCTCTGTCTGAATACTTCTGTACCATGTTACGAAAGCCCTGGCATTATGTTCAACGTCCACACTGACGTCCCAGACAAAACATGTATGGTTGGAACACTGTTTGAGGTGCCCTTAGCTGCTCATCTTGTCATCACATCCCACTGTGATTTCTTAAGATCATATTGACATGAAAATACAAAAAAGAGAGAAAAAAACATATTAAAAAAACTGCACAGTTCAGAAGAATGTGGAAGACAGTAGCAGACACTTTTACAAACACGTAGCATCAAAACACATGAAGGATATTTGAATATGTAACAACCCAAGGCAGGAAATCAGTGCATATCAAACATGAAATGTCTGCTTATGCATGTGACTTTTCAAGCATTTTGAGATTTTCCATGCAAATCATAAAGAGGGTTTAGACTTTAGCATCTAATTGTCGATACAAGGAGACTGTGAAATGTGCTTTGACTTAATTTGACTGGACAGCTCTACTGCTGTTATGAATTTCCCTGCCTCAGGAACATGTGAACATTGTAGGTCCTAAACCACCTGTCATCACTCAATGCCCTTTCAGTTGAGCTGTATGAAGTGTGCGTCCAAGTATTGTATGCTCATTATCAAACTGTACTGACACTCGTATGCCTCAGGCACTTCATATCAAAAGCTGGCACAGACATGAAATCACAGTGACCATGAATTTGATTTTTTTTCTCATGTCAGTAAGAAATTGGGCTCACTGTAGGTGATTTGGAATGAAAATTCACTTAGTGTCACTTTGTATGGTTTAAGGATTACGGTTTCACAAAAGGCACTTTCATTTCTTTTCACTTTTCACTGAGCAAGTCTCTTTTTGTTCTTAGAAGTTACGTCAACAGGAACACTGCCAGCATTAACCTTTACAAGGTGTTGCAAGTGGCAGCACAAGAGTTATGGCAGAACATTTTGTTTAGCTTAAGGCAATAAGGTTGTAGCTGGTAGTATCAAAATCAAGAGTAAAATTTGGTCCAAGACCTTCCACAGGATTAGGACTAAAACTATCATTTTGTGATATAAAGAAATCAGTAAATATTTCCCTTTTTGAAAAGTATGACTCCACAGTTCTTTTGAATAAACAGAACACATGAAGCCGTCTGTCACTGTGTGCTAAATATTCCACCATCTCAGCTTCTTAGTGGGATCAAAAAGCAATTTTTAAAACGTGCTTTTTAAAGAGATTAGTGTGTTTCTTTCATTTTAGCTGAGTATGTAACACTGCATCGCATCAAGCCAACTTTCTGTGTCTTTTCAGTTGCATAGCAGGACAACATTCACACATCTAGCACAGCAATACATTTTTACAATTTTCATTTTACAAATGCACACAAAAATATATATAAACTATATCCTGAACTGTTAATACCACTTCAGCTCCATCGATGACAAGTTTCAATGAGCTGAAATTATCTTTATGGTGTCTTATTCCATTCAGGTACCATAATCCATTTTTAAACTTAATGTTACAAAAATAATGGTCAGCTGGTCTTTAGAACAGTCAGACATTTGTCAGCACGCAGGTCATGTGATAGAAGGAGGAGGTGAGGCAGACAAGTTCAACAATAAAACCTCATGTTAGGTGCTCTCCACCTCCTTTGTGTAAATCATTTGTACAATAACGCATTTGTGTTCATTTCTTTTCAGAATGGGAGGGTATCCATGAAGATTTTCTCTACAATCGGTGGAGGGGGAACCAGGTCCTCCAGTTTTAGGTAAAAGATGCGCTGTAGACCCTGTGTACAGAGAGTCCTCAGTTCAGGGAGTTTACCCAGAAGACGAGAAAGATAGCTGGGCTGGATCCGGCTTGTTTCTGATCTGTTTCCACTCACGTGCTCCCTTAAACAGGTAATGAGGTGGTTTTGGAAGTCCTCGACACGTTTGGGCTCTTTGAGGCCGTGGCGATCTAGGTGTAAAAGATGTTATCATGAGATGCTGTCTTACAAATAACTATGAAAATCAAGTGCAAACAGCAAACACAAGGTCTCACCAGTGATAATGACGAGCGCTGCAAGGCAGGAAAACAAGGAGATGTCTAATTTCATGCGGTGAAGGCTCTGGGAGAAATCCATTATGGAGTCGATCCAGTCACCAAAACTGCGAACACACTGCATTCGGTGGAGGACCACGCCATTACAGAAGATCAGCTTGCTCTTCTCTGGATTTGACCTGCATGATTTCAAGCCATGAGTACAGTAAACATACTAGAACATGCACGTCAGACTAATGAAGTAGTGGTTCACATGGCATGTTTTAACTAATAAAGTAAGCCAACCTGTACGCCAGTCGGAGGATGAAGAGCTCAACGAAAGCAGATTCGAGGAGCAGCTCCTGGTCCTCTGTGCAGAAGTCTGTGAATCCTGGGATGGCTTCAGCCCAGGTTTTTATCACATCTAAAGAGCCGGTCAGCAGGTCGTAGAACTGCTGAATATCACCGACATCCTCCTTCTCTGACGGGTTGTCCACTGTCTCCTGATACTGAGGACGAAGAGAAGGGTCAACGCTACAGGAAGGATTTTGTCCACTGTTGTTGCTTTCATTTTACATCTTTTGTTGTTGTAACAGATGTAATCAGTGCAAATGAGACTCTATTTACCTTGGAGTAGTCAAGCTTTTCAATGGTTGGGCTTGAGTCTAAATGTGCCTTGACAAGAGATGTTATGATGTTGACACTGGGGGTCGTGGACGAAGCCTCAACCACAGTCTTGGGTTTGGAGGGCAGACGGCCTCGGCGCCCTTTGAGGCTGTCTGTTCGAACAACTAAGACACGAAGGGAGGAGAAAAAGAGGAGAGGTAGACTTAAAGCACATGTTTGTGACTCTCACGTGGTAGCTGAGCCCCACACTTCAAAAAACAACTGTTGTATCAATATCAGCTTCCCTTTTTCTGCAGCTGGCACTGTAAGGCTCCGGTGACATACTGTATATGTCTGTCATTCCTAGCTTTGGTTTGTCACTACAAACCCTGTTTTCCTGTCGTCATATATTAGTCACTGAAAGCTTTAAGAGAGTCTGACATCGTATTACCTTCTTTGACCATTCCCACTGCAAGACATTTCTGGAAACGGCAGAACTGGCATCGGTTTCTCCTCCTCTTGTCCACTGGACAGTCTTTATTGGCGAGGCACACATACTTTGCATTTTTCTGTACAGTTCGCTGTCAAACAGGGAAAAAATTAAATTACTATGGGTTTATAATCTTATACACATGTGACGCTGTAAATGACAGAAATGTGATTGAATTATGATCTTTTCAATGATTTCCCTTATTATTGGCATATCCAAAAGGCTTCACCTGTTGTGCACATGCATTTCTATAAGGCCTCTCTAGAACAGAATTGCAAAACTCAATTTTAGCCACTGGTGCATTACTGGCCAATACTCAATATGAATGTCCTATATAATATGAATAACTCAGTGGTATAGTCCAACTGATACTGGACTTTTGAGGCTGAAACTGAGAGTTAAAGAAATCTAATTATGATACCAATATATCTGCGCTATATCTACTGTTATATCATCGATTTATTTGTCGGGCTCTACTCAGTAAGAATTAACCTGCAAAATGCTCATCAGTTCGTTACCTTGAAGAAACCTTTGCAGCCCTCACAGGTGCGGACTCCGTAGTGCTGGCAAGATGCGTTGTCGCCACAAACCGCACAGCGGCCCTCACTGGATCCTGGGTTGTGGGTTTTAGGAGATGTCATAACCCCGTCCACTATCCTCGGGCTCTCCAGAAGCCCTTGCTCCAGGGACATGGGGGGACAGGGAAGTGAGGAGACATGCTGCTGAGGAGACAGGAAGAAAGGGTCGTCCTGGCCTGGCTGAGCATCCTGATGCTGCCCCAGGGGAGAGTGCTGCTCTGGCATGGAACTGAAGGTGAAAAAGGAGAGCTGCTGGGCCATGGCAGCCTTATCAGCCACAGATGACGGAGGGGCTGAAGTGTAGGGGCTAAAAGGGGAATCCCACATAGGTGCAGGCTGGGCCTGAAAGCCTGGTGTTGGAGGAGAAGCAGCGGCATACACTGGGCTGCCATAATAGTCAGAGCCACATGACGACAGTGTTTCATCAAGGCAGCTGAGTGCGAAGGAGCCTGGGTAACAGCCATATACCTGGAGGTCATCCAGCTTGAAGGCTTGGTTTTGCATCTGAGAGCTCTCAGCTACCGCAGCATGGCTGAATGAAACCGTAGAGGCTGGAGGAGAGGTGGTAATCTTGCAGGAATAAGCATCAAACTCCCCCATGTAGCCATTTCCTACCAAGGTGTTGATGCTGGGCAATGAAGATGTAGACAGCTGGTCATTTTGGCCACTGATGTCCATCACCAGTTTGGCACTGAGGTCAGTATTCAAGAACTCAGAGCTGAAGTAGCTGTCATGGGGCAGGGATGCATACTGGGTTTGTACACAGGGCATTGCTAGGACAGAGAACAGGAACAATTACCTCTGGTGAAACTTAATCCCAGTATGTAGATGTAACATGAACATTAGGTATTAAATAAGCAAAGAAAAAAAAAAGTATTTTAAAATAAATGTAATGTATCTGTTGTAACAGTCATTTATCTATAGCTGACAACTACAAGTGTAAGTTTTATGGTAACTATTTCAAAAAAGAAGTGAGTTAAATCACTGGCAATAACTTGGGGCTGATAAGTGGTTGAGTGGTAATAGTACAGATAAAGTACAGATGTCCAGGTAAATCAGATATTGCCAGTTATTTAGGCCATATTTTTTGTAATCCTCCCTCTGTAACCACCCAAAACAGTAGCCTACATTAACACTTTGAATGTTACAGTCTCATTTCCCCTGCATGCCATTTCTCCAGCTTTGGGTCCAATCAGTCCTCTGAATGCAGAAGCTGGTGGAGCAGTCAGTTGCTGTCAGATATTGTGTTACTGGCTGTTAATGCTCTGAAAACCTCCTTTAGAGGAGGTGGAGGACAACCATCCTTCACAGGGAGTGTTGCAGATTGTATTTCAGGGTGGGCTGAACGCCAGCTGAAATGGGAAAGGTGGCAAAGCCTGTTTATGTGTGTGGTTGTGCGTTTGTGTGCATGTGTGTGTGTCTATGTGTGTACGACTGGGTGAATGGGCGTGTATTCACAAGCGCTAACTTCCTCTCTTTATTTGGTTTTTCAATACAAAAACGAGAACACCTGATTATCTCAAACTATTTTACTAAACTTATAGGCAGAGCACACTGCTGAGGTGTGAAACAGGAGTTGTATGCCCTATAAATATATCCTACTGTACTGTATACATTTGCTCATATAGGAACAGTAAATTTACTCATAAAACACACAACATGTAAAGTGATAAAGATGAAAACCTGCTAACGTAATCCCTAAATTTCACATTTTACTGGAAAGTAGTTTTTACAGTTGTATCGGCTGTGTCATTAATATCATAAGTCTCTTTAAAGATTACTCTGGGAAATTTACTCTAATCACAAAACATAATAAACTTTCAGAATTAATCATCACATAACAAGAACTAGTTTGCTCCTTGATAGTACATAGACTCAGTTGTCAGTTTATTAGGTACGCCTATTCAAACCTAAAGCAATCTGATACAACATCCCTGCAATAAATCAAACCTTCATGAAGGTTATATTTTTCAGTTTCTGTTTACACTGCTTTAGAGAGGTGTTGATTCAGTTTTATAGTCTTCTCAGAGACAGTAGTTTGTGGTGGTGTTGTGGTGTGTTTCTGTTTACCACATGTTGGCTAATGGACCAACACCTGTCTGAAACATTTTCAACAAAAGCTGAGCATGAAAGCATAGTTTTATTTGCAGAGTGTTGTATTAGACTGCATTAATTTCAGCTAGGTGTAATTAATCCACTTGTTACTGCGTGTATAGTTTTGACTACTACCTGAAGACGCCTTTCTAAACATTATTTTTCATTAAACCATCAAACTAATTTAAGTATAAGGTTGCAAATATGGAATTCCTTTCTTTGCAGTTCTATCAGTCATTGCCCACTATAACATAAATAGTTATTATGAAGCCTAAACAACTAATATTGGCATGAATTTGGCACACTGAGTAATAATACACAAAAAACATGCAGACAAACATCACCTTCACTCACCTGGTTCGTATTAGTATCCGGATTTTGAAGCTTTTCGTTTATTCCATACGAATGAAACAGCTGCATGTCACATCTGCCAGCTGCAACCGGCACACACACTCACTCTAACACACTCACACACACACACACTGGGTCAGATCCGCGCAGACGGACTGCACACAGTTTTTATTTTGGCTGCGTCGAGGAGAAGGCGGGCCCATGCCCAAATATGGCGAAAGGGCGGTGGAACGTTCCGGAGCGCGGGCCAATCAGCGCCGGGTTCGACGCAGACGTTCTTCCGTGTGACGCACGTACGGGATTCCATTGACGCAAGAGCCGGGGGAGCGTGCGTTCTAAATATAATCCAACAGCGGCGCTCACGTGGGGCTATTACTGGATGAAAGTGCTAAAAATAGGTGCAGTTTGGAGGTGCAGAGGTGTTTATGACTGGAAATGTAGATATTATAGACGTTTACAACTGGCAGATGTGGTATCGTTGACAGACCAGGAAAAAAACTGGCGATTTTTGTTTTTGAAGTAGATGTAGAAAAAAAAGAAACATAAACCGTCCTCCAGACATTCCTTAAATAACCTAGGATAATAACACACATCCATTCACCATCTAGATTTAAAATACTTTTTTTATTCATTACACACATTATACATTATTGGAGCACTTTTGACAACCCGCATTGATGTGTCTTCACTAAAGTACATTTTTAAAAGAATTAAACACATCTCTTTTATGGACAAGAGCAATGTCTTAAACTAAAGCATTTTACATATAACAACATATGAAACATTTCTAAAGACTAATAAATAAAATAAAAGTTGATTTGCCAGCTAAAAATTACATAATACATTACAGTCTTTGTTGAACTAACCTGCTCATATGTGTGGTAGCACAATGGCACATTTTAATTGGAGAGATGGATCATCTTTTGGTCTTCTACAAGCCATTTCTTAGTAAGTATTTTGTATATACTTCAATGTGCACACACACACACTGAGCAGAACTTGTTCCTCCTCCAGGTCAGAGTGTGGTGTTAAAGCTGCAGTGTGTAGAATTGAGTGGTTTGAATTCACTTGGCAGAAATGGAATATAATATTCATAAGTAGCTTTAGTAGTAAGTTTTCATTAGTGTTTAATCACCTGAAAATACAAATCATTGTGTTTTTGATACCTTAGAATAAGCCCTTTTTGTCTACACAGGGAGCACGTCCTCTTCCACAGAGCTCACCATGTTGCACGCCATTTTAGATCGATAGAATAGAATAGAATAGAATAGAATAGATCCTTTATTGTCATTGTCACAAGTACAACGACATCTTAAAGTGCTCACCAGTCAGTGCATCATTCATAAATAAAAAAAACAAAAATAGAAATAAAGAAAAATGAAAGAAAAAGATAATCAATAAATACTATATATAAAAACAGCCCAAGTATACCCACATACGGTTACATCCTGTCATTGCACAGCCCTATTGCATTCAGTTGTAAACAGTATCAATTAGCAGTGTTGAGTGTAGTAATAGCTGAAGGATAAAAACTGTATTTGAATCTGTTTTTCCTTGTTTTAACTGATCTGAATTGTCTGCCTGATGGCAACAGTTCAAACAGAGAGTGTCCAGGGTAAGAAAGGGTCCTTTACAATGTTCTGTGCTTTTTTGATGCAACGGGAACTGTGTAGTTTTTCCAGTGTGGGGAGAGGTAGATAGATAGATAGATAGATGACAGATTACAGTAGTCCAGAATAGATGAATCAAATACTGGCTCTAGAGAGGGCCTTTTGAGTTTTTCATGAATTTCACAGCAGCTGTAGGTTGACCTACATGTTTTGAAGGGGAGGGTTAGGGGAGGGATATTCAGTTTCTAGCAATCTGCAACCTCACCACTATAGATGGCACTACTACACACTGCACCTTTAATATAAGTAGCATCACCATATGATATTCATCATATTGTCATTGTGTTTTATTTTGACCTTGGTAATATAATCAAAATGTATGAAAAATGTCAAAATGTATGATCTATTATGAAGCATTCATTTGTGATACACAATCTAAAAAACGTGATTTTGAGCATCTACATTATAGCTTTAATGATGATGATGATGATGATGATGATAGATAGATACTTTATTGATCCCATTGGGAAATTCAGGTATCTCGCAGCTCACAGTCCATACATACATTCACACATTCATAAATACACATAGGTACATACATAACAAAAGGCAAACAGATAATAACCAACCACTAAGTTAAAATCTTAAAATAGTAAAGAGAGATAAAAAATGTGATCATTTATGATAGAAAGTGTGTGTAGTGCAGAATAATAAATAATAAACGTCCATGTTAAAGTGCCCGGTGCCGGTGTCGGGATAAAGGGGTGGGGTATGGAATGGGCCCCAGTCAGGAGCCCCTGCCCTCAACTGAGGCAATAATTGAAAGTCCAGACAAGCTACTAAAACTTTAATATTTTTACAGTGTTTTCTTGACTTTGTATTTATATGTTGTGTTTAAGTGCTTGTGTTTCATCCCATGTTTCTGTTCCGGATTTTATTGGAAGATTTAGCACTTTTTGAATGATTATGGATTAAACACTTCAATAATTGCATAAATTGCATAATGGACGATTATCACGAGAAAATCCCTTCCAAACAGAAGTCCCTCCAATCCAGACAGATTGCCTACTTTCTGTCTTTCAACATAATTAATCCTCTGGGCCGCGGGAACAAAGATCTTTTTCCTGACCCAGGAAATACAATACAATGACTCACACTTTGAACGCGAGAGATGTGAAATGACAGCTCACTTTATACTGCAATGTCATCTGCAGGTCATTTGCACTATGGATGTCACAGTCACAGCTGCAAATGTCTATTAGTCAGCAACAATAACCTAATACCCCTTATGTCACAACTTTTCCACAACAACTAAGAAAAAGAACAACGCACACTTGAGCCCTCTCAGGGGAACCCTGAGTGTGATCTAATTTCTTTTTTTAAGTATAAAAAAAGTGAGAGTTAATAGTCATCGTGAGAGGAAGTGGAGATTTTCCCTGGAAGAAGGAAGAAAATATGACTGCCTGCACCAGCCTGGAGATAAAGGAGTTATTTACAGGGGTCTTAGTATCCTGTTGGGGTGTGTGTGAGATATATAAAATAACAAACAGATAGATTAGACACACACTTTTTGTCTCTTTCACAAAGCACACAGTAGACACGTATACATTCACAGACAAAAGGGCACACGTATAATATTACACTTTTGTCTGGTTAAATACTAAATAACTGAATATATAGCTACAGCATGTCGTGCGGCTCAGTCCAATTTAAGCCTCTGGAATGTTTAACCAAACATTATGAACAGGTTTACTGAAAACTATGTATGACTGCAATATAAATATATAACACAAGGTTTTTTTTGGCAGCATTTGTACAGTAGTGATTAACTGTGATCATTGTGGTGTGGCAGTACACACCTCCTTGAATTGCTGCCAAACTGTCAGCGTCAGAGAAGTTCACACCCCACCATCCCCTAAAGGCAGAACAGCCCGTTTTATTTCAGTGTGCATAAATTATGCAATATCTTGTCGTAAAACTACACACAGTGTGCTTGCTGCATTGTTGTTTATGAAAGGTTGTGTTGAGTGGTGAAATATTCTTCAATTTAGGATGCTTATGCACCTAAAAACAATTACAATTTCTTAAGTGTCATTTTTCTTAAGTGGGTCAGGGTGATTTATTCTGTTTTCCTTTCCTTTCTGTTTTATTTTTTTTCCATTTGTACTCATGACAGGTTCAAATATTCTTTCTTCATGTGAAAAAGGTCTTTTCTGATTGATAGTAAACAATTTGACTTGTAAGATGGAAACAGCAAGGTTATCAAGTTTACAGACAAACCAGAATAGACATGCCCTATTGTCTATTTATTCCCCCGCCTCACCCCAAAACAAGACAAACGTCTGATCCAAAATGCGCTGTCTTGTTGAGACTGATCCACATAATCTGTTTATATTCAAAACAAAGCAAGAAATTATATCTGAGTCATTACCTCACTCGGTGATGTAATTAGTGAAACATACAAAAATGTTGCAGGTAATTTACTTGAAGTGTACAATAACTCAAACACAGAGTATCACGCAATTGGAGTCATATGCAAGAGGGAGGAGGAAATCACTTTTTAAGTACTTCAATAGCATAAGATTTGTATGATCTTTCATTTTCCTCGACCGTCCCGTGTGTCAGTCCCCCTCT
This sequence comes from Scomber scombrus, assembly GCF_963691925.1. Lineage (NCBI taxonomy): Eukaryota > Metazoa > Chordata > Actinopteri > Scombriformes > Scombridae > Scomber > Scomber scombrus. Next base: position 14,840,469 of record NC_084972.1, read on the forward strand.
CAAAAGATGTCTGCTACATCCCTCCCAATATTCACACAACATGCCATCTAAAATAAATTGCAGAAAAATGTTGTTTTGCCGAAACTCCACCAGAATCTGTTACACTTTTTTTCACTAACTGTGGATTAGTCCTCCTCCTTTCCCTCCCACATTGATGCAAAGCCTGCCTCACTGTGTGCTGTCACGCTGTGGTATTAGGGAGATTTGAGCATTTCAATAAGTGTGCTGCATGCAGAGTAACATCCACAGACAATACATTTTACAAGTAAATAATAATGTAATATAACCATTTTTAACACTCTCTATGCCAGGTCATGGATGTTTTTGATATTTTCTACTATTTGAAAGCAGTGTTATTAGTATCTTATCAAGATAAACCTGTAATTTATTTGACCATGTACATTTTTGGGTATGCTGCCATATGCCCTTTAAAATAGATTACCATTTAGATGAAAATCCTATTCATATTATTCTCATACATACTGGTGTACCTTATAGTACAAGTCTGTTTCAGTCCAGCTGTAACAAAATATCTTCACAAATATCTAAAAAAAAATCAGACAGAGACAAAAAGAAGTCTAACATCCAATTAATTCCTTTGTGAATAAAACCAGTGACTGTAAGTTTTCTAAAGAAGGCATCAGATTGAAATATTTCCTTGATCAACGTATTCCCCATGTTATCAGTCTGAAGAATATTTAATATGAAGCTGATTACAGACTACTGTCAAGACACAAATAACAACATGACATTGGCATGACAAGGCAAGATATTAGAGACATACATGTAATTAGAATAATACATTTAATTTGTGCCGCACTTTACATTCATAGTGAAACTCAAAGTGCTACAGTATTCACAACATACAATACACAACAAGAAAGTAATAATAATAGGTGCTAAAATTAAAAAGCCTCACTTGTATACAGGTACACTGAAAATCCAACACAAGACTAAATAAAACCCTTACAAGCATACAGTAATGCACATCACTGAAACAAAGTTTTAAAACACAATTTTTGTCCCAAAGTTTTTCTGATCACAACAAGCCTTTATTTTCTCATATTTCTTCATCATTCAGTAATATTTCAATAGATTTCTATTGACTTCTGTGTATCATGTGACTGTTTTTAAGAAGTCTTGTCAGTGGTGTAAAGATGGTCCAAAGGTGTATATTGTTAGGAAGAATATCAAGTAAACTAACATTACACCTGTGAGTACACCTTTATGTTTGAAACATGTTTTTGATACTAAACTTGGTCAGTTTGGGAGAGCTACAACTAAATCCTGCTCCACAGCACTTTTCAGGTTATAACTGTGGTTCTAAATGAAACCACATTCAGTCACATTCAAGTGTTCCTCACATTATGACTTCAACATCTACTTAAGAAACAGTTAAAACACTGAAATATATATATAATTTTGACACTGACAGTGCAAGACATTAGAACAGACAGATAGTGAAGGTTTGGTGCTTCTGAAGGCGGCGCAAAGCCAGTTCATCACCAGCTGCATTAGGAAGTGCAGATAATAAAACCACCAAGACACAACTGCAAATGTGATCCGCGACAGAGTCAACACAACATAAAACATGTAAATATGTGTTTGCATATGCTGTAAATACACACCATTTTATTTACAAAAAACAAAAAAAATGAATGCATTACTACTAAGTTGGCACACAATAGCAGCGAGCAGGTGAAATTTGCACTTGTGAAAAGCGCGAGCTGTCTGTACTCTGAAATAAGTTAGAAAGATAATGTGGATTACGTGCAAGTAACACAGACAATAATGCTTCAAGCAACACAGCAGGTATAAACACAGAGCTATCTCACACATTAATAGTCACCCTGCATCATTTTCCAGCTAACGCTGGTAGAGCAGCCCTCAGCAGACTGGACAGTGTGTTGCACTGCTGTAGTGAATCCAGCGCTCTACTTGAGGTGAAAGAAGCCGGACGGTTTTGTTGGTGCAGCCATTAGCATGTTAGCTTGGTTCTTGTGAGTTATGTGGATCTATAATAAATGCAAGACACAATTCTGGTTAATTATAATAAAATTATTTGGGTTCATATTCCTTTCATTTGATCAAACATTATTCAGTCTAATATTAAACCAAACAAAAACAAAAGCAGTTATTATGATGACGCATCACATCCTGTTATTTTCACTCTCTCTGGTCCAGCTCCAGTATCCACCCTCAGTCATTATCCATGACTTTATATGACATCAGAGGCATGATTAGAGTAAACACCTCAGTGAAACATGGTGAAAGGGCTCCAAACAGCTGTCTGAAACTAATTTAATCAAGGCTACAAGTTTCAGATTTAGAGAGGAATGGATTGATTTTTATGGTCATATGGTTGCAGTTTGTGGTGATGTTGAATTCTGCATTATACTGGTAATTTTTCTACTATTTTGTCCAATAACTTTACAGTATATCAATACTGTTATTTAGTGTAGAGCAAATATTATATAAAACACTGGTCTAGCTGTTGTGTGCATATAAACTTGTTCTTGACAGCTGCTTTACTTGGTGAGTGTTTAACTTCATATTTCTCCTGCCATCATTTTCAACATTCAAATGCTTTGAATTGTGGGCAGCTGGGGGAGGCTCGGTCGGTATTGCAGGTTTGCCATGAATCACATGGTTTGCAGTCCAACCGCTGAGCTCTTCCTGTCTACACGTCAAAGCAGAGTGCAAAATTAACTTTTTTGTCTACCAGCCAAATGCGGCTAAATAGATAACCACTGTTTTTTTGGCTGGTGAGTGAAGCAAATCTCCCAGCCACTTGCATATTTTACCAGCTTTTGGCTTGTGGCTGGTCCTAATTTTGTGCCCTGTGTCAACGTGTCCTTGCTCACTTTGCATGTGTAGGGAAAAATGTAAATAAAGTTTGGATTAAAGTGTCTGCCAAATGAATGCAATGTAATGTGACATAAGACTGCAGGAAGTGAGCAGAAAAGGCTCAAAAAGTCAGCAAGAGCGTGTCACTCCTATGAGACAGCAGTGAGCTTTGGTGGATTTATCATGAACGTGTGCCAGTTCAGACGGACAGACAGACAGTGGGACTGGGCCTCAGCTCACACAGATAAATATAGTCTGAGTAAATGTTAACTATGTTACACTAATTGAAATGTTGTTGATGTTAACTGTATCTGTTTGGAAAAAAAACAGCTGAAACACATCCCATCACACACATCGCTTCTATGAATTTATTACTTGTCTTAACTCTGAATCAGAACTGCTATTAACACTTACAGTACAAGGAGGTTGCATCCATGGCTCACCATCTACTTGCATGGGCAAGGGTTTGAATGTCCTGCACACAGGAAGGAATAACAATAAGATTTAATTATAGTTAACCATTTATACACAGGGACACTTGTGACAAAACAATAGCCAAATGCCACTCTGGTCAGGCTTTGATTTGGGATGTTGTTGTATGGGGCTGTATTATGTTATTTTGTCATCATCCTTAAGGTAAAAGTATCTCAAATTACCTGATGGTAATTTTAGAGGTCTGTGCCAGTCTGTGCCCAGCACTCTTCAGTCCAGTGTAGATCTGTCCCATCTCCATGGCTCCTTCCAGCCCCACCACCTCCAGACGCTTATCGCTCATACCTGGAAGGGGATACACAGTAGACACACAGCCATGAGATGAAGCAGTTTAAAATCAACAGTGCTAGTGAGGTGATTCATGTGAGTAACCAGAACCAGTCTTACTTTGTGAGATCGTTTTCAGGAGTTCACGGTCAGTGATGACCTCACAGTGCTCCGCCTCTGCCACGCCATCAGGCTTCTTGGATTCACCCCAGAGGTTGGAGCCTCCATGCATGCTGGGTATATTGAGAATAGCAATACCCTCCAAAGACACACTGCTCAGGTCCAGGTTTCTCCCACAGCACTAGTGAAGGCAAAATAACAGGTTGTTTTGTGTTTAAACCACTGAAGAGAGACAAAATTCAAAACGTGAACTTTTAATTATTAGTTTTGGCAAAACAGCAACATGAGTGTGGAGAAAATTTTCACCTCAATAGTGAGACACTCCTTGATCTTCTTGCAAGAGGCAGAGATGGTCTCAGTAGTGGCAAATTCAAAGTACCAAAGTTTGTTCTTCATTCTTAAAAATAACACAGAAAAGATCTTCAAAATTAATTATTTGAAAAAACTAAGAAAATATGAAAAACATCTTTGTTCATACAGTTAATATGAATTCCCACCTGCTGTTGAACCTCTCTGGGTGTTTCTCTCTCATGGAGTGGAAACGATGAGCAATAGAAGCATCCTGCCCACATGATACAAAGGAAATCCAGTTAAATCCTTTTTTACGCAATATATTTAGTTTCTGTTTATGTGTACGTTTCTGTTTCTGTGTATGTCTATATGAGATTACCAGACTGTTTTTTGTAACTGATTGAGTTGGAAAAAACAAAACTCAATCAATACTCATGTGCAATGTCATTGTTCCTCCTTGCTGAATTTGTGACCCACCACTCCAATGGAGAAGTAGTTGTTGATGATCTCGTAGGGCACGGGGTCTCCAACTGCTTGAGGATCAACTGGTATCACCTGGATGCTCCAGCGGTCCATGGGAACCACCTCACTGCTGTCGATCTCCTTCAGGATCTCTTTCAAATCAGACCCCTCGTATCCTTTAATGAAAGTAGCAGGTATATAAGACTTTGTCAGTGTTGAGGCATGAGCTAAAACTGAATGATGTTCTCTTGGTTTTACCTCCTCCCCAGCGCAGACAGCGGGCCAAGTCGTTCCCTGTGCCCAGAGGTAGGACAGCCACTGGAGGATGCACCTGGAGGTCCGCTTTGTCTGCAATCACAGGTCCATTATTTAGCTTCAGAGATAGCAACTATGATCACCTCTCTCAATCTATGCAGCAGTACCTATAGCATCCAGGAGCCACCCGACCGTGCCGTCTCCTCCACACACCAAGATCCTGTACTCACGCAGATTATGGAAGAAATGTAGTCTGAAAAAGAAAGCAATCATTGTAAATGTGAAGAAAAAACAAAACACACTTTGCAATTAATATGCGAGCCTAGAGTAGTAAAGGTGTGTTGTACCCCGGCGCAGGGCCTCCGTTGGACAGGTTGTACACTTGACGCGGATTCAGCAGGTATTGAAATTTCCTGAGCACTCTGTGGAAAACAAACAATTCAACACCAATGGAGCCTTGAGAGGGAACACATGCTTATTCTAAAATAAATGTGCAACCATTTTGTAGTAATACTGCAAAAGTGGAGCCTGCATCTTCTTGATAACATAATTCACAAAGAAATGTAAAACAGTTGAATCCCATGTTAATAATTTGTGTCATCCTTACTCTATGCATATCAAAACTTACCTTTCACCCTGCTTTCCTCCACTTTTAGGATTTACAAACACCAGCAGAGGGTGGGTGTCTGCAATTGGTACAATCTGAAGGAAAATGAAGTGAATAAGAATTACTTGATTATACAACTCATTTGAACAATACACACAATATTTCAGTGTGTATCATGTGGTTAAAGAGATAGTTCAAAGTTACAGTAGTCTGGGGAAACTAATAAATGCCTTCAGACAGACATTTTTATGGATTTGGTGTAGAGTGAAGTTATGTCAAACAGCATTATCAGGCTATCTTGGCTCAACTATTGAGTGTCTACAGGATCAAATAACATAATCAAGATCTCACAGACGTCCAGGAATTGATCGAAACAAAGGAAGTAAACTAAAGGGGGGAGTTTTTTTCTCTGAAGGGAGGTCCACAGTCTTTGTACACAGACTTTGAAAAGCCTCTCTCTATTTGCACAGTCAAATCTCTCTATATTTATTATCTGTGTCAATGTTTTTTCATTCCCATGATGGGTATATGTTAGTGTTTGATATTAAAAGTAAAACATATATTTTGGGTGGTATATCACTTTAAATTTAGTAACTGCGTAAGTGGTTTTGTCTCTGTCAGCACGGATAACCCTGACAGATGTATTTCTCCAATGACATCACACTAAACTGAAAAAACAGGCTACGAAAACACTTGTGGAGTCCTTAAAAAATCACCAAAAATAACATAATAAATCACTGAAATTGGATATTTTCCTAAGAAATCAGGATATGCAGATGTCAGTGCATGATGAGTGTATGGTTGGAAAAAGAATGAAAGTATGTCTTGAGAAGAGCAGACCTGCAGGATGTGGCCATCAGGGGTGACATTCAGCAGGCTGGTGTCCTCCTCCTGGGTGAAAAAAAACAGGACAAAACAGGCAATTTACTCAAAATAATCTTGAAGAAAAGAAAACACTCAACAAAGCTCATTGTGTACCATAGAATTTTTTAATCACGTTACCTTTGAGACAGCGTATATGGCCCATGGAGGGAGTATATGATCTTTGAATGGCCCACAATCACAGGCTGAGATTCCAGAGAAAACACACTCATCGTGACGCTTAAAAAGAGACAAAACATAATGAACACTGCCAGTAGAGATGCTTTATTTGTTCATTTGGGAACCCCAAAGCACCTGAACACACACTCACCATTTCCTGGCACCACACGCAACGCCTCCCTGCTAAAGTTTTGATCTTCTTATGGCAGACCTGACACTTTGTGGAGTTACAGTCAGCTCTGACCCAGTCATGAGCTGCTATCTGAGACACAAAGATGAAGAAAACAGGGGTTAACGACTAAGTGTAACCACAATAATATTATTTATCCTGTTATTAACAATTACACAAACCTTAGGAGTGAATGCCAATACCACAGCTACCAGTGTGCACTAGTCCATCTCTAATTACCTCCTCTTTTCAAATATTATTCTACCTACAATGTCTAGACAAGTTCTATGATGGTAACCAAAGTCATCATGAGCATTTCTCCAGGAACAATGTCCATGTTAACATTAGTGGTGCTAAAACAACAACCCTGAATAACTGCAGGAAAAATCATGTTGTTAACTTGAAAAGAGTCAACACAGACCACACCTTCCTCCAGAGCAGCTGAGGAACTTTAATATGGCCTCCGATGGCTTTTTGGATAACCACTGACTTGGCAGACACGCATCACTAGATCAAATATCCCTAAAACACACTGGCACCTCCACCTCCGCAAGTAGCCCAGGGAATTTGAGTGCTTACAGATAAGTGTGAATCAGTGAGTTGTGGCCGTCACACACCACACTGGAAAAACGGTGAATGAACTTTGTTTTCGCTTGTGTAAAATTAGGGCGTTTAACAGATGTACGGAGCAGACTGTGCCAGCTGTAATCCGTGCTTTAAAAAAAAAAAAACCCTGATGGGTTGCACTTATTACTACTAATGCACTGCAATGTTCTCTGTTGTTAATCTGTTGTGGTTTTTGGTGTTGCAAAACAAGTGACCTGACATAGTAAATTCTCTTGACAAACTCCTGACAAACATACTTAAAAAATGCTTGTGTGAATGTTACTGTAAATCTGAAAAAAAGCAGAAATAAAACAAAACCAAAGGAAGAAACTGGAAATGAGGAGGAATTGTTGTGCTTCTTACACCAATCTCTTTTTTAGATTTGACAAAGGTACGAGTGCAGGGTTCGGGATTCTTGTTGGCACACTGACTGTGGACGGTGTACTTGCAACCTGAGGGAGCAGATATGGAGCAATATTAGAGAAACTCAAGACAAACACATAGCTTTCCCCAGTAGAGAAAGCTAAGATAATTTCTTTTTTTCCCTTTTTTTTCAGAGCATTGCGTACAGTAATGTCATTGCAAGTAATTGCTTCAGATAATTTCATATCTCATTACATGTACTCACATGTACTCTACATGCAAAGTAAAGTGCTGTAATACTGAAAATTAATAACCAGTACAAGTGAGCTGGAAGGGGCTGGACCCCTCCAGTTCAACTGTACTGTGTATGAGGTACTCGGTTGCCCCCTGGTGGCAGCTGTGAGATCTTACAGGTGCAGCAGAGTCCCTGCTTCCCGAGTCCGAGCAGCATGCTCTGACACACACTACAGTAGGTTGGCTTGTTGAAATGCTTCATCCTCCAAATATGCTGCCCGTCCTTCTCTGTCATCTGTCAAGGGGAAGAAAATGAATTTAAAAACAGAGAAAGAGAAGATAAACAAGCTGTGCTGTTCATTTAAAGTTGTGACATTAACGAAGCAAACTTAAAATGTGTACGTATAGCCAAATGTTTCACCTTCAGTCCGAGCAGAACAAGTAAAGGCACATTAGTCATGCCTCCCTTCACCCATTCCTCCAGCGTGACGGTGCCGCTGTCATCCACATCGATCGCTGTCATCATGTCCTTGAGCACCTATTCAATCAAAAAGTATTACTTCCTTATACCTTCCACCTTGTGAAAAAAAAGAAGACGGATTTAAAACCTTTGTGATATTGTGATTTTGTGAATTTAACAGATTAAAAATAATTTACAGGTCTGAGTTCAGTCACATCCCAGCCCAGGTAATCAGCAGCTCGCATCATCTGAGTGATTATACGATCCACCTCCTGATGGAGAAACAACAGTGTTTATGTTCACAGTGGATTGGTGGTATGACCATATCCTTAATCTTCACCTTCCTCTACATCTTCTACACCATCTTATTTATTCATGGTTTGTTTGTTTGGCGATATAAGGACAGTTTGAGGAATGTTTTTATTTTTATTTTGGAATAAATTTAAAATGTTAAATGTATTAATTAGCCTATATTTACAGTTTTAACAAATTTGTGAGGGAAGCAATGTGATCATATTCATGTTAGCAGCTGAGGCGACATCAAGATTTACATAAGCTGCATGTGTACACAGAGGCATTTCTGTGATGCTCTTTAACATTACAATTAACTAAAATTAAATAATAATAATAAATCTATACAAAACAGATTAATAAAAAATGATTCTCTCAATTTTTGATGATTTGATTTGCTGTTTTCAGGTAAGGAGGTGTTAGATCAAGCAAAAAAAAAACAAAAAACAACAGTAAATTTGACTTCTTGCAGAACTAACTGTAAACATTAAATGTACATGTGTCAACTCTCTTAAGTGAATACAAAAGAATACCAAATCAAGTTGGATAATAAATGTGATTTTAGTCACGTCATTTGTAGAAACTTGTCAGTGATTTGGAGAAACTTACAGAGCTGTCCAGGAGTCCGTTACAATCTTTGTCGTAAAGTTTGAAAGTAACTGGAAACACAACACAGAAAGTCAGTGAAAACATAGTTTCCACACTATCTCAGACCCTCTGCTGTAAATCATCACTCTTAAGTATTTATCAGCCGTGAATATGCATTAAATGCAGCTGCAGTAATAAACATGTCACAAAGTGTTCAGAAAGTGGATGAAACTAACATTCAAGCTTCTCCCGTGGCTGTCCGTCCTCCAGCACAGAGAAGTAACAAGACACATCACGAAGAAAGACCCCGCCTGAGAAAAGATGCAGGAAAGCTTTATTACATTATTGAGGTCTAAAGATGGTGGAAATAAAAGGAAATAGTTTATCATAGGTTTGTTATCGGAGCAGGTGGACTAATCTCTTAGGTTACATCTTCGGTCTCATTCCTATGACACAACACTAAAAGATGAAAAAACAGACAAGCAAGTGGGCATTGCCCAACAGGAAACACTCATTCTTTCTTTCACTGAATATTTTCAGGGTGTTTTCTCAACTCAACCAGGAACATGAAGTACCCAAAACGAGTTACCTCCTTTGGGAAGAGAGATTTTTGTGGAGCCATCCTGCTCTGCGTGTTGGAAATAGTGAAAAAGGCGTTGGCAAAAATCTGCAGGAAAGTTATCCACTTCTAGGTAGGTCTTGAGAAAGAGACAAAACCCCACAGAGTCGACACACTGAGGAGAAAAATCAAACAATCAAACAAACAGCTTGTTTCCTAGAAAGAGCAAAATAATTGTGAAGAAATTAGGCTAAAAAAGTCAACTAATAATTCAATTTCACAAATTTCAAGAAACTACTGGCATAACTACAGTAAATAGTCTTTTAGTTAAAGTACAGCAGGTCAGTTGAGCAAGCATACAATTAAGTATTTAAGTACAATGAAGTTTCCAGTATTAAATGAATGATTCATGAATATTTACTTGTGTATAAAAGAGAAAATCATATTTTCCCTTTAATTACTACAAAACCAAGTCATTATTTCCAAGAGATTTCATTGAAAATGATAACGAAGTTACCACATTTCATGTCCAGAAAACATGTATTGCGTAGGTGCTGTTATATGACTGACCTCTCCAAAGCTGTGCTGGGCCAGCCGACCCCCGGCGTGAAACTCCTTAATCACATCTCTCACCCTCAAAGTGCTGTCTGCGAGCAAAAAAGTGAAGAGATCAAAAAGTGAGTGAAATTCATGAATCTAAAAGGGCACCAAAGAGGATTTAGATTTAATGCCATCAACACGTCTGTCAGCTGTGAACATGACTGATGAAACAACAGAACAAGACTGCAGTGAAGCTGAGAACAGAAAAGCTTGGAGACTAATTCATTTCTTTGTTTATTTGCCATTTGTCCTGCGCGTTAATTACATGGGCGCTAAAACAGGAACCAAATGAGAGATCATCACTGATTGTGGGCACACAGAGTGTATCCTGCATTAAATCTGGCTTTGGGTCCTGCTGTCAGAGGTAACACACAGTGGTGCTTTTCTCAGGTCCAGGGAGAAGCGGGTATAATTATCCATTCATCCATTATCCAGCGGTGCAAACACCCCCACCCCCACCTGACACTAAAAGCCTACAGACTCATCTCATTTCTTTCAAAGCCTCTGAGTGTACAGTAGAATATTTTTAGCCCTGTTTCCTGTCAACAGGTCTATCAAAATCTGCATTAGCTGCGACCTGAGCACAGAAGTGTGCACGTACATGTTGGAGTCCTTGTTTGTGTTTTTGTGTTGATGGTGAATGATCCTCCAGAGAGCATTTTGCAATGTTTTTTGTGTTGAGTGAATAACAGAAACTACCTCATTCTTTTATATTATGATACTAAATGTCCAGTATGACTACCTTGAGTTGCCCAAATGAGGGATTCTCAAGTTTGAAAGTAACTGGAAACACATTAAAGCAAATCAGAGATCAAGGAACAAGAAAAGTTTGCACTCCCAAATGACTCTGGGAGTGCAAACTCTTATTTGTATTCTTTCAGTTTCTATATTCAGCACAGTGGAGGAAAATGCAAAGACATTAAAATGAAGACGTTTCAGCCTTTATCTCCCCTTCACCTCCCTGTGCTGGGAATATAAACTATAAGAAGTTAAAGAGCTCTGTAATTAATATGGGTGTGAAAACGTTTCTTGCTGCCACTGGACTTTGACTACATTTACAAGTTAGATGCACGCAAACTGTCTTCTTGTCTTGCATGTGCATTTTTGTCTTATGTGTTTTCCTCTACTTTCTCCAAGTCAGTGATCTGTTGTTTCTTTGCTTTCTTACTACTTCAAAGGCATCATTCCTAAGTATTCAGAAAAAGGTAGCTGCACACTTTGATAAATAGAGCGGCAACAATCAGTCGATTCATCAATAAGTCATAATCATTTTTTATTTTGAGTAATTTTTTTAAAGCGAAAATGCCAAATATTTGATAGGTTCAGGTTTTGAAATTTGACAATCTGCTGCTTTTCCAAAATAATTAATCAATTAATCAAAAAAATAATTAAGCAATAATAGATAATGAAAGTAATCATTAGTTGCAGCCTTCATGATAAATATTTTCATTTAGTTTCATCTACTGCAAATGCTTTTTGCTTCTTCTCTTCCATTACGATGTCAGAGCAAAGGGTCAGCTACACAAAAACCACCTGAGTGGTCATTTTATGCAGCTCAGTGTTACATACAAGCGCTGGTTGCAAAAATATCAGATGGTGAAACTTACATTCCATGTAGTGCTGCAGCTGGATGAAATCCACAGGAGTCAGAGACCCTTCTGCATCATCGGACGAAGCCATGCCGATCACCTAAATGAGCTAAGACAAAACAACAACGACAGGACGATCAGAGAGGTGACAGGGCGAAAAACAACCTGCTGAGCTCCAGAGGGGTTGCAATTCAAGGAACGAGTCATTTGTGCAAAAGGTCTTTGGTCATTTAGTCTTACTGGCAGTGACTCACATAAACTGGTTTGTCTCCATTTCTAAGAGTGAACATAAGCAGTAGTGAGTAAAACACATTCTTCTTGCTGAACAGTGATCAACCACAGACTGGTTTCAGATAATCAGATAGTCAAGTGATTCCTCCTAACTGTGGGAATCACCAGATATCAGCTCTCACTATTCAAATTTAGGTCATACTTTTGTAATAAGAACTAACAATAACAATAGGAGGAGGTTACTCCACAGTCACATGAAGCATTGAGTGATACAACATGACAGGCAGAGTCTCAGCAAAGAGACTGTGCCTGTGTGTCTTTATTTGTCTCCTAACCAGACAAAAATACTGTAGTAACCCTTCAGCTTAATCAATTTACAACTCGAAGTCTAGCAGAGGAGACAACTGACAGGCAAAGCTGTTAAGGTGCAGCACAGGTGTTCAGTCATCCAGGCAGGAGGACCGCTGGAGCTGAACGCCTTACCTTGTCTCTCTGTCTCTCTCTCTCCCTCTTTCTCTCTCTCTCTCAGGCTGTCCCAAACACGCGGCGCTACTTTGATATGTTGGTTGACGGCAGCTGGTCCTTGTGAGTAAATGTCTGCGGTGGTATTAGCGGATATGAGGGATTAATGGGCGGAGGAGGAGCTTTTAGCGACATAATTACAGTTAGTGGCACCGCCTCGCGCACACAGACGCACTTGTTTGATCTATTGCGACCTTCCAACAAGTCGACACATTTTTTATAAATATTGCAGCTTTAAGCTTGAAAATGAAAAATCAGGATGATGTTCAGGATATCCGATCTGCAGCTTTCAGGGAGTGAATGAAAAGGTGTGAATGAATGAAAGACTAAATGTGAACTCATAAATTGGCTCTAAAACCTTGTTGGTTAATCTTGCCATAAGTCACAGGTGAATTGTTTTTCAAGGGTAAGTGAACAGGGGTTATAGAAACAGAATAGTCACTTAAACTCACCCCTGCAAGACCAAATACTACATTTTTTTTGCATGCTGCCCATTATGCTTGCAGGGACAGGTTTGGTGGTTTTGAGGTGTAGCAATAAGTCCTATATCATGATTTCGTCTTAAAACAGTCAGGTGCCCATATAAACAGTATGTTCATAATTCAAATGTGCTTTCAATCTAAGAGATAGGAGCCAAACTCCACAGTGTGTCCGCACAATCAGTTTTGTGCAAAAATGCATTTAAAAGGTTGATGTGTAGCTTATATGAGGCTTCAGCAGTCTGAGTTAGTCCTATCAAGTGGATATCTGCCACATGTACAGTCTTTTAAGGATCAAATTCCCTCTTTGTGTTTCCTCGGAAAGTGTTTCCCTGTTGAGCTGTGCTGGAAGTATAGTAACAAAAAGAGGGACTTTGGCATTAAAAAAGACTTTGAAAGATATTGACTTGATTTGACTCATTTGGACAGCTGAAGCTTCATATTAGCTTCAGACAAACTTTTACATTTTTTTTTGCACAGAAAGAGGACTGTGGATTTGGCCTCCCATCACTTACATTATAAGTGCATCATAAAGGGATCTCTTAATGGTCAGCATGAAAAGGAGGATTACATCAAGAAAAAACCTGACAATATTAATTTGGGCACTGGACTGTTTTTTAAAGACAGACATAAAAAATTGTGAACCCGCCCTTTAAGTTAATATTTGAAGGCCTGTCTGACACACCTGATTAGGCTAAAAGAGGAAATATGAAACTAATGAGCTCACCTTGCTTTATAATAGAAATTAGATAAGATATGTTAAGCCAGTGTAAATAAACCAAAGATAAAATACCACAAACTGAAGTGGAGTCCAAGGATTGTCTAATGAGGGAGTGACACTGTAGGTACCATCTGGCAATTACAAATGTAATAAAGACAATTTTAAGAACTTTATTGTCCAAAACAAGCCAGTCGGACTTTGTCTTTGGCACACCTCACAGGGAGTGCACACAGAGTAGAAACACAAGTTATAACTGTTGGATGATGTTTTGAGTGCTTCCAATACCTGCGTCCAACCAGAAGAGCAGCAGAAATTGCCAAAGAAGAGGGATTAAATGACATTTCCGACATGAACATAGCACAACAGAAGGGAATCGGCCAGTCAGGTGGCTACAGTAGAAAACCTGTTTAACAAAAATAAAGGAAAAACACAGGAACATTAGAGCCTATTCAGCAAAGTGAGCCTTGATTTAAAAGATGAACACAGAGTGAGGACAAAGAAGAGAAGAGAGCTGTCATACAATGAACCTCAGCCAGTGACAAGATAAATAGACTGATATAGATTGCTCATCCCTCAAGCAACTGAGAGATATTTTTATTTTTATGATTATGTGTTGTGATTTATACTAAATGATATATTGAAAAGTGAATTGCCGCCATGATACTGCCACTTTACATATATTGTAAAAAGGGTATATGTTGTTGGTTTTTATGTATATTTACATGTTTTCCCATTTCATATGACCTTCATTCAAAAAAGTACACGTGGAAGTCTTGTTGTCACGAGAAACTATTTGATTTCATACATGTAATGTTCAAACGCCTCACATACCATATCTTATGCGGTCCTCGAGATGTATGGTATGTTGGTAGGTACAGGATATTGATTTGTCTGTGCATATGTATGTTTGCGGACGGAGGTTTGGACATGCTTTCACAGTTAAGTGAGTGTGTGTGTAGTGTACTGTATAATACATAGTATATGTAGGTACGCTAATGCATATTTAACTGATTTATTTTGTATTCATTACTTCACCTATGCAACAAATACATATTACTTCTATAGATACATCTACCAGAACTTAACGTTTCTATTTTTACCTATTTTACTTGAAATGACTTCTATAGAAGTCATTTCAAGTAGCTTTGTGGTGTTATAATATGTATATCCATTTGCTTTACTTCTTATTTTGTTTGTATTTATTACTCCTAGTTCTTATCTGTTTCCCCTCTACGGATCAATAAAGCCTCATCTTATCTATTTCATGTCATCTTAATTTAAGGAACACTTTTGTTGGGAGGACTAGTCTCTTCTTCGTCGGTGCGGTGGGTGGCGGTACATGTCGGTACAGTTAAAGGGCAGTAGAAGAAGAACCGGTGACGCAGGTGTTTACGTTTCCTTACTTCCGTAGCTGAACAGCGGAGTGACGTTACCAATTTATCGATAAGTCCCACATCAGAGAAGAAGCTTTCGTTCATGTTTCTCTCTGTTTAATTTGAAGTATTAGAGATGCCTGACAGATAAATATTATTTAAGTCGTTTACTGTCCGCTACAGGCGCTGTATCGCGAGTTTTCCCCTCATCATCCTTCGCAGGGCAAAAGCTAAAAGCTAGCTAGCGGTGTGTTATTTAGCACATCATTTAATAATTTAACAAATCAACGCCTGATCCGCACTTTGTCTTGTGTTAACTTAGATATTAAAACAAGGCAGTCATGGCCACAAGGCGTCTAACCGATGCCTTCTTGTTAATGCGGAACAATGCGATCCAAAACCGGCAGATATTGGCTGAGCAAGTGAGTACAAACGACCCCCGTCTGAGTACACGTAGCAATGCTGCGGTGAGTGGTCTGCATCGTTTTGACATTTTACTGTGTGTGTTTGCATATAGCCAGTCACTGAGCTGTGTTAGCTAGACTCCTCTGTGTGCTAGTTGTTCATATCCACACCTATCCTAATTTCCCCGTCAGTCAGGACTGATTGATAGATTGATTTATAAAAAGGATGAAGGAGGAGGATGGAGAGGCGTGCAGGCATCAGCTCGAAATGTAAACAATAGAGATAAAATAAGCTAGTTATTAGTCTTTTAGAAAAAGACCAGAATAAATGAGTGTAAGTTACAGTATTTTTTTTAAGTTAAAGCATGTTTTTATGTCCACGTAGTGCTCCTCAGTATTAGTAAGTGTGCTGTGGCCCTCATCCTAATGTCATCTAGTCTAGATTCAGATTGTGCCTGTGATCTGTTTTTATGAAGCTGGTTTGCTCCTGTGTTTATACACATACGTAACACAAACTAAGGCAAGTAATAATACTGAATGAGATTCCTGAAAAGTAATATTTGATACAGACTTCAGTACCTCAGCTCAGGATGTCAGATGATACTGGCTGCATGAAACTCACTGAGACCAGTTAGTGGCCTACTGTGATTTATAATTACATTTTTATTCAATTTTAATGACATTGATGAAGAAACTGTTTTATTTAATGAGGATTGGTCCGATACTTGATCAATGTGCTACAGTCAGTATTGAGACTGATATAATCCAGTGGATGGGATTGGTGCATTCCCAGTAAAACTGTAGGTACATGCTTTATTGACACTCAATCATTTGTAAAGTAGTAGGTCCCCCCTAAATGAAAATCCTGCTACTATGTACTTGCACAGTGTCATTTAAAACTCCCATCAAGTTAATACTACACAACACCAACAAGGCAACTAACACACTTTCCTCCCATTCCCTCACACTTGTTCAAAGCGGGAATAGTTTACAGCTCTTCTGCAGAAGTGTTTTCACTAGAATTCGTCTTGTGTGTAGAGGCCAGGTGTAGGATGCTCGGCACAGCAAGCAGGTGTAGGGTGTGTGTGACCATTCGCACTCATCTGTTAAGATTTTATGTTACCTGCTTGCTGAAGTAGATTAATTTCATCCTGCGTCACCCTGCCTGTACTTTTAGAGACATTGAACACAGCAAGATGTTTTATCTGTTGGGGATGCAATTTGTCTGCACTGCACTTCCTAAAATACGTCTTCAGCAACAAAACAGCTGAACTTTAGTTGCTGACCAGGGTGAATGAAGACGTTTCCTAACCCTGATTATTTAATTTCTCTTTGGTTATCTTTGTTATTCTCTTCCACCATACATCAGGACAGCTAAACCTACTGAATGTGTTTCTCTGTATGACACAGTGTAGAGTGGTGTGCTGAGGTTAACCTCAAGACCATAAGAAACATCACCCAGTAGGATCAGAGTAAGGGAGCTGGAGAGCGATGCTGTGGTCTGATACTCCAGAGCCGAGACCATTTTGTGAAGGGTGATTCATGCTTAATAGTGCAGCTCCTGTGTGTGTGATGAATGGCTCACACATGGCCCAATCTCTTACTTGGGGGGAAATACGACCACTCACACCATAATGGACGAGCCCAGCAGCTTGTTTTGGAAAACTAATGATCCCCCTGGCTCACAGGATGATACACTCTAAAATAGCTTTAGCTTTCTGTTAACTTTGCCAAAGACTTTCTTTATTACCACATCACAGTGTGGTAAATTGGTTTCTGATACTCAACATTATTAGCTCTCAGTGGCTTTTAGTGAAATAAATTAACTGTAAATGTGGTCACGAAGAGAGAAGATATCAAAATCAAATCAAATCCTGGAGGAGCTGTCATTTTTAAGGGAGCTTCTTACCGAGATCTGAACTGCACAGGCTGTGTTCCTCCTGTGTTTAAATCCTACTACTGTTGAGCTGCAGCTAATTTTTATCTTTTAGTGTCAGGTAATCTGTTATTTTTCAATTAATTGTTTCATCATTAATCTCTGATTCCCAGAGCCCAAAGTGATTCTGTGAAATGACTTGACCAAAGCATTCAATTTATAATTATAAAAATAATTATAATAATAATAAGCAATTAACTCTTCATATTTCATGAAACTATAAACATGCAATTGTATTTTTACTTAAAACGACTGATCAGTAAGATAAATTTATATCTGTGCTGAAATTGTACAGACACAATTTTGTGCACTTTTTTAAAATGTTTGTGTCTCATGTAGCTCAAATGGAAGTTGTTGGATATAAAGTGTTTTACAAATAAATCATCTTCATGGTGTAACATCTTGCTCGATCCTGTTCAGTGTACATTTGGTCTCGCTGCCCTTGTGTCAGGCTTTGTCCGTGTTTGTTGTAAACTTCTGTGTCTCTCCGCCAACGAAAATAAAGGACTGGAAATGAAATGAAGGACTTCTGTATTTTTAGAGCTGGATGACAATCCACCACATTCGAGCTAAAGAAGTGAAAACGGGTTAAATTTAGGCCTTCATATTTTTAGTGCACTTAAAAGCTGCAGTCCCATTTCATTTTACTGGGGTGCAGTTATGATGCACCTACACAGGCTGAAATATGTTTGCACTGTTATAAAAGGCAGAAACTCAACTACTAAACTAAAAAGATTTGTATGTCATTAGAGATGCACATGAAGCTACTTTATACTTTATAAGTCAGTTTAAAATAACTGACTTTGCCTGAAGGAAGCAGGACCTTAATCAATTGAAATAAGGCAGAGACATGAGAGGCAGCATTATCCAGAATGAGTCATATCATATAATTTAAGGCTTTAGTGAACAATAAATTATCAAAGATTGTGATGAATGATTACTTGAAATGCATGATTTTTCTTTTACATGATACATTCTCACTCATCTTCTATTGTGGTCAAGTTGTCCTTTCTTTTGTTGCTTAAACTCAGGTGACCTTGAGGCTCAACCATTTCTGCTCTCTCTTGCTTCAAGCTGCTGTTTTTTTTCTGGCATTTTCACACCATTTGTTAAAATGGAATTATCTTGTTAGTCATTTCTTGATGATTATGGTTTATTTTTACATTCACATTCTAGTTTTACACTTTTTACATCGTCAATAAACTCAGGACAAATGTTACTGAAGTAAAAACGACTTAAATCATAGTCAATTATTAATCTTATCTCACAGTAATTGAATTATTGGTGAGGTTAGGAGTCAATGACACTTGTTTAGTGGTCACTGCTGATTTTTCTGGGGCTCACTTTCTGTGACTTCTGTCTTTCTCTCTTTTTCCTGGTTCTCTATTGGATGGGACCGCTCTGCTCTCTGCCAATCACATTTAGGAGCTTGATGAGGTACTGTTGTTTCTCATTGTGGTAGAATATCTCTAGACACTTAAAATGGTACAGCAAATCTACCAAATGTTACTTAGCATTTTTTTAAAGAATCATTTGTTTTTTGTTTAAGTTGGCTGATGATCGGATGGCGCTGGTGTCGGGAATTAGTCTGGATCCTGAAGCTGCCATCGGAGTCACCAAGAAACTGCCTCCCAAATGGATAGAGGGGGTCGATGAGGTAAAACAAACCCCTTTGAATCCTGATCAGAAATGTCCAGACTCATCTCAGTGGATTGTGAATCAATAAATATATCCAAACTTCTAAACAAGATTACCATAACACAGCAGACCTAAAGCTCACAAATGTGTGTCTCCTAGTTTGTGTTTTAGGTAAAAAATCTTTTCATGGCTTTAACTGCTAAGTGTCACCTTTCAGATCCAGTATGAAATCACACGGGTTCGGCAGAAGATGAAGGAACTGGCTTCACTTCATGACAAGCATATGAATCGTCCCACACTGGATGACAGTAGTGAAGAAGAGCATGCTATAGAAATCACGACTCAGGAGATCACACAGGTATCATAATTTTACACTATAGTAATATAGAAAGTGTTTATTTTCATAGATTAAAAGTATACCTAAGGTAACCCTAAAGTTTTAGCATATTTTGAACATGTTTTCAGTTTGCAGTCATTTGTACTTCAGTATAAAATCATATTTTTAAGTGCTTGATATAGTGCTGATTCTCTGAGGTATGAATCTTGAAAAGTTTGAAATCCATGTTGTTCCCTCACACAATTTCTCAAAATGTTCTGCTCTTTACAGATGTTTCATCGATGCCAGCGAGCTGTAACAGGTTTGCAGTCTCGCTGTGGCCACTGCACTGAGCAGGAGGAGAGACTGCTGAGAAACGTGGTGTCATCTCTGGCACAGAGTCTGCAAGAACTGTCTACCAATTTCAGGCACACACAGTCCAGCTACCTAAAACGTAATAACTGCCACATGTATCTGTCTAATATTATCAATTATCGTGTCATGTTGTCATTATTTATGTTATTAAGATTTTAAGAGGTTTTATCGTGAGACACTGCCTTTCTTACTGTTGCTGCTCTTATATTTGTATATATATAATCAAGATTTCCATCTACGCTCAGCTCACAGGTCGTCTTTATTTCCCTTCCATCTAAACAAAATGTCATGGTTTCATCCTCCAGGTATGAAGAATCGTGAGGAGAGATCAAAGCACTTTTTTGACTCAGGACCTCTAATGGAAGAAGATGAAGAGTTAGCTGTGTATGACAAGGTAAATCTTTATTTTGTTCAAAAAATGAATTAATTCAGTTTAACTCAATTAATTCAATTAAACTGTAACATTTTATAAAGGCTTGTCCAACCAGAGTTGTTCTCTCTTATTTGCACATATGGCAGGAGTACAGGATTACAAACAGGATCAGAAAAACCAACATCCATCCAAAGTCTGAACATACACTTAAAGGCAGGAAATGTCTTAAATAAATATGTCTGGGGGGGAAATAGGAGTGTAAGAATGTCTCTTAACTACTAATAATTGTCACGCTCAAGTGAAATAAAACTAATGTAAAAGAAATCAGCAACTTTCACAAGTATATTTCAGCCATTTTAAAATAAATATATTTTTTAAATTCTATTAAACAATGAAGGTTATTTTTACTGCAGGGTCACTAAAATGATTTAAAAACTGATAAACCACTGGATTTATTCATTATTACCTAGTAATTAGTGTTATTATTACATACACAATCATAATAATAATTATAAATGTATAGATCTTAATTTGCAGATGAAACAAATGAACACTGGTGTGTCGTTTTCTGACCAGGACTGAGTAATGTCATTGAAGATCCTGTACAGTTATATTTATATTACCTTCCAGTGATGATGTTTCTTTATTTTCTTTCAGGGGTTCACAGACGACCAGCTGATGCTGGTGGAGCAGAACACAGTAATGGTTGAAGAACGAGAGAGAGAGATAAGACAGATTGTGCAGTCCATCTCAGATCTCAATGAGATTTTCCGGGACTTGGCTACGATGGTGGTGGAGCAGGTATATGAAGCAGTCCTGACACTGTGACACACACAATTCAACAATGAACCCCTCATTACAGCACGAGTCCAGCCATTGAGATCCCAGTAAAACAAAACTTTATTTGTATATCTCCTTTCCTACAAGAGTTGCATCTCAAATTGCATTACAACAAAAGAAATTACATTCACCAGGTGCTTCACAGAAAAAAGGCATAAAAGGAATATAAAAACAGTAATGAAAAAAAGTAATATAAGATGGCAAATAAAACCCACTTGATGACAGAAATAATACATACAATACAATACAATGTGTACTTCAGTGGTAGTAATTTGAGATGCAATAAGTGAAAACTCAAAGTATTTCACCCTCTGTACAAAATTCATAAGTCGACACCTCTCAGTCTCTGAAGCCATAAGCAAACAGAACCTCCCTTTCCCCTTTGGACACAGACTCACCATCACATATTGACTTTGAATTTGATATTTCTGTCAACAAGGCTTGAATCAAACTAATAATACAAATACTTAACTACGCAGGTTTGGAAGATGTTCTGCAGTGCTGCACCAAACTGCTTAAACACAATAGTATCCTTGTATAAAATAAATAATCCACAACTAAAATGATTTGCTTCCGCTAATCAAATTCCTTCTTCTTTCCTTCTCTAGGGCACCGTTCTCGACAGAATCGACTTCAATGTGGAGCAAGCTTGTGTTAAAACAGACGATGGATTGAAACAGTTACAAAAGGTAAAGATAAAAGTCTCATGTGATTTCACTGCAGCGTCACTGTTTCTTCATCAGATTTTTGTCACCCTTTTTAGCACAAATGCACAGTACATGTTATTTATTAGAATATATTAGGCTCTTTTTTTAAGATAAGGAGCTAAATGTGCACATGTCCAGGCTAAATACACAGGTGTAGAACAAAAGATATACAGATTTAAAAAAGAGGAGTGCTCAACAGTGTGCAGACCTACTCCTCTTCTTTAAGATACTCACCACCTTTTTGTTTGGACCTTTACAGCTAACTATTTAAATGGTTTGTTGCATGTTGTTAATTCCTGCACAACTCATTGAAATCAAGTGAAATATAAAATTTGATCTTGTTTTCATTCTCTTTGCAGGCAGAACAGTACCAGAAGAAAAACAGAAAGATGCTGGTCATTTTGATCCTCTTCATCATAGTCATTGTTCTAATTATTATCCTTTTTGGAACAAAGTTTTAATTAAGCATTCCTCTGGCTTTTGTTTTCTGTGTGGGTGTTTGTTGTGCGTCTGTGTGGACTTGTTTCCACTCAAAACCAAGCTGACTGCCTTTCATACCCACCAGGAAACGTCTGAAGAATTCCACGTCTCTATGCCAGGTGCACTTTGGGCAACGTGGAGATGTCTTGTGGTTGATTTTGATCAAAGAAACAATCAAAAATCTGTTTGAGCCATGGCTATTTTATCAAGTGACGCGCACAAAAATGGCCAAGACTCTTTGGCATAGGTTTGCTGAACCTGACCATGTTGACATATCTGCGTCTTATCAAAACAAAACACTTTGTTGTGTTTAAAAATGGACAACCAATGTTAAATTGCTAAAGCAGAGCGTTCTCTGCTTGAATTCAAAGCACGAATTGTAATGTTTGTTGTGTGAAAATGCATCATTTCTGTCCAGTATCATGACAAACATTTTGTTCCTGTTAGGGAAAGTGTGACAAGAACAAATGTTTGTCAAAGAGAATTATGCAGCAGATTTTACTGCAAATTAATTTTCAACTCATTATTACACTGACGTCCTGGCTCAGTATTTTACCATGCAAGACTAAAAGAAAATGTTTTGTATTGGAGCAGCAACAGATATGAGTAGAATAGTTATTCAGTACCAAAAATATTCCTTTGGTTGAAGGACCACCTGCTTTTTTTTTTTTTTGAGCCTTTTACTCCCTAATTTAATAATTACACTGAGGTCCTTGTAACTCCACTGTTGGCCTGAGGAGGGCAGCAACAAGCACCCTCTGAATCATCCTATAATTTAAAAATCGCCCATTTCACTCCTGCTGCACTTTTCAAAAAGTGCTCATTTTAAAACACTTGATTGTTTTTGTTTTTCATGGTCCTTGCATTAAGTGCTACCTTTTTTTTTTTAAACTCTTGCAGTTTGCACATATTGAGGCCTGAGTGGGAGGGGAGGGAGGGGGGTGTCATGGATGTAATACTACTGTCATCTGTATGATGAAAATAATTATTTATTTTTTAATAACTACATATAATCAAGAGGTTCAGAGATGTTCTATCTCTGGCAGAATTACTGTGTATTGAGTGTATCTGTAGTCTAAATCCAACAGTCATTGTCTGCTCTACTGAGGAAACTGTGATGTAATCCAACACAACCAGCCATATGAAGGCAAACATATGAGGTTTTTTTCTTCTTCTTTTCAGATTGGACACATTTTAGTTGGCTGTGTTGGAAATTCTTTACATGTTCTAGTGTTTTATAAAGACAGATAAGCTGAAACAAAGAAGAGCTTTATTTGACATCTGTACTCTACACTTTCTACACCTTTTACCAATTTGTCATTGATGTGAAGTTGTGTGTGGAAAATGGTTATGATGATTATGTCCTAGTGGTACTCTACTTAAGTTTTGCAAAACTTTGCAAAACTGGCAAGAAGATGGCAACATTTTTTTTTTTTTTTTTTTAAATAAACCTGGAACATGATGGTGTTTTGTGTGTTTTGGTCGGCACCATTGATACGTGTGTGGAGATAAAAACATCAAACATACCTCAGCTGTAAAAACAGTTTATCAGCTCCAAGTCTACTAAAAGCTCTGAAGGTGATCCGCATTAATACAGCTGAAAATTGCTTTTCTCATGAATTAAATATGTGGGTTTTCAACTGTTGGTTATGCTCACTATACAAAGATCTATTTCAGGGTGAGAGTGTTGATCTGATTCACAAAGGTTCACAAATTCAACTGAGAATTTCCCCCTCAAATGTCATCTGCAGTAGGGCTACAACTAATGATTACTTTCGTTATCTGTTATTCTGGTGATTTTTATTTATTTATTAATTGATTGTTTTGTCTATAAAATGTCAGAATATGGAGGAAAAATGCCTGAAAGCTTGTTTTGTCACATCTACAGTCCAGAATCTAAATATATTTGGTTTACTAACTCATAAGAAAGGAAAGTGTCAAATTGTCACATTTGAGATGCAGCAAAACAATTACTAAAATGCTTATGTGATTATCAAAATAGTTGATTGACAAATTGCAGTTGTAGCTCTTATCTGCAATAGGCTATGTGCTATACAAAGCTCAAAGTATAAAAGGGCACTGTCTTACATATATACAATAATACACGGTGGATGTTATTCAAGACTGCATCGTAAACGTGTCTGGTCCATTGTGCCTCTGGAAAATTATTTTTAGGGTCTTTAGCAGACTCAAAATCAAAGACTAGAATGACACCACCTTTAGCTACAACGAGACCAGAGCAGACTGAATGCGTTAATTTATATTTATACTTTATATGATAAGGAGTATAAATCATAGTCTCTCCCTTTAAATTTGAACTCCAGGGTAAATATAACTCAATTAATTTAATTAGTAACGATGTACAACGGAAATTAGTTTTATAGACAAGTTAAAGGGTAATTAACTACGCTCATTTACACTCACCTCGCTTTTTGTATTCCTTATACAGTTTAACGCTATTTATTTGAATGAGACAGTATGTTACTTGACCTGGAAGCGATATTCTTTTCCTAGAATGGCAAAGTCTTGACCCGCCCTACTCTCCCTCTGATTGGCTTACCTTGACATTCTTATCCTAACTTTAACCAATCCAGACAATGAAGGCAACGACTACTAGCCAATAAGAGACAGAGTAAGGCAGGTCATGCCTTCGCCATCCTAGGAAAACAAAACAGGTGCAAGGAACAAGCTCGTAAACATTGTGGACTTGCATGCAATAATCTGCCGATTTTATTCACATAGCAGCCATGATTAGTGCCGGAGATGAAGACGACCCGTTCCCTGCTGACGACTGTCTGTTCGCTGAAACATTTTCTCAGGATAATGTTTATAATTTAATAGGTCAAGAGCTGAAGATAAGACAGCTGTTCGGTGCCAACCTCGGCGTGGCTGCCCCGGTGTGGGAGGCTGTAAGAGCTGCTAGTTACACGCTTATAGACACAGTGTTACGAAGTGTGGGTTAATGACACAAAGTATGTGTTTGTACAGGCTTTACACCTGTGTGGTTACTTGGAGGAGCAGTCTGTGGAGTTTAAAGGAAAGCGCATCATAGAGCTGGGAGCAGGGACTGGTGTGGTCGGTATTGTGGCAGCACGCCTAGGTATGTTGTTAGTCTTTAATTATTTAAGATTGCAGTCATGTTAATGATTGTGATTTAAGCTCTTGAACCCTCCCTGGCAGGATGAAAATGTAAAAGATCTTAATTTATGGCAGCTTCTATCCATGTCCATTGAAATCACCTCACGTGGCTTAAGTTAAAGGATCAGTGTGCAGGATTTAGTGGCATCTAGCGGTGAGTTTGCTCATTGCAGCCATCTGAATAAATGAGCACAGGGATATATCACTTTGCTGTCATCAGAAAGACGACACTTCCTTTTGGGTGAAACAAGGGCTGTAAAAGTGTCTGCAGCAAATTGGAAAAACTAGTGACATTCCTAAAAGCTGCTGGGTCGCATCTTGCACGTCAAATAATAAAAATGAGGGGGGAAAACCCAGTTTAAGACAGTTCCTTTACTTCCCCAAAGAAAGAAAGACAGATTAGCTCTGTGGCTTCAGGCCATCTGCAGAGAACATGAAATGGTAAACTGGGATCCATCTGTGATAAACACTTCATCACAGGTTGGTTAATGATGTTAAAGTCAGCAGTTAAATGTTAAAAGTCATAATGGAAATGTTGATGCTGCATTGAAAGGGCAGTACATATAACATACTGAAAAGCCAAGGAAATCCCAAGTTAATGTTAGCCTGTAACAGCTGGCTGACTAGCACTGGCTGCAGCAAGCTGACCGCCAGTTAAATTAGAGGGACTGTTTTCACCCAAAAAGGGGTGAGAGTATGACAAGGGCAGAGTAACTGGATGAAAAAATAAAAGCCAGTCTTTGGATTGTCCATGTTGGATTACTGTAGAAACGTGGTGGTGCAACAGTGGTGCCTCATTTTAATTGAATGAAAACACAATTCTTTCAATTTCAGGTGACTATACAGTAATTAAAATGTACTTATGAATATTATTCTTTCCATTTCTTTCAAGTCCGTTCTGCTAGATGCCACTAAATTATATACACTGCACTTTTCACTCACATGCTCAGCTGTCTGTGGCTCCAGCAAGTTTTTTTTATACATTCATGCAGCTCACTACTACCTCCAGCAGAGGCACTGCAAACCTGCAGCAGCTACTGGAGTAGGTGTTGCTTTTATAGTGTCAAATTCACCATCATCCTTTATTCAGCACCTGAATAGGCAACACATGGTGTGTGCATCCATCTGTAAACAGTATATTTGTTCAATATGTCTTCAGTTTAGTTTCTCTGATCATCAGTTGATAATTTAAATGACAAACAGTTAAATCAGTTTTTTGTATCTCTTTCTTTCAGGTGCAGTTGTGACCCTTACGGACCTTCCTTTGGTCATTCCACAACTTGGGACCAATGTCTCTGCAAACATGCCGTCCAGTGGTTGGCCCTCTGCCCCTCCCACCATCCTCCC
This sequence comes from Scomber scombrus, assembly GCF_963691925.1. Taxonomy (NCBI): domain Eukaryota; kingdom Metazoa; phylum Chordata; class Actinopteri; order Scombriformes; family Scombridae; genus Scomber; species Scomber scombrus. The sequence continues at coordinate 14,867,190 of NC_084972.1, forward strand.
TCTGTCCTGGGGTGAGGACCACATGAACTTCCCCTCTGACTGGGATCTGGTGCTTTGTGCAGATATAATTTACCTCCCGGAGACATACCCACTGCTTTTGGAGACACTTGCTCATTTGTGCAAGAGCGGTGCTGTGGTATATCTCTCGTCAAAAATGCGAAAAGAGCACGGAACGCCAGGTTTCTATGAAGAATATCTGCCCAGCAGATTTAATGTTAAGCTTGTGCACCGTGACGACAAACAAAACAATAATATCTACAGGGCAGCTCTAAGGAAAGACCAGTGACAGACTCCTGCAGGCCTGGGATTTGGATTAGTTACTGCACTGAGACCAGTTGTGGTTCTGATTCCTAGGATGCCTTTTTAAAAGAATAAAAAAGTGAAAGCAGTGAATGCAAAACGCACAGCTCTCAGAAAAAAAAACTCATTTGTTGTCAGTATTGAGTTTTAAATCATAATCTGTTTTAATTTGAGCCACACAGAGCAGATGATAAACTTATTTTCAGTCAGATCAGAGCTGAGGTTACTGAAGAAGCACCACATAGTTTAACTATGTTGAACAACTACTTCTTGTTTACATAATTGAGCATCAGTTTGTTCAAATAAAGGGTTACTTTATTTATATATTTATATGGCTATTATGTTGACCATTTTCAAACACTTGAGAACTCTGATGTCCTGTTAATATATTACTGGTTACAACAGATAGTGTGTTTACATATGTATAATACATCTTATACTGTGATTACAAATGGATTAAAATGGATAGATAATTTTCTTGTTATTAAATATTATGGTGATTTGTTTGTCTTCAAAATGTGTCTAAAGTGTGATTTCGAGATTTTGTAGAGTTTTCAGGGCAATGTATCTAACTAAAATGATCTTTTTTCTTTTTGTGGGCTTTTGCTCATCTCTTATTACCTGCTAATGGATAATTGCCACCTTAGTGAGATTTGTCACAGGTACAAAAACAATCTTTCTTCATCTTGACTCATCAGGCTTTTTGTTTTGTCAGTACAGACAACAGTCAGACATCTCTATTTGGTTTGTCCTCATACACTGAGAATGTTTTAAGTACTTTATGAGCCACATCACCATGATATTAGTGTCAAGAAAATAAGCGATAGGAACAGAGGTTTAAATCAAGTTAAAACAGCCCGTTGTCTGCACATGATGTTGCTGACCCTCACTCACTGCACGTAATGTTTTATTATCAATGCTATACTGAAATGCTCAAGTCTATCATCAAGCATTAAACCCCCCCAAAAAAGTTATTTTCTATACACTCACACTTTAATGGTGATGGTACTATATTGTCATGGTTACTGTCCACACTCTGTGCAGTTTAATATCTGTTCAGTCTGTACTGACACGAATTAGAGAGCAGAGCACAAATAAAAATTTGTCAAAATTCAGTAGCAAACGTGACATGTACAGTACACAAGCAAAAATGCATTCAAATAATTGTTGTTTTCTAAAGCTGTTTTCCTAATATTTTCTAGAGTTTTCAATAGTTTCTACTAATGTTTTTCCACTTTTTTCTAGTACTTTCCATTTTCATTCAATGTTGAATTTCTTCCTAGAAAAAAACAAGCAGGACTTAACTTTTTTGTGTATGTGTGAGTGTATGGCTTGAAATACATATGATTTTATATATTATTAAGATATATGAAACCCAAAACAAATTGTCTCATCCCCATGACTATTCTGTCAACATCAACAGATTGCCCTCCCTGCAGCCTGCTGTCTGTACGTACTTCATCCCCTCTCTCCTGCAGTCTGCTGATGTACAGACTTTCTGTTCAGAAAAGGAAAGCCTGTTTGTTACGCTGGAGAGTTTCAAAGAAAGGGAGACAACCCGTCCGCTGCCTGTCTCTCCCTGTGCTACAATTCAGCCGACAAAACAACAGATCCCTATCTCCATGCAGAGTCTGCTCGCCATCACGCCGAGCACCTCCCACACCAATGTTATGCAAAGTGCACATCATTGGTTATATTGATATTCATCATTCAGAGGGTCATTTGGATTGATAAGAGAACACCAAAGCAATGGAAATTTTCAGTTGAAACACAAATTCAAACTCACATTTTAGTTTATCTCTTATAATTTTATATCTCATTTTTGATTTAAAAGTTGTGAACAGGATGTAGTTGTTATTTTAGTGTGAGATGAGAGCTGTTTTTACCAGCTGCGTCACATTTATGCTCCAGGACTAAATCCATGGTTTTTATACATGTTGAAGAAAAGTCTCATTCCAAATTTGCTTTCACATTAGTTTTATAAGACTTAAGAGAGGAATGATGTAGCTAAAGATAGCATTTTTAAAAACCTGAAAAAAAAATCCTCAGTGGTATTTGAACTGCAAATGTTGGTTGGACGAGAGGAGGGTGGCCTTACAGCGACAGGGGAGTGGGAGTGTGTGAGTGGGAGTGAGTGTGTGTGTGTGTGTGTGTGTGTGTGTGTGTGTGTGTGTGTGTGTGTGTGTGTGTGTGTGTGTGTGTGTGTGTGTGTGTGTGTGTGTGTGTGTGTGTGTGTGTGTGTGCGTGCTTGTGGTTATAGAATGGGAGGGGGACTGAAAACCACCGTCCTTTTAAAACAAGTTGTCCTGTTTGGACTTCATTAGATCTCATGTCATCTCATGAGCAGCAAGGAAATTAATCTGAAAGAAGCAACTGAAGGTACGTGTTTTATCTTTTATCTCTCTGTTTATACTACTTAACAGAGAGAATAATAACTTCCTCTTAGATAATTAGTTTTTACTTTTTTTGAAAAATATTTTTAACTATATGATCTTTCATTCTTGCATGTTTCAGATCTGTGGATCAGAGCAAATGATGGAGTTCTGGCCTGAAAATCAGGGACAGTTGCCTCCATACGCTAAATTTGGTACTGTTCCTGGCAGAAATTGTACACATAAGTAAGCATTCTTGTCTCCTCTGTGTGTGTTTAACTGATAGACAGATGATGAAGTTTCTTACCTATTTTCTATATTTGCATAACAAACTAAAACTGATTATCTACTTCAGTGCTGATTCTAAGTGTGCTGTTATTTATTAATATGCTGCGTTTATGCAGACTAACTATCGACTAACTGTAGCATATAATTAATATCTGCAGATGACTGAAAATCTATTTTAGCAATATACTATTGTCACTTGTTGAATCAACATTGGACTATAAAAAAAGCTGATATCAAAGGCAAAAGCAATTCTCTCTCAAAAGGAGTAATTTATCATTGGGAGATTTTTATAAAAATTAAGCTTTGTTGAAAATTATATATTCCCACTTGAATTAATATACATATCTTTCAATCATTTTATCCACAGCTATCATGACAGACATCAGGCACCACATTATCCTCCAGTGTACTACAGTGAGCAGCAGGACCAAGGCAGGGAGTCTGGTTACTGGACTATGCCAGGATCAAGAACAGGAGGAGCTCTACAGGAGTATACCAACTGGACGGAGCCAGAGCTGCCTGCCCCGACTTCTTCACACTTCCCTTTTATTCTGGACCGCCACACTCAACAGCACCAGGACCTGGGTGAATATCAGGCTCACGAAGCCAGAGACAGAGAGTGGATGGCAGCTCAGAGAGTACCAAGGGAATATGACAGAGGGTTTTTAAGGGAGGGATGGCAGAGGAGGTGGGAGCCCTGTAGTCCTGTTCGCTACAACAGGGAAGTTTCCAAGAGGACCGACAGCAGCTATCGAGAGCTGGAGGCATGGGCAGCTCGTTATAGCCACTCGCTTCCAAGGAGGAGACGTATAGAAGCAGAGCTTAGAGGGGCGTCCCAAGGGCTGTTGGAGAGCAGCATGGACAGCCGGAGTGGGACAGATCCTCGAGCAACAACGCTGCAGCAAGTCAGACAATCTGCAAACATTAGAGAATCTGGACTGTGGGATAGAGGTGTCAGACAGCAAGCTCCGACCTATTACCCACCACAGGTTCCTGCCACTGACACAAGCCACTTGTTGGACATAAAAGAAAAGACGGGCTACCAAAGGAGGATGTTTAGCCAACCACCTGGCTATATCCCTCCTCCTCCATATAACAGCCCACTTAAAGGTTCACCTGTAACGCACCACTGTGACACCAGCTGGGAGCAGGAAGGTAAGAGACAAACCTACTGGTCACAGCCATCACTCAGAAAGCAGGACATGTATGACAAGAAGACCAAAGAGAAAGAGGACTCCCAGAAACTAGATGGGAATCAAATAACCTTCTCAGAGCTTGAAGGACTCAAGCATCAAAAACAGGAAGCAGTTGCTGCACAGGCAGGCAGTCCGATCAGTATCCAGAATACAGAAATACAACCTGAGTGTTTGTTGTCTCTCCAGCAGCCACAAACTATACAAGCAGTTCAGAATACAAAGATTAACGAGGAAACATCCTCAAAAGTCATTGAAGGGCGGAAATTCAGATTAAACAAAAAGACAGGTGGGTTGACCATATTCTGCCTGGTGTCTCGAATAGCAAGCACAACAGAAACCCCATCTTTGCCGCTTTGCACCTCCCAAACAATCATTGAAAGCACAGAATTAGGAGAGGTTTCTAAAGATTTAAGGGACAGTAGGGACAATCAATTCCTTGCGGATGAAGTCGACTTCAGAGAACAAACACTCACAGAGCAGTCGAATACACAGCCCTGTGGTGAAACACATCTTGAAGCCAAACAGACACCAACTTGCGTAGAAAGTGAAATTCTTGTAGAAAATCTATCAAATGAAGACAATACAGATGTTTCCCCAGAAAAAACGGACAAAATTGATGCAGAGTCTATATTTGCGAGAGAAGTTGCTCAGTCAGTGCCACCTGTGCCAGTCAAATATCCTTTGTGGAGGGAGCCGAGCTCCACAAGCAAAGTATACAGTGAGGAAGGAGCATCAGATGGTGTGCAAAACCCAGAGGACAGTGCTGAAGATAGCAGTCATCCAATAGATGCTGAAGTGAAGGAACTGGACATCAAGAAAGACAATGAATCTGAGGACAGTAAGCGTCTCCTCGTTATTGACACAACCTGTGTTGTTGTCAAAATGGAACTGATTGCATCCCCAAAGAAAGAACATGTTCACTTTTTAGACTCCACAGACCACAGTGATCTCAGTCCGCCTGATATTCAATCAACCATCCCTCCTGAATGTGTCCAGTTAACCAGTCAGTTGAATCAAGATGTGGCAACTGACCAAAACGCCGAAACAAAGCCCTTGCAAACGAATGAAAGTCCTGAAACTGAACTGGACCCAGATCTTGTGGATAAAATGGCACTTGAGGTAGAAAGTGAAATGCCTTTGCCCTGCCTGCCTTCACCTCCAGTTCCCGAAAGAGAAACTTTGGAGGAGCGTGCTGAAAGAATCCTAGGAATCCCTTTACAGGACTGTGTCACTCAGCAGCAACCTGAAGATGCAACATCACTTCTTGAGATGCATGGTGACGATCAGGATGAAGAGATTGAAACTTCCCAAGTGAATAATAGTGATGTCAATGATGAAGACGATACAAAAGAGGAACAACAGTCCAAAAATCTCCTGGAAGTTGAACAAACTGAGTATGCTGTATGTTTGAGCGAGAACAATGATGCCAATGATCTGGTGGCAAGTGAAGGTGGTGAAGATTTTACTGGACCTCAGGAGCAGGCTTCTAATGTGTCTAAAGAAACTAACAATGACTGCCAACCCGAAACAGACAATGATGTAAAGGAAGTTGAAATTATCAAGGATCCTCTGCTTGAATCTAGTAGGAAAGAAGGTGCAAGTGAGCAAGGTCTTAAAGAAAATCAACCAGTTGAAAACGGTTCTCAAGATCCCTCTCTGTGTCTGCCATTTCCTGTACCTCCTGGATCTACTGAACCTTCCCCGTGCTCAACTCCCTGTACAGATCATTCCCCGACCCCTCCTCCTCCCCTTGATTTAATAGTTCCAAATGCAGAAGCAATGTCCACTACTAACTTGTGTGTTAAGGACCAAAACGAAGAGGGACAAACATCACAGTCAAGAGCAACTGAGATTAGCAATGCCCTTGAGGACCTTGCCAAAGATATGGCAGAAGAGCTGGTTTCACAACAACAATTTGAAATTGGCCAATCCAAGGAAGCTGCTTGTGTAAAAGATAGTGATGTGACTGGAGAGGAACTACCAAAAGAGTTCTTTGAGCATCCTACAGACCTTTTGGAACAGACACCTGAATTATCCAAAGAACATCCTGTAGAGTTTAGCATTTTACAGCAACAATTTGAATGTGTCCAAGCAAAGGATTATACTTGTGTCAAAGAGACAGAAGCAGAATTACAAGACATCCAAGAGGATCCTACAGACCTTTTGGAAGAGACACCTGAAATATGCGAAGAAAGTGGGACTGACAGTCAAACTGAAACAGAACTCAAAATTTTGCAACAAGAATTTGAGTATGGCCAAACAGATGATGCTTTCTGTACAAAAGAGACTGAAGAACAATCACAAAAAGAAGACGACGAGGACCCTGCAGGTCTTTTGGAACAGACAATATCCAAAGAAGATGCTACAGACAGTCAAGCTCAAATAGAAATTTCGCAGGATATTGAACCCCTGAATGACCTTTCTAATTCCTCTCCTCCCTCACCGTCAGGCTCAAACTGTGAGGTGTCTCAAATGTCTTTGGATGTGCTCTTACAATCCCAGTTTCCATCTCCGCAAAATGCATCACACAAGTCAAATACAGAGTTTGTTTCTCTTTCGGAAAATGCATCAGTCTGCCCTTCAACTTTAAATTCTGATGCAATTGTGGCTGAGTTCACAGAAACTGTCCCTCCTCTTCTTCTGAACTCTGAAGAATCCCTTCAGTTTGTGTCTTCCTGTCCTTCTGAATCCGCCCCTGTTCTGCCTCCCAGCTCCTTTACTCCACCTCCTCCTGAAGAGGAAAGTGGAAGTAATTCCTATGACTTACCCCATAAACAAGAACCCCAGTATCCAAAGTCTCTGTGGGATGCAGTGAATCGCATTAGGAAACATACGGCGCCTGACTCCGAGAATGAAGAGGAAGAAGTGAGTGAACTGTGGGATCCAGAGAGTGTAGGGGAAGACTTGGGTTGCCCAGATGAGGTGATGAACTTAAACTGCAAGGACATACTATCTCATTGTAGTGAAGCAAAACAAGAAGCAACTGTGTCTTCTCCTCTGGACAATACAACTGGCGAGAAGGAAGTCTTTAAAGAAGCAGGGCAACAGAAAGTTTTACAGGAGGGAAGTGTGGAGGACGTAGAGGTGGGACAAATCGAGCAGGAGCCATGTCATGTAGCGCCAGCCAGACATGCTGAAGAAGACACGCTGTCCTGCAGCAGCACCAGCAGCCACGACTCTGGTGACACTGTTATTATAGCAGATGAAGACGAGGCTGAGGAAACAACGCCTGATGTTATAATAGAGAGCAAGACAGAGACTGACGGCATGCTTCACATGGCTAAAGGAAAGCAGGGCTGCTCTGATGAAGCAAAGGATGAGACTGTAGCTGAGGAAGAGGGAAATGGATATGAGACTGAGTCCTGTCAGATTGAGGTGAAGAATATAACAACAGAGGCAAAGGATATAATGGAAGCAGGGCAAAAACAAAATAAAGAGGAAGTTCGCACATCCACAGAGATTAATACGGTCTCAACTTAAATCAAAGGATGAGAAAAAGTGCTGATGTATGTTTTTGTAGTCAGAGGGATAACTGAAAGTGAGTCTGTAAAATAACTGAATGAACAAAGAAGACCAGTTCAATATTTTTAAATAAACATCTAACAACTATATAACATATTTTGTATAATGCCTGATAATGAAAGTATTTTCCCATATAACAAACATTCTGTAGGAGATATTTTAACAAAAGCTGTCTTTAATTTTTCATGGCTGGTGATGCATTTACTGTCGTTATAAAAATGTAGGAATTTAACATAGCTGAAATCTATTTATTTTACAAAATTGTTCTTGTATAGCAGACTGTGTCATATTTTTCTTAAAACCTTTATTTATATCTATGTGCTATTTTTAGAAAATATTTTTTTAGATTATATGCAGTTGTGAGACTGAAATCAATAGAGCAAAAATATAACACTTTAAGTCCCCTTATTTAGCATTAACATGCAGTTTATTAACAGTTAATGCATTGTTTATAAACACTATAATATAGTTGTAATTTCAGAATGAATTAATGTAGTTGTCAAGAATTATAACTTCTCCTGTGCTTGGCTATAAATGCTAAATATGGGAACTTAAATTAAGTGTTACAATAAAATAATTGATTATTTGCTGTGATTTGAGGGTGTGGTGATATTTCTGACAGCCAAGCTATTGTTCTCTACTCTAAGTAAATAAAATGACTGAGTGCACTCACAAAACGTTCTAGAAAGTTTGTCCTTTAACATCTTCCTGTGTTGTGGTGAGGCTGTTTTTTCATCTAATGTTTCCAAAGGCCAAAATGAACTTTTGGTCTCAACTTCTATTCAGACATCCTTCACCTGCACAGGAAAATTATCATCTGAACATCTCAAATTTCATGAAAGCATGAAATACGTACAACTAAAAAGGTACAGAGCTGCTACTATTTTGACCTTGTGGTAAAACTGTTTCGTAAACTACAAATCCCAATGTCAAGAAAGGACTTTTCATCTTAGCCAAAAGTGAATCAACTAATTAAAAAATTACTTTTTTCCAGTGATGATGATATGCACTGAACTACACTTAGAAAATAGGGTAATCTAGTAGTCATTTAAAAAGTTTTTAAACACATACAATCACATTGAAATATTAGGTGATAATCTTTGTAGTTGCCTGCGTAAAAAGATAGTTAATCAGTGTAATCTGCTAATCCTTCTGATAATTAATGGTTATTATACAATGTCTCTAAGTCATTTTATTTCTACATACTATTACAATTGTTATGCTAACGTAGAGGCAGTAGGAGGTGGAGTTGTTGTCTATGGAGCAACAGAAATCAGGTTTCCTCTGCGACTTACACGGCAGATACACATACATGGGTCAAAACTGAATAGTGAACAACAGATCAAAAAAGCATGTGAGCTCTACCCCTGTGATGATTATTACTCAGCTTCAAATGGGACTTTTATGCAAATATCAATATGTGGTGGTTTGAAATATTTCCAAAACCAATATCATGATTGAATTGATTTATAATTGAAGCTCTATGATTTATAGTTTAGTAATGAGAGGGCAAACTGGTGTTGATGTTGTACAAATATATTTCCAATGATTGAAGACAAACAAGATGCCGAAAACTTACAAAATGTATATAAAAAAGGGAAACTTGAGGAGAATGTTCACGTTGAGACTGTAAGTTCATCTTTTTCACACATTGTAAAATAAATGATACCAAAAATACTTCCAGACATTTCTACATCAACAGTACAGCATGAGGATTTTCCAACTGTGTGCAACACATTAATTTGGATTCAACAGTCAGATTGTGGACTTCAGCACACTCTAGTGGGGTTTCTTTACAGTCTACTAGACTATCACGAAAACTCAACTTCACTGTCAATACTCAAAAAACTAAGGAATTCTTTGAATGTAATACTAGGGGATTGCAGCTGGTTTCATATGTAATTACAAAAAGATGTTTCATGTGCTTTTAAATTAGTGCCACTTGCCTGCTAATAAATCGGCAACTGACCAACAAATTACTTTTTTTTTGTTTTAGTATGAAAACATTTTTAGGCTCTTGAATTAAATAGCAGCATGGAGGGAGTATATCATTTCTAGTCATGATTACTGTTACCCTTAATCGATACTGTTTGCTACATTTCAGACCTCTTGTAAGTCCGAACTTTGTTTCTTACAGTTTGTATATCAATGTCCCAATGCAGTGTAAATTATGGAAGACAAATGGAAGGTTTTAAATTCACTGCTCATTACTGGAAGCTACAAAGTTAAGTTTGAATTCAGACAAGACTGGGCAATATATCGGTATCATATTGATATCATTATATGAGTCTAGATATCATCTTAGATTTTGGATGTCATAATATCATATAAGTGTTGTCGGTCCCTGGTTTTAAAGGCTTCATTATAGTAAAGTGTTTTAATGTTATGTACTTAGACTGTTCTAGCTGTTCCATTATTCGCCTTTACCCACTTAATCATTACATCCACATTACTGTTGATTATTTATCAAAAATTATACTGTGTATATATTTTGTCAAAGCACCAATAATCAACCCTACAATATTGTCACTATATCGATATTGAGGTATTTGGTCAAAAATATCATTACATTTGATTTAGTCCATCTCGCCCAAACCTAAATTCAGTATTTCTCACAAAGAAGTGCATAACTTTTTCAGTAACATAAATTCCTTTGTTTTCTTTTTTGACTTTTAAACTTTAATCTTCATTTACACATTTTTCTTGTGAAATGGAAAATGTGTTATCAGTTTCTAAAAAAGTAAGACCCATCAAAGTAGTCAAAAGCAATATCTCCGTTAAGCCATTTTTTCTGAACCTTAATACATTTCCCTAAAAAAAAAAAAAGAATAATAAAGCATTAAGCATGTCGAGGCTCCTCCTGACGATGAAGGGGGACAGGGTTTTTGAAGAGTGCGATCTGAGATAATGAAACTTTAAATTGTGGAATTTCACTTTTCGCATAAAATCATGGTTGACCCAAAAAATGTAAGTGCCATTAGATTCCTGTGATCTTGGACAGTTTAATAAATAACTTTAAGCATTATAAAGCTAGAGCTGACAATTTAATCTGGCATTAAATTACCCTTTCTTTATCAGTGAGTTGACAGTACGCATGAATAGAAAGATTGATGGCATCTTACCACTTCTACTGAGCATTGTGAGAGACTTTTTTCACTGCACATGAACACGGATTTAAGGATCATTTGATTATATTTCAACCTGATTTCAATGTACTTGTTTTAAAGTAGAAGGCTTACTGTATATACACAATCTTGTAAGAAATCCTGTATCTATCAGGAAGTCTAACTTCACTTATACAGTTTCACAGTATCAGTTTGTTAGGTAAAGGGTGTGATTATAAAAAGGTCTTGAAGCTGAAGTGAGTCTAATTCTATCCTCACGTTATCAAGTATTGGATTTGAAAGAAAGATGACAGCCTTCATATGAGAAACAGAGGGATGTATAATAACTTACAGTATATAAAGAGGTGAGTTGAGATAATGCTTAAAAAAGGGTTGTTAGGTGGACCTCAAATTCTACATGATCACAGGATTTGGATTTTCTTTTTGTACAGAAGGATTTGTATACATCTTCCACCACTGCCACGATGTAAACCGGTAATAAGTGACAACTGAAAACATTACAGCACCCAGCGTTTTCGTGTCAGCTGAGGAGATGCGGCAGTCATGGCGAGAGGTCAAAGTTCGTCATGGGGAATTTTCAGAGCGTGGTCACAGAGGTCTGCATGATATAAAAACACTGAATTACAACACAGTCCCTGCAATAGTCACCAGAAGTATGTAACATGACACAGAATTTTTAGGAAATAATCCTCAAACACATGTTTAATAAAAAAAGTCAAATACACACCTGTTCTCTTGCTGCAGAGTTTGTCTTTGACATTATCTGTCTCATGAGCGAAGAACTCGATGATTTCATCTTCATGCTGCTCAACAATCGTTTCACACTGGAGAGAAAAGTCAACATGCAGCGTTACAAACTTCACAACTCGCAGCACAGTTCTCAAGGTCGAGCTAAACAAATTATTGTACTCACTGAAAATTTTAAACTGGCTGTAACTCTTGAATCCAGCATGGCCTCTGAGAGGTCCATGGGCTCCCCACTCCGAGATTTGACCCTAACGTAGGACTTCCTGTTTGTGGAGGAATCTGTGCGCTCGCCGTAGTCCTCCATTCCCTCACACACCATCTCCATCAGCTCCATGAGGTTTCCCTCAGAGCGCGCCAGAGGAACCTGGTGGCACCGAAGATCATGAAAATGTCTGAATTAACAGATGTGAGGTTTCAGTCTATGTCAACTCAAAATGTATATATGCATGTTCTTTTACATTTACAATTAGAAGAAAAAGTCCTTACTGCTGGTATCACACTTTAAAATGACCATTTTGAATCAGTTCCAGTTATGTTATCCTCTGGTGTACAGCACAGTGCTTTCAGCTGTTATCTTAAGTAGGGCTGCAACTAACAATTATTTTCATCATCAATTAATCTGGCAGTTATTTTCTTGATTAATCGATTTGTTGTTTGGTGTTTAAAATGATAAAAAATAGTGAAAAGGCTGATCATCATTGCCCTAACCCCACAGTAGGGCTGGGCAATATTAGGATATCATAATATCGTGATATGTCATCATCAGTGTTGTCTTTTCCTGCATTTAAATGTTGCATTACTATAAAAATGTGTAATTTTCTGAACTTACCAGACTTTTTCTAGCTGTTCTGTTATTTACCTTTTACCTACTTTGTCATTATATCCACATTACCGATGATTATTTATCAAACATTTCATCGTGTAAATATTTTGTGAAAGCATCAAGAGTCATCTCTACATTATCGATATCGAGGTATTTGGTCAAACATATTGTGATACTTGACTTTGTCCATATCACCCAGCCCTACCCCACAGTTTCCCGACCAACAGTCCACAACCCAAATACATTTAGTTTACTGTCATAGAGGACTAAAGAAACCACAAAATATATATTTAAAAAGGTGGAACCAGAGAAAAAATCATCAATTAATCGCTGCAGCTCTTATCTATTGTTTTGATAATAAAGTTTAGTAGTCCACTGTTGCTCAGTGGTCTGGTGACAATCAGATTTTACTTTCTTGATCCCTTTTTCTCTCACCCTCAGCTCAATTTTTCAAATGACATTGCTTTTAGTCTTGCAATACCAAACAATCAGAGATCTCTGCCCGTGAAAGTCTGGGGATTTTCTAAATGCACAGTAGTTGCTTGAATGACAGTGAAAATGGCTGCTAACAAACATTTTGTCAAAACATGCTTTACTGGAGGAAATGCTGCCCCCACCACTCTCCTCCATAGTGAACTCCATGTCACCACCCCAATATGAAGGACTACCCTAAAGACTTTGGATTGGTTATGCAATGCAGGTTTTATTAAACTCTCTAATTAATCCCACCCAGTTTGAACAAAGGAAGCTGGGGAATTCTCCATGAGCGAAGCGTTTTAGACTGACCTGTGAGTCTACATCGCTTCAAACCTTTCTGCAGAATTGGGTATCGTTTCAAAGTTCAATATCAGAACCAGCACAAAACTTGAGTTCCTATAGTTATACTATAATATTCCCCATTTATCAATTTCTTACTTTACTGAGAAAACACTAAATTTTTTACAAACAATTTTATGAAATTGCATTATTTTAAAGCTGTGTGAGCACAACAGCTGTACAAAGCTTACAACAACAACTAAATAGAGTACAATACAAAACTAAAATAAGCAAAGTCTGGTCAAAAAATGGGATATTCAATATTTGACAGACATGATTTGGTCAGTGCTCATACTGTATACCAGCTCAAGTCATGGTCACCTGACAGTAATATTCAAATTCACTCATCTCAATGTGAAACACGACACTGTAAAGGCCAAACCCACATGTGCAGCTGTACTTCACTCGTGTACAGCAGCAGTAAACTGTTGCAGGCTGCACACTGAGTTGGACACATATCACTACGTGGCTGTGCTGCTGCAGCCTCACCTCTTTGATGGACTGGCTGCCGTCCGGGTTGATCCTGAAGGAGCCGGTCTGGATCATCTTCTTCGGATCTATCTGCGAGATGGCCCACTCCATCTCATCGACCAGAGCCCTACAGGCTGAGAAAGAGCACACACACACACACACACACACACACACACACACACACACACACACACACACACACACACACACACACACACACACACACACACACACACACACACACACACACACACACACACACACACACACACATATATGACTTATCTGCGAGTGCGCTGTGCATTAGTTGCTTGTGTTGAAATGGGGGACCTCCACACATACCTCCACATCTGATGTCCTGTCCTTGTCTGGCTGCCTGGCAGGAGCTCAGGAGGAGACACGGAATCACACACGCTGTGAGCAGGAGAGCAGCTTCTCTCATTTTTGCATCTAAACACAGATTTGAAGGAAACAAGAGACTGAAACACGTCAACCGGTAAAGAAATATTGACGTGTAGCCGGCCTCAGTAGTGTTTGTGTGCGACCACCAGCACCCAGAGAGACACGCGGGACCAAAAAACACACAGTTTGTCAAACTTTTCATTCAACTTACGAGCTTCTGGTAGTGTTTTCGGAGAGCACCTATAAGCTTTTCCACGCTGTTACATCGCAGTCGGCGAAATGTGGTGACGTAGACACCGGAGCTGCGGGACAGGATGAGGCCGAGCTCGAGACAGCGACCTCGTGCGGCCGGGAAGTAGCCAAAAGCTTTATTAATAAAAACCTTTGAATTTCTAGTAGTTTCCTCAAGTTCCCCTCCACATGTTTTGCTGGTTACTTTACGTGGATGTTTGAGCTTCACAGAGCATGTGTGTGCAGAGTTTGACACCAGAAGGATGTTTTCACATTAGTCTGCTGAAGAAAGAAAGGTTTTCTTGTGTGTTCACCTAAAAATCGGACTTTATGGCACAGCTCACTGGGCCAATTCTGGTCCAATATTCAATTTATACAAGTGTAATGTGAAACCTGAAGCCTCCAGCGCACAAACACTGACATTTTGTGTCCAACAATTAAACATCTGAAATTAATTGATACTGCAATTTTTAATGAGGGGAATTCATTACACAGAATTTAACGTGGTATACTGTTTTTGAGGAAAAAGCAGACATACATTATTGTTCCAAGCAGATATTGTTGTATGTCTGGAAGGGATCTTTAAGTTTTTTTTAACAAAACGATGGAACTTTTTATTTATTTGTGGAATATATCAGACACATTATAATTCAAAGTAGAGTATTGTAATACTCTAAACATGCCTGGAGAAGATCTTTAAATTAAACATGAGACTTACTGTATGTTGTCTAACTTTTGTACAGCTGCAAACCACAAGCTCATTAATTAAGGTCTGGATTTCAGGTCAGGTTTCATATAGCTATTCAAAGATAGCTTTTTGTGAACTGTGAGGTTGAATTTCTCCATTCGTCAATGCAAAGGTTGAAAAAGTGCAATCTTGTTTGGTATAGCTTACACGAGAGGTAAACAAGCCTCTGTAGTATACCTTATAACCATGTTTATTTATTTTTGTTGTTTGTTGGTTTATTAAATTATATACTTAAAATCAAAAGTTTTCAAAAGTAATTTAAAAGGTGATCTGAGCCAACCGCTCAGCCGCTACCACGGCAACAGAGAACCACGCTGTTGGAATGTTCTGGAACGTTGTGGTGGAATGTCTTTGACGTTCTGATCTACATCCAAACTCATTTCTAAGCCGCGTTAGTTTATGATGGCTAAAGTTTCTCAGTCTAGCACAGCTGCTTTTCAGGAATGAACTGACAGAGAAACTGTGCAGGACACGGGGCTACAGTTACAAGCTCTTTATGAAAGCTTCTTTTCCTGTGGAATTTGGGAAACCATAGACTGTCTGAAACTGAAAAATTGTATAAATAGCCTATGCAAATTCCCAGAGCCAAAAGGCGATGTCTTGACACTTGCTTTGTCTGACTAATAATCCCAGACCCACATATATTAATTTTACAAACAGATAAAAACAGAACATCCTCACAATGAAGAAGCTAGAATCAGAAAATATTTGCACATTTGGCTTGAGTAAACAATTTCAATGATCAATATGGTTGAAAATCAATTTTCTGTCAATTGACTGTAATGTATTTATTGACTTAGTTTCCTCTCTAATTACTGGGGGTGGTCAACATTCCTGTCAAAACCCTGCAGATATGAGGCACAATTTGTGCTCAGCTGTTATCTTTGAGTTATAGCTAGGCCACCAGATCAATGCAATTATTTTCAATGAAGTAGACATATAAAGTGACTTTTGTATTGCCCAAATAAATACGTAAGTCACATTTTAAATAGGCCTTGTTTTACATTTACATTTTGTCATTTGGATGTGCTTTTATCCAACCTGACTTACAAGTTTTTCCAGTAATTAAGTAACATCAAGGATATTATTATTGAATCAAACCAAAAATCAAACTTCAAGTATTAACTACATGTTTCTCTTCTAGACTACAAGAAGAACCAGCAAAGATTTAGAAACAAAAAATAATCTTGTTTTTTTACTTTTATTTATTCAAATAGGGGAAAAAAATACATAAAACAGGGAAAACAATTTAAAACAGAAAACCTAGTAACACAAATCAGAGAACCACTCTTCGGTTGGACCTCTCAGCATATAAAATGATGATTTCAGAAACCAGACTAGGTCAAAACCTGATATATGGCCTGGTGTATGAAACGCTGGAGGGCTTCTCATTTAAATGAATACAGCAAGTCAGAAAATGGTCTCTTACAAATACTTTTACTTTGAAATGCAACACATGATGCAGTGATCAATAACTGAAGTCAGCCCTGTGTTTTTAAATGGAATTAGCTGGAAGCAAATGTCCTGAAGGGACATGTTCTGTGAATGCTGCTTTAAAAACACAAACATAAAATATTTTAAGCTTCTTTTTTTTGTTATCCCATTAATGGCTGCCTATCATACAACTTGTGCCAATTTCTATTATTTGAATTACACCTCAGCCCATCTCTTTTGACATCAAGTACTATTCAGTTGTTTAAAAAAGTTAAATTACAAAAAAGGTATTTTGTACAATTTCCTTTTAACATTTGGCATGATTTGTCATTTAAGTTGCAAAAATCTAAATATTAATGTGGATCAAAACTGAAATTTTTCACGAGAAGCTCACAATTTTACACATCTCCAAGTGGAATTATACAATAAATACTAATAAACATTTCTCAAGAAAAACATGTATGATGGCAAATACAGAACACCTTGGCTGACATAAAAAAAACATAATTAGAAAATATATTGAGATCAGTTTCTTTAATGAGACAAACCATACAGAAGCTGCTCATATTTACCATTTTCAAGAAGTGCCATTGGCGGTGGGCGAGTCATTTTTCTTCTGATGGGGATATTAAATTATCAGTGGCAGGCACAGTTGGGAATACTCAGCACCTCTTTAACGGCCTCTAGACTAACAACTGTTCACATGCTCTTATACTGACTCTAATTAACCCATTTTACAGTTGTGTTGTTCTACCAGCAACAGTGAGTTTCTTCAATAAGTTTGAGTTTGTTTTTGATCGACTAGTGTCCCACAGATCCCAGAAACGAGGCACAGTGGTGAACACAGGAGGCACTGAGGTCGTCTGCACAGAAATTAAAAAGAAGTGCAGCTTATTATTTGGTCAAAGAAAAGGTTTGGTTTATGTTACAGCCCAAACCAGAAGTGCACACTAAACCTCTAAAAATGTTTAGTGTTATTATCTCCTTGTCTAGTTTTTTTCTCTGTATTTTTGTTTCCTTTCAATAACACTATACTAATTAAGTTCATTTAAGAGCACAAGAGGACATGCAAAATATCAAAATGTGTCACAATTAGAGGCATCTGTCATATTAGCACATATTAGCACACTTGAAACAGTCACACATTCATGTTTTGAACAGTTACAAACTCTTCTGACACTGCTGGTGCACCAGAGTCGAGTTAATCACACAGACACGGGAAGCCCTGAGATGGAGCTACAGTGAACATGTTTCATGCTGCTACCCATGATGCAACACTGTACTTTTCTTCTCATGTTTACCTCACCTGTTTGTGCCACACTGCCAACTGCTAACCTTTACTCCATATTCAGTCCAGAAATTAAATGTAAAACTTTTCAAAAAGAAAAATAAACACCTAATAAAACTACTTACAAGCCAAACTATCATTAAAAAAAAAAAACTACACATAAATAAACTGATCTTAAAATAAACTGACCTAAGCTTAACTGAGAGCGAAATTTAAGAAATAAAGAATAATAGAATACCAAATTATAATCTTCAAATGTGCAAGCTCCTGACAGTCTGAACAAACTCAAATGACTGCTATCAGCACTCACATTAAATGTACAGCAGATTCATAGGGAATGTATACATGTGCATAGAAATGTATACTTGGAAATTAAAAAAAAAGATTGGAAATACAAAGAGCGTACAGTCGGACAATAATTCCCATATCCAGAAAATATATTGCATTAACTGCACACAAAGAGAATGAATGACATAAAACTGTCATTCTCTTATATAGTATAAAAAAGGGGGAAGTGTGACTAAACTCACATAAGTGATATGTCGATATTAAATATATTAATAATTTATAAATCTAATATAAACATCAAGATGAATGCTTTAAATGACTTTATTTTATTATAAAATATAATAAAGTTACAGGCAGCTGGAAACTACTTATTTCGTGTTTGAGTTTTCCTTTAAGTTAATTAATAGCAAAGCATCTACATCAGACTTTTTCTTTTAGTACCTACGTTCTTCTCATTGTGGGGGAGAGTCAAAATCTGAAACGATTTTTTTCTTTTCTTTTTTTATATCATGACAGGTAAGCCTCAAAAAAGGCAAAGGTTAGAAACATGAAAATAAAACACAGACTCCTCCAAAGCGCAGCCTGTGGTGGTCCAAAGTTTCTCTAGTGCAACACTGGCTAAAACAGCCAACTGTGAACTCTGAACGTATCACTCTGGCATCTGAATGTTATCAAAAAGACGGTTAATTGTTGTGCGATTTCTAATGGGGAAGTGATCATAACTGTAGTGTCTGGATGGCTTACTGCCACTGTCTCTAGTGGAAAGGTTTGGAGAGGCCAACAGGGACAAACATAATATAACGGACCATGAGGTGAAATTGTTTTTATCAAAAATAGGTTTACTATGTCACAGACACTTCAATATCTCAGACATGTGTCTTTATAGCCCAGATATCCAACCATTTTTGGCATAAATATTTTTCGACACACATACTGCAACATGTTGCTGGCTGAAGTTGGAGAGATATTTGCGATGGAAAAAAAACCCTGATTTTTTTGGGTGTACTATATATTGCAAGGACACTTTAAAAAGCCTCAGGCACCGAGAAGCGAAGATAAAGACATACTGGCCGAGCTTCAGTGTTCCCACACTTCTGTCAGTGTTCTTCAGACACCTCCGCCACAGTTCAACATTCGTTCACAATGTTTCCTCCTATCTTTCAACCAAAGTGTCCGTATCCATGTCATTTAGCAAGTAAATGTCCGTGTGACGTGATGGTCCCATTTGAATCTGAAACAGACGAGAAGGAAGAGATAGAGATTTTATCAGTGAGGAGAGTGTTGTATACAGCTTATTTCATAAATCTGCATTTTATCATTCATTATGACAAACTGTATTACAAAAAGAAGAGAGAATTGTAAGAGAAGAATTATGGAAATGCTCTGAAAATTGTGATACAGTGAAAAAAAACCCCACATAAGTACACAGTTAGTACGCACCTTCCCTTTTTCAAATTATGACCCGTGAAAGCATCTGTATTACTGCGGCTCATATATATATATAACTCTTTTCTCAGGGAAAATAATCTCAGAGACTGCAGATATACAGAATGTCAGGTGTTGGTGGTTTAATGTAATAATAAGAAAAAAACATCACAATCACTGCTGTAGTTAGATTAGTGAAAATAGGATCCAATCATTCGACAATTTGACTTTGATTGATTATTATAGATTTATTAAGGTTGCTCACCTTGGGTGAAAGTGTTACTTTCCCAACTGAATTTTCCTCATTTAATCCTGGAAAATCCTGGAAAAGAGCATTCCTACCTACTCTGATGAAATGAAGGTGAAAATATAAAATGTCGCCGTTTAACACCTTAATCTGACAAAAAGTATTCAGTTTCATCTTTTAATAGTGTGTGGGCAACCATTAAAGTCCAACACATCTTGTATAATTTAAATTATTCTTCAGGTAATTTAACGATTTGTATTCAGGATGCTACACTGTGACTAAACACTATTTAGGAATTAGCAAGTTGTACAGAGTATGTAGTATAGTACTTTACTTACTGCACTTACATCTGATAATAAAAATGCCACAGAACAGGAATTAATAGTTAATATTTAAATTATAGATTAAATAAAGATAATCTTTTATTAACTAATTGGCTAATATAAATATTCAGACTATGCTTTCCTTTGTTTCTATTTTAAATCGATGATGTGTGCAACTAAAAAACACAGTGAGTCCTATAGACATTCAGACAGAAGACGCCAACAAATGTCCATGTATCCATTATCTCACATTTATTTTGGACACATGGTGCGTTTCATCCAGTAGCAAAGTACACACACTCACAAAGAGCAGACATGAGTGTACACAATACTACATTGAAGTTTTCTATGTAACAGTTCAAATGTGCAAGATTATTTGTCAGAGGTATTCAAATGACACTGTATGATAGATCAACCCTGTCAAGTTACATTTCCTACCATTTCCCATCTATGAAAAACTTAAAAACCTTATGAAAACTTTGAGAACTCTGAACCAAAGAGATAAATCTTAACTTAATCCAGTAAAATAACAATTCAACATCTGAAAGAACCTGAGATCTTTACTGTGATGACTGGAGCAACACAGCAGGGAGAGTGCAGTGAAGACAAATCGCTGTCCGGTTTCCCCAGTTACACTCAGCTAGTTGGGCTTCATGAGAACTGACTCCAACAACCTGCACTATTAAGAGAATTTAAATTCCGACTGTTTCCATAAGACTTGTATGCTAAATAGTTCATTACTAATGCTTTTACTGGTTAATACGCAAATCCTGGATATTGCTCAGTTAGATTTAATTTTAGAGTTACAGTTCTGCCTGTTGAGTCAGTAAATGTTTTTTTTTTGTTTTTTTTGTAGTTTTCATATATTAAAGTAAAAACTTTGATCAAGAACTAAAAGATAAAATTACTGACAGGTTGACTGCTGCTCATAGTTGAAGTACAAATGAGAAAATAAATGTCAACCCTGTTGGGACACTGGAGATAATAAAATCCCAAAAAGCCTGAAGAAAAATACCTTAAGTCGTGTCAGTGAAAGATTTCCTACAATGTAGCCTAATTACCACCTATCAGACATTTATTCACATTTTGGATGTATTAGTGATGCTTTGTTACAGCCAAATGACTCTAAGAGGGGAAATGATGGCACTTAGATTAATATAATCTTAAATAATATTTTTTCATAAACAAGCTCCCTCATCTAAATCTCTTTGCATTGGTTTGTTAAATATGCCTGTTGTTTGACAAAACATATAACACATTAAATCTTAAATGTATTCCGACTGCAAACAGGTTTGTGTTAAAAATTAAGTTAAAAGTATTTTTTTTCTTTATTTTCGTAAAAAGAAAGAAACACGTCAAAAAATGTACTAACAATGATGAGAATGGAGGACAAACAAACTTTTCTGAAGGCAGAGAGAACAAACTTTTTCCCATTCCCTTAAAACTGTCTCATTGTCATGTGTTTACTGCGCCAGAGCTGGAGACAAAAATACACGTCTATACGGTCTATATTAAGAACATGACCAGTGCAGAGAGCTGGACACACTGTAGCTTCATTTACGGATGCAGTGCAGCAGAGTTGTGATTTTCTTAGGTAAACGACTTCATTTGAATGAATTTGACTTGACTGGGTTTTATTTTCAGCCGTGGCATTTTTAGACTTTCATTTGACAAATGACTACTTTCAAGGGTAAAGATTGTAAATCTCCCTGAGACAAACTTTGATTTGGGTTTTAAAATCAACTTGACTTTGTACTTGTTTCAACTTCTGAATCTCCTTTTAACACAGCTTTAAGCTACAATATAAGCAGTTATTTTCTTTTCCTCTGCATAGCAGCAAAAATCAGTCTGAAAGTTTTTCCTTTCAGAAATTACAACCATATGTATTCTTATATACTACATAACGTAGTATTATAATTACAATATATTTTCCATCCCTATATTTTATGTATATGTCGACCACAGACAAATGATGTCCAATAAAAATGAGGAAATTACCTTTATCATAACATAATTACACAAAAAGAAGAAAAAAAAACAAATGAATTTGTTTACAGTTTTTTTTTTTACACTCAACACCAAAGCTCTGACAGTCAAGGTGGAATGAAAAGGGCTCCTGCACAGCGCTAAAAACTAAATTTGATGCCTCATTTCCTTCACTCTCGTTGGCATCCTGATTATTTAGGCACTAAAAGCAGCTCTGGGGATGAGGCTGTAGTCTTATGAAGCTGTGAATTTTCAGCCAATATCTAAATACCACACTGCACAAGCTTTAAAAACAGTGATACTACAGTAATCATTTGTGCTGGTGTAGTATTGATGAGGGTGATTTGGTGCCTACAAAGAACCAAATTATGATACCTGACCTCACACAAAATAACCACGTGATATTTGCCAAAAAAAATGCTTTCAAGATCCTACATTATCTTAAGAAGTCCTGGTTGTGTACACGGCTAAGAGCCACTCCGAGGAAAGAGGAATGCTGGTGGTTACTGTCCTGCTCAGCTCTAAGTGTCGTACTCAGACTGCTCCTCTATCAACACAGCCGGTCGATTGCTTACCCTGCTACCAAAGTCCAGACAGGAAACCCCCAGGGCAACCAAACAGTGCCATGCCTGCAGATGACAAAGTAGCAAGAAGTCAAGACACAACAGAAAAGAACAAACTGTTACATTCCTAAAGCCAAAAAATGTCTGTCAGAGGTGAATATTATGTTTCATGGTAAGCTAACTCACCAGGTAGCCTACAAAGCACAGATAGGCAATAGAGAGGAGTGCAGCCAGGACGTAGAGCAGCACACTGTTCAGCGCCGTCACATAAACCACCACAAAGTACATGTTGATTGCGCAAACCATCAGGATGACGATGCCTCCGGAAATCTTCCACACCCTAAAAAGAACAAGCAGACAGGACAGGATGTTGAGAAATAATGTTGTTTTTTTTCCTGAAAAATGACGAGGCTCCTAAAAATATTCCATGTTGTTGCAACTATGGCGATGTGCTACAGATATATCAAACAAGCCTCACACGTCTGTAACAACAGTTTTCTTGCATCACAATCTTTCCTGTAAAACTATTGAGTAAATCCTTAGTTTGCATAACTGCACTACAGCTGTCAACATGACTGCATTGGATATTTGTTTCATAAACAACATAAAACTACCATTCTGGAGTCACTCAGTTTCACATTTACTTGGATGAATGATTAAAAATATACAGATTTCACTTACAATCCATTTGCAAAATCGTTCATTATGGACGTCAGACTGGTGAAGGTCAGAATTGGGATCAAAGCAAATGGAAGCTGTGGGATGAAAAGAAAATGAAGCAAAATGTCTCACAAAATAATAAATATCAGCAATGAATATTTTTAAAAATCAACACGTGTACTGCTGGTTGAGTTGAGACTTGGGTAACATTTCTGAAAGAATTCAATTTGACAAGATGATGAATGACTGAGTCTGACCTGCATGCTCTGCAGCACATTGAGGAAGTCGTTCATCCCCGTCAGATGCTGCACATCCTGAAAAATGGCTACCAGCAGAGTAGGCGTGATGGCGATGGAGCGGGTCAGCAGCACACGCGCAAAACGGGACCACCGCAGGTTTAAAAAGCCCTTAGCAAACACAGAAGCAAAAATATGAGCATACACGCTTATAAACATGTTTGTTCAGGCCTACTGTACATATAAATAACAAAAGACAAACTTACCTCCATAACAAACTGGCCGGAGTAAGTGCCTGTCATGGTGGAGCTCTGTCCAGCTGCGAGGATGCCTATAGCCCAGATGTAGAGGGCGGCAGGGCCAAAGAAACAGCCCAGGACCACTCCCTGAAGAAAACAGCAAAAAAATATAAGTAAGACTATTTAATTTTTATTCTATTATGTCTATTCTTTATTCATCTCTCTAAATGACTTTAGTTCATAAAATGCTTATATTCAAATGATGCTTAATTGTTACGATATCTCACTGAATGTATTGAGGAGAGAAGAAAGTTACTTTTAATGCTTGTTGTAATTTTGGTTTGATTATTTTGGTGCAGTACGCTATTTACACCCACACGTGTTTCCAGTTGATCTTGCCAAGACTGACTGTGTACAAACTGTCCTTGACTGACTCCCTGACTCGCCTTGTTTTGGTGTCTGACATCATCATTGTAGACCTTTTTGGAAATGTCATAGTAGTAAATGCACAGGTGTTACTAATAATATTAACAACAATTGTGTTCTCTTTAGGCGTTCCACATCCAGTGCCTTGATACTGAGCTGGTTCACAGGGGCATGACCTCATCATGAAGGGTATTAGTTGCACCTCTGCTTTTTTAATGTACATGTGCTGCCTTCCAATTAAGTACTGCATTTTAAATACATGCCAACTGTCATGATAACTTGTTTCTGAAGTTTGTATAAATACAATTGTTTTGTACAAACAGAAAATCATCTATCATGCCAAACTGATATTTAAAATGTTATTTAAACTTTATAAAGAAACAGCAAAAGAAGCTCTTCCTCGCTTTTCCTAAACACTCAAAACCTGCTTGCACCGTTCTGTGGGCGTCGCATAACTGAAAGCTTCCCAGCTGCAACCTGAGCAGAGGTCTACCCTGTCAGAATAAAGGAACACCTGTGTGGGTGTGCAGCACCTTTAAATAGAAACTTTGTGTTGGCTCTTATCTCTTAGTCAACACAGAGTAAACAGGCCTTCTCCCTGTAATTATACTTTTTCTCTTATTAGGTTACAGTTTCATTAATACTCATAACTGGAGAGAGGCTGCTATGTCAGATGGGTTAATGTCCACTGTAAGCCCAAACAGAAGTGAGTCCTCCACTTGAACATCATATAAGCACAACTCCAGTGAGGATTTATTGTTGTTGTAAAGAAGAGCAGATGGCGTACCCCTTTGTAGATATCCACCTCAAGTGTGCCGTTGTTTAGAGGGAAAAGGTCTGAGTGAGGGCTGCCGGTTGCATTGCACATAGCATTCTGCAGCCAGGAAAATAAACACACACATTGTTATTCCAATTCCAGTCTTTCGGTATGAAAACAAGCTTTAACAATACTCAGTATAGAGCAATGAATTATGAATACTGTATACCCACCACTTCCATATTGGTTTTATTGAAGAAAGACTGAGCAAAGACTGCTACGACAAAGACGTTGATGAGGAAGGAGATGAAGAGGGCGATAGTCGACTCTATGAAGAAGTACTTGTTGGCCTCCTTTACCTCCTTCTTATTTCTGCGATCGATTTCACGAGACTGGTGCATGAAAGAATAAACATTGTAGCAATGTAACTACCGGGACCAACAGCACCAGTCAAAGGTCTGCACACTTTCCAGTTCTCTTGTACTCATAACTTAAGAATCAATGTTGTTTTTATTTTAATAATGTAACACAGTGTTGTTAATAATAACCCTTCACTGATCTGCATGGTTCAAGTTATAATTACATTTATCAAAAGTCACATTACTGTTATTGTAATATATCATTTCCAACTTGCTGATTCTTAGCTTTTCAGTCTTGCTTATCTGTATGTGATAACAGCTGTGTCTCTGACCTTGACCAGAGCTGAGTGCAGGTAGATGTTGTGCGGCATGATGACAGCGCCCACAATTCCCACCGCCTGCTCCAGCTGAACAGGCCCGCAGCCTTCACAGTAAGGTACAAACATCCCCTTTAGCAGCTCCCCTTGGTCTGGCTTCACAAGCACATACTACAGAGAGGAAACACAGTCAAATATGTCAAGGGGCCATGCACATATTATGATGTTTCAGTTGTCAAAAAACACTTGAATTATATAGGAATACATGGTAGAGCGCTTTACCTCATAACCAAAACTGATGGCCATTATTGTGATGAGTATGGCAAAGAAAGCTTCAAGTTTCCTCAGGCCTACAGAGAAATAAAAAAACTGCATCAACACTGTGATGCACAGACTGGTTGCTGTGTTTTTATATCTGTAGAGGAGAATCACATACCATATTTGTCTAAAAAGAGGAACACAAATGTGTCTGTGATGGTGATGAGGACTCCTCCCCACAGTGGAATCCTGAAGGAAAAACAACATTTTTTTAACAGAAATATTTCGGACACTGTAAAAAGAACACTGGACACTGTCACATTTCACGAACAAGCAATAAAGACGGTACCTGCCCACAGAGAGAAGGTTGAGAGCTATTGCACAGCCAATGACCTCCTGCATGTCTGAGCCAATAATTGCCAACTCCACCATCAGCCAAAGGATGATTCGTGGGACCTGAACCCCAAAAAAAGATACATATAAGTTCAGCAGATTATATCACTGAGCAGAGTTTCATCATCTTTTTAAAACTGAAATTTTGCTGAATCTCATATCTCACAATGGCTTTCTTTTTTTTAATGTAAGGGGAAGTTTAAGTGGAACGTATACTCACGGTAGGATACTGGCGGTTGCAGACTTCAGCCAAGTGCATTCCTGTGACAACCCCCAGACGTGCAGCTAACCTCTGCAACAGCAGCCCAATGATGGTGGCTACAAGGAGCACCCATAGGAGCTGAGAGAGAAAGATCAGAAACTTCCTGTTCAATTTGGACACTGATGCACATGCAGAGATGAGCACATTCTGAGATTCAAAACTGGTATTTCTTTCTCATTAAACAATATGGAAATAATCATAATGCATTTATGCCTTTGAAATAAAATTTAAAAAACACTTCTGGACAAAAGGGGAATATATATCTGTATGAGGAGAACAAAGACCTGAAATGAAACACTATGTGGAATCACTTCCTTAAAGCTGCAGTTGGTAAGTCTTATAAAAGTACCTTTTTGTCATATTTGCTAAGACTGTCACTATGTAAAAACAGCATTACATGAAACTAGTAAAAAAAAAACAACCTGTCTGATGGAGTGTCTGACAGCTGTCAATCACTGCTCACGCACACAGCCCCCTCCCCCTTCCTCTTCAGCTCCGTCAAGCTCATATCTCTGAGAGCGGCTTCAGGAGCGTAGAGAAAGTAATGGCGCAGCAACGACCATCAGCAAGGACAAAACTACTGATACCTCCGTTACCAACAACAGCATACACGGTCGCATGCCGTCGCGCGCACGTCAGCCTCCTCTGGGGGAGGGACTTTGGAGGCAGAGCAGGAGTGCAGCGGAGAGGGAGGGGGAGGGATCTGAAAGTTGTACTTCTTCAAATTTGACGCTAAGTCCTCTCTCTCCTCAAAGTTACCGACTGCAGCTTTAAATGTGGAGTGGAAATCTAGCTAAAATAGATACCATAAGAGTTCATACTGTACTTCATGTTTTTTTAAACCAAATGTACAGCTATAACCACAGCACCGCCCTGTTTTGCTTTATTGTTTTGATTTTTTTATTTATCACCTTAAAGCCAGCTTTAGCTCCAGACTGCAGGTCTGACTCGATATTTCCAGGATCCAAGTAAGCAATGCTCATCAGGAACCCTGGTCCAGTGAAAGCCCAGAGTTTACGAAAACTGAACACCTGAAAAACAGAAATGTGTTACTCACGCTGTAGTTTGAATTTTAAAAAGTCACATAAAGAGCATAATTACATCTAAGGCTAAATTCTTCAAGTTTTGGGCTTCAGTTAAATAAAAAAGTCACCGATACCTGGTTGACATCCTCGGGAATGGCCACTTTGTCCTCAAAGTATGTGGAAAAGGGCTCTTCGTCTGCCACAGGTGAGGCAGGAGGAGAGATGGAGCTGTACTGGTTCGTCTGAACGACCCTATTGTCCGGAGGGGAGTCCTCTAAAAAAAACACAAAAGTAAAAAACAGACAGACTTTAGTTAGTGATCAGAAAAGAGAGACTAACACAGAAAAAAGTAAGTTATATGTTTATAGAAGCCTGATGTGTCCAAGCTTTCCGCCTATAAAACAAACACAGTGTTTCAGCGACTCAGGTGCCAGGAAAGATTTTTATCTTGAACCTGGATCTCGTTGTTGTGATCCTGTTCTTCAGTCAGGACAACAATTCACTAACCAACTGAACCGCTGTGATTTGCGGTTGCAGAGAAATCACTTCAACAAAGTACGGTTTGAGTGATCTTATCATATTAGGGCACCTGTTACATGTTGACAGATTGATGAGTAAATGTGAAAGAAAACCAAAGCAAAATGTATTGTCAGCTCCATAAAAATCTTTGATCTCATTTTTATAAAGAATAATTTCTGTGCGTTGAGATTTAAACCTTTGCAAAGAGCGTGTGTCACTTCCTTTTTAAAATCTAAAATCAAACTCTCCATATCAAGTCCGGCTAATCAAGTCAAATCTGAGAGAAATCAGTATTTATTCTGATGTTTACTACACTGAGATGAAGTGCAGGACATTTTCAGATATGACCAAACTGATTCAATTACTTTGTTTGGGTTTTGCAAGTTTGGGTTTTATAAAACACAACTTACAGCAACAAAACATTTACTTCACAAACACAGCTCATTTTTTTTGAATTTTGAGTGAATTGCCATCTGAAGAGAGAGCATTTTTTGGTGTGAGAGAAACAGCAAATACAGTCTTTTTAAAATAAACCAAACTTTGTAAGTCATGTCCAGCACTCCTTAAATAGCTTTACAAAATACTGCTTTAGTAGCTCAGTACTGTGGGAAAGTGTTTGAACCAAAGTACGTTTGACTTGTCTGAGCTTTCTTAAAGCAACAGTACGCTGTTACAATTGATTAACAACCAGAAGCAACCACAGTGGAAAACTAAAAGCAATTCAACTTCAATTTAAAAACTACAATATAACTAATTTAGTTCAAGGCTTTAAATTCTATTTTTTTTTAAAACAAAATTCAAAGTACAACTATTAATGTGATCTACTCACTGAGTTTAGACCTTTCTGTCTTTTCTCCCTCCATCTCCAACTCACAGCTGGTCCCAAAGTCCACTGTTCCCCTTACTGACAAATGACTCTGCCTTCAGATGACTCTGCTTTTATCATCTCTCTTTTTTTTTTGTCATTAGATGTCACAACCACACTCTGACGTCACATTTCTAAAAAGGACTTATGAACATAGCAAAGTGACACCACAGCCTACAAATCAATCTTGGGCTTGGCACTGTCAATAAAAACGCAACTCAAGCACAAATGATAAACAGAGCAACTCTTAACCCCCAAACACCTCACATAAGCGGTGAAAAAGTTATACAGGTCATAAATAAAACATTCAGATTGTCAAATAACTGCAACAAAATGATAATGTATGATCCAAGAACCAAAATAAGGACAATATAACATCTGTACAGTAAATATTCTGTCAGATTACAAGCTATAAACTGTGTTGCTGTGAGTGTACGATAAGACGTACTAATGTAAAATATTGTTTTAAGCACCTCTGTCAGCATGCACACTGACACTGAGTGTGTGTACTGAATGTATTGCTCCCTTGTTTGACGTGGTGTGTGTGTGTGTGTGTGTGTGTGTGTGTGTGTGTGTGTGTGTGTGTGTGTGTGTGTGTGTGTGTGTGTGTGTGTGTGTGTGTGTGTGTGTGTGTGTGCGTGTGTGTAATGTGATGATCATGTTTCTGTTATCTTAAGTTGTTATACCTTCCAGGAGGTCATCGTCTTGCACGGCCTTCATCGGGGCAGGTCGAGGGATCCCTGGGAGCTTGAGGGATGAATATCAGCCTCCTTGCAAAAAGACAACATGAGGTACATAATATGAGTGAGAATGAAAAGACGTCTCTTAAAAGTTCATCAAACACTTTTTTCTTTGATAAAACACCTAAAAATGTATTGTGTTTGTGTCCAACAGCCCAAAATAAACCACTGATATGAACACAAAGGCAAGCAGCTAATCCTCCAAGACTAAAAGGATTCATGGGTAATTAAATTAGGTGCTGATTCATTTCCTATACTCTACATAGTTTGGCCTAAAAACGAACAAACATTAGCACGAGCAGCTTCAATGAGAGGTGTGACTGTGCAACATTTTGTTCTCCTAAAATTCACGAGTCCTATCATGACTAAGCAGCATTACCAGCATGTGAAAGGTCACCAGTGCTCTGACCACAAATGACAACAGTTGACATGAAACCTTGAGTTGGCCATCGGCGCCAGTTTCAGTTCCACTACAAGCATCCTTCCTGTTCTACACACAGACGTGGCCTATTAAAGTGGCTTTTTAACTCTCCACCCAAGAGATTAAATGCGATTTGTCGGCCCCCGGCAAACTGCTGGATCTTGTAACAGCCTGCTCTCTGACACAGAGAGTGAAGTTCTTCTGAGAGCACATGACTGTGGGATCATATGAGGGAAAAGACGAGCGGAGGTAGCTGACGGAGCAGCTTTTCCCAACAGGGCCTCTTGTTCACTGCTCAACACGAGCACATTTTAACGTTAGCGGCCAAATGTAAGATGTTTCTAGTCTAACTGCCACCACTCTAAAAACATCACATGATAACAGACATGAGGTCTACTGCTTTGGAAAATTACTGACTTTTCTTTTCTTCTTTCATTTGTGTAGATTTCATGTTTTTTGCCAACATGCGTGAATAGTGGATATATAATAGGGTGTCAACCACCTCGTCTTTACTGCTAACTTCATTTAAACCTGCTGCCCACAAAACTTTTTTTCCAGAGAGACAGGAAACAGGAGCCCAAACTAAACTGGATGCGTTTATACCTAGCGTACTGCTCAGCATGTTTAATAGATCAAACTGCTTCAGACTGTGTTTATATACAGTGACTTTCACATTGCAGATTAAACTGAAAACACTCATTTAACTCAGTTGTTCACATCTCTTAAAACTGTCTGTGCTTCTTCTTTCTTGATTTTAACTCAAGTGCTTATTTAGATGATAAATATTACATTTGAAATACAATTTTTGCTCCAATTTTACAGCAGTGTTACAAAATGTAATTACTGAGAACTTAAAAAGTAGTCAATAATTAAAATGGGACATAATATAAATGTATTGGTCGACCAGATTTTGAAGTCAATATTAAACACGGAGGTCTTATTGAATGGTTACGAAACCAAGCCGGCAGATTGCTGATCTACCATCACGGGGCCACAGGGCGCTTCATTTTTCCACATCTTTTGTGTGTACTATACACTATATTTACTATACTGTGTATAGTTATCATTTCTGATAAAGATATGGTCAAAAACTAATAATTATGAAAAGGTCCACACTGAAAATAAGCTCTACTTTCCTGCGTTTTATCTTTTTGACAAATACCGTACAAAGATATGAAGCCTCCTGGTTGAGGCGGTACATTATTATTTATTTTCAATAAATAATTTCAACCAGCCACCCACTGTCTCATGAAGCTTTTTCAAAATCTCAAAAAATTTCTCTCTACATTTTTCCAAATCTCCCGACAACGGACCGCCCAGCGAGCTCTCACACACAACCCTGAACCCTCTGACGCTCGGCCTCCTCACAGAAAGGTTTTGTTCAGCCCACTGCGTTGTTGCAGGGTTTAACATAAAGAAGTATTTCATCTTGCTCTGGCCGGGGTCACAGGCTCACTGTGTGTATAATCTCTACAGGACGGCATCAAAGAATGACAAAAACGTCCTTTAGCTGTTGACGGATGTGAGCTCACTTTGATGTTGTAGATTCATGTCTCATCATGTCTTAAGGGTGAGCGACCTTTGT
Organism: Scomber scombrus; assembly: GCF_963691925.1. Lineage (NCBI taxonomy): Eukaryota > Metazoa > Chordata > Actinopteri > Scombriformes > Scombridae > Scomber > Scomber scombrus. The sequence continues at coordinate 14,898,847 of NC_084972.1, forward strand.
TTAAAACAAAACTATGCTACTGATAAAGACTGAAAGGGAGACGTCAGTGGGGAGGGATCTTTATCCTCAACGCCTGACTGACAATGTAGATGTGAACATTTTTTCTTTTAATATGAAAACAGACAAACAACAATGTCTGATCTGTCCTGCTTCGCTTTTGACCGACCTCGCTGCACTTTGTATATGACCCCTGTCACTTGGTTGTCAACTACCGGTGCCTTGGGGCAATAAATATAAAACTGGACTATGACACATCCACATGTTCATTACCAGTCTCACTAGTAGCAACTTTGCAATTATATCTGATATGACTTTACACCTGTTCACTATCTGATGCTAATCACTTTACTGTGTAACTGTCTTTTAATGTGTGAGCACAGATCTAATCAAAATCTATGTGCTCCCAGATGTAAGAGATGGTAAAAGAAAAATTTGGAATTTAAAATAAAATCTATATAATATCATAAACATCAATAATTAACATTACCAGTATGGAGTAGTTCATTATGAAAAAAACAGCATGACTGATTTTTACTTGACAAACACTGTAGTGCGAATGGGACTGGACAAGCTGGTAGATCTAAATTAAAAAGTGGTTTAGTAAGAAACCACAGACTGTTAACTCATCCATGTAACGTCCTCCAAAGCCCGGGCCTCAACGAACACTAATGAGACCTAATCTGCCCAGAACAGTTTCACAATCACTACTGTTCATCAATGACAACTCCCAAACTGACAAACGGTCTGTAATTTTACAGACCACTAACACGAGGCGAATAGAGTTTTATAACTCAAAAGAATCGCAACATGATCACAAAACTGTATCAGTCTTCTTGTCTAAGTGTTAAAGCAACATGACCAAAAAACAAAAACAAAATCAGTGCCTGAATTAATAATGAAGCCATTTATAGCTCTGTGGCATTTTTTGGCAACATCACACCTGAGAAAACAAGCAGAACAAATAACTGACTGTTTCCAAATGAATACTGTTCTCTTCAGCTTTCACATCCACTCCAACACAAACACAGGTCTGTCAACACATTCTGCTATGAAGGAATAATAAAGAGTCCTCTATGACACTGTTTGATAAGGGAACACATTTTCAACAACTGGTCCATCAAGATCACGATCACACCTCACTCACAGTCTTATCAACTGAACCATTAACGACTACTTCAGTTCATATACAGTTGTGTGCTTGCTGCGTTTCTCAAAGGTGCAACCACCACAAAAAATTTTAAAAAGTTGTGGCTAACTAGATGGTGATGTGTCTGCAGCAAGCCCAAGCCGCCGCTGAGCAACCGTGTAGGTATAATGCCCTCCAAAAATGTGTAAACAGTGGAGTGGAGAGTTTTTTGGATTTTTTTTGTTGTTGTTGTTGTTGCCATTAACTTTGAGGAGTTAATGTCATGTCCTGGGCATTTAAGGCTGCTGCTGGACCTGGCTCACTCATCTTCATTGATGAAGGCAGCAGCAGAATGAATTCAGAAGTGTCTGGACACATTTTTTCTGTCTATGTATATACAAAGCAGTTCCTCCAATCTCATCCTGGCTTCATCCTGCAACAAGACTTCCAAACACACACTGCCCCTGCAACCAAAGATTTTATCAGTGACAAAAACTGGAAGGTTTTAGACTGGACCAGTCAGCCTCCAGATGTAATGCTGAAAAGCAGATTGAAGACAGAAAGCCCCCTGTAACAAACTTCAACTGAAATTGTGTCAGTAGGTCGCAGACAACTCAACCAAATATCAGACTTTATCACGTGTATTTCACTTTTGCGCATGTGAAACAGGGGTAGCTCAATATTAAAATGGCTCGCTGAATAAAATGACAAAATGTATGTGCTTTTAAATAGCGAGAAGTGAAAGCTAAAAACCTGTCTGTGCTTTTATATCATTGACCTCACGTTCAAATGACTAAAGTAACGTCAGCAAGAACATCCTATTTTACTGTGCTGTTATCATAGTTATAGAGGACACTGAATATGTGAAATACAACAATATAAACATATAAAAACGTTGGTACTCTTTAACATTATCAACACATCTGTGACAGTGTGGGATCAAGCTAACGAGTTCCCATGATACCTGCCTGTTAGCTGCCCGGTTGGTAAAGCTAACGTAACCCCCTGTCAAAGTAAGAAAACGTCCTTACCTGTCTATACTTTACCTGAGGGTAAAAAGATTATATTTTGCCGATTTAGTCTGGCTTTAAACTGACATATACATGTATGTGACTTACTAACACGTTATCAGGCTAAATAAATTCACGGGCAAAGTCGTATCTTTCCATGGCGACTGGAAGTTCAAGACCCCACTGCGCATGCTCACAGATCATTGCCTGTTCTGATTGGCTAATGGATCACAATTGTTTTAGCCCTGGGTTCAGTCTGTCAGGTTGTGCCAACGAGGAACCAGCAAATGCTAATGCAGAATTTTTGGTTAATGTGTTATATTAAAGTTTATTTCAGTAGGATAAACCCCTTCAAATTAACTTCTCGTTTTCAAGGGTGTCCGAATATTTATTTATTTAATCCTTTATTTAGACTGGTGAGGTCCATGTATCTTTTGGTCATTTTCTTTTCAAGAACAAGTATTGAAAAACAAAAAATGAGTGGTTATTTGATTTTCGTTTTAAATTACAAAAGATTAAATTGAAATAAATAATTGCTGTTTTTTTTTCCTGGTCAAAAAGCGGTGAGCAGAACTTTAAAAAATGGTTTGCTTTTCTTTTCATATTTAGAATATTAAAACATGAAATCACTGGCAAACAGAAACAAAAAATGACACCTTTTTTCATATTCTGAGACCAGAGAGCGCAATAAAGAAAGAAAACATTTGTAATTTAACACTAACCAACAGACCGTCATATGTATCAAAGAGAACAGTTACAGGTGGTGCCAAATCATGAACACACAAAACAAAACAAGCTTCCTAACCCAACAGATTCCCACTGACTCACTACAGCTGAAAAAACAACTGAAATAAACGAAATAAAAACCTTCCTGGATGCACTAATCTTACCTGTCGAAATAAAACATAGACTACTCTGAATCTGACAGTTAAATTACAGTGCAGTGCCGAAATATTGAATTTATGAAAATAACAAAGTAAACCTACTGCCCAGATCCTGAAACCTGTAAATAGTACCCCAGACGAATTAACATTATTTTACACAAACTGACAGGGTGTGAACATAGGTGGGGGTCCGGGATCCCCCCCGGAGAAACTGCTCCCTAACTGCTCTACTGTTCTGCTATCTCTACTGTAGATGAGATGATATACCAGTTTCAGCATATAATCTGAACTACACTGTGTGTGTACTTGCCAAAGAGGGGAAGACATCCTGTCAGGAATTAAAGAATTGGCAGAAGATGTTCTACTGCAACAAAAAGGGAACAAGGTTGTTTAGGTTCAAGTCTTACTATTGCAGATACTGGCCTTTATTGATTTATACTATTTATTGATATTGACTGTATTTTTTTAACTGTCGTACTTATTTTGCCCCAATTGTCCTTGTGATTTCAGTCAATGCTCAAGAGCCAATGCAACATGCGGACTCAATAAGACTGCACACAAGTTTTTGCCTTTCGGGTAAGTAGTTATGCACTTTATAATAATAATAAAGTTAAAAAGTGTGTATTTACAATCATGTGGTTCACTCTGGACATATCAGGTGGGGAAATATGAAAGTAGTTCCTATCCTTCATCTGTCAGACAAAATATGTTTAAAGTTATTTATAATTTGCCAATTATACTACATGTTGATCAACTGCAAAACTGGAACCATTTCATTACCACATCTTGATGTACACTGAGGCCTGGATTATAATCATCATTTCCACAGGCCAGCAATGAAAAACAGGGATGGTATTTTGCTGTATGTTTCACCTAATCACCTAACTAAACCACTAACTAACATGTATTTATAATTACAATTACAAATAAAAGTACAACAAGAACTACTACAAATAAAAAATGTCATTATATACAGAATGTTGTGTTTAATCTTTTTTTTCATTAGATAAGTTTGAAACAAAGAGTCTGGGAGACGGACCTGATATGCTGTTGCAGTTCCAAAGGATGACAGTTAATTGATACACAGACCCTTTGAATTACATTTCTACAAGGTAATTCAAAGTGCTTTACATACAACACAAAACTCATCAAGACAAAAGTTAATAGCAACACAAGGCAATATAAAAAGACAACTAAATACTAAAAAGCTAAACAAAAACAGAACAAGACAGATAAAAAGAAGAATAAATATCATATCATCGTAAAAAAAAATCTAAACAAAGGCATTCAAATAATAAGAAAGACAAAAACAATCAACAATTCAACAGACACACTACAACTTTATATGCCAGTCAATGTATTAAGTTTCAATTAGATTTCAGTATATAACTAAATATACCCACTGTGTCATAAATCATGTATATATTGACACCTTATCAGCAAGTCACATAGATGACACGTGGTGGTAAAGATAATTGAATAAATAAATAAATAAGCAATCAGTCCAGAAACATGTTGCGGTAGTATGCCACATTTTTCTTATTGACTGGCGCTAACAGCTTATAATAGTAAAGAAGAGAGATAATATTCTTTAATACACTAAAGTTAATTCTCTAAACCAAGTGAGTGAGATTTTCTGATTTTTCCATGAACACGAACCAATGTGATATTTACCCATAATTATGATGATATTGACCATATCAGATATTTCTTTTTAGTTAAGTTTCATATTCTTAAATGTGCAAACAGAAAAGCTTCTCAGTTTTTCATAAATATTATGAGCAGTACTAACAGACCATTTAATCTTGTATAATAAGAAGGCTGTAAAAACTGTTAATGAGTCTATTTTTAATGTCTTTATTTAACTAGTTGTATTATGTATTTCTGTATTTACTTTTATTCTTTATTTTTATGCCTTATAACTTGTCTTATTTCTATTTTATTTCTATTCTTATGTGCTGTTTGTTAACCCTCTGGTATTTTGTTCCTCCTTCTTTATTGTGATCAATAAAGTTAAATTAAAAAAAAAAAAAAAGCTAATAGGCTAACTAGCAGCTACACAGTGACATGTAGTTACTTTACAGTCAGTCTGAATGAAGGAGCTAACAGACTGAAATGGAGTTAAGAAAAATCAAGGACCAGGTAACTGCAGAGCACAGAAAACACAGCGTTTCTTGTCTTTCCTTTCTTTTTTTTTGTCTCTCTTCTGTAACTTAGAGTCAAACTAACAGAGCCTCTGACTGCTGCAAACAGCTGGCTAGCCGTGCTAGCGACGTGTCCATAAAGTTTGCTAACGTTACTCAGCTAAAGAAAGAAGATCTGTGTCATGAAAGTAGACACAGTTTGATTTTACTGAATAACTTTGCACGATCATTTCTTCAAAGATTTGATGTTTCGATTTGTAATGCACATTAAAACATTTAATGAGGCTAATTAGAGTCTCAAATGTAGCATAAAACCTGCCAAACAATCACCAGCCTTTAATGAATCCATATGTAACTAACTTACTGCGGGGCTACTTTTGAGACAAGACAAGACAAACTTTGGTGGCTTATTGCTGTATTTACCGACAAGAAATAAGATTCACAAAAAGTTTTGCTGTGATTATTTACCCTGTCAAATCACAGCAGTAAAATATGCATAAGTTGAAGTCTTAATGTCTTTAACCACTTTAAAGCAGACTTCTTCATCCCACTAAAAAAATACAGGGATGTTTTTTATACTTTACTTTTTAATTCAGCAATATTTGCATCTTGATTTGTGTCATTACAAACACTGTCTTTTAGTAGTAGAAAACAATAACAAGTATTATTGTTTTCCTAAATATATCAAACCATAAAGATAAAATAGGAAGTGGCTGATATTTCTTAATATCATACATTGAATGCCCATCTCTATCTTGATAAAAGTCGTGACTGCATGACCAATAGGGACAACGACGACTTAATCAGTGTAACTCTGATAAAATCTTATATATTTCATAAAAATATCAGACTGCTTTTAATAAAGCAAAACAAATTACTCAGCTTAAGTCAATTTATTCATTGGAATTATTCCTTAAAATGCTCAGAGGTTATATCGCACCTTTTGCTCAAACATTGATAACAAGCTAAATATAATAATCCATACCTAGTTTTTAAGGTAAAAATGCATGTTTAATACAGCTGGTATTCAGCAGAGATCAGTATCAGTAACATCATGATGACATATGATCCCCAGTACTGCTTCTGTGGGTTTTTAAAAAAACTTTCTACAGAAATACAATGAAGTTCAGCTTTTGGATTTTGTTCAACAATTCAATGTGGTGCACTTGCTCATCCCACAACTCAAGGGATACCTTAAATGAACTGAACTCAATTTTATTTTTATTTTTAACATTTTAACATTTGGTCTTTTTTGTGTGTTTCATGTCAAATCTCTCTTTCAGAGTCCGTTGGTCCAGGCTATATTCAGCCGAAATGCTGAGGAAGTGTCATTTTTGTTGAGCCATAATGAAGATGTCAATTCATTGGTAATATTATCCCACTTATACTCTGCATTTATGTGTTTGTGGTTTGTTTTAGCAATGTGTCGTGTCAAATATTTATGCATTATATTATAGCTGAAATGTTAATTTTAATGTTTCTCTAAGGACCAAGAACAAAGCACACCACTTCATGCTGCTGCTTATTTGGGCGATGTCCACATTATGGACATACTTATCACTTCAGGTAGAAACATTACTTCTCATACTATGAAATATGTCCTACTATGTTCTACCTATTTCTGCTGTATACCCGTGTATATTTCTTGCAACTAATCTTTTCCAGTAATAGAACAATGAATCATGTACAGAAGAACTAAAAGACGCCACAAACAGCGAAGCATAACTGCTTTTCTTTCTGTTACAGGTGCTAATGTCAACGCTAAAGACCAGGGTTTGGTGTCTCCTCTGCATCGAGCTGCTGCCTCACGAAATGAAGTATGTTTCTGTTTTCAAAACGTAGTGGAAAAACATCATGTAATTTCTAAGGAAATAATAATCAACAGATCATCATTTTTGACATTGGTATTTTTTGAATTGTGTGTTTTTCTCTCAGAGGGCTGTCGAGCTGCTGCTGAAACACAAAGCAGAGGTCAACACACGAGACAATTTCTGGCACACACCGTTACACATGGCAGCAGCAAACTGGGCTACAGGCAGCGCTGAAGCTCTGATACCACATTTGTGCAACCTGGATGTTTCCGACAGATCAGGAAGGACACCTCTGCATCATGCAGCACACAGCGGCCATGAAGAGGTACACTGATAATAAGATATTATTGTTTTGTGAGATCAGGTAAAAATATGTCACTTAAATGATCATTGTACCATTTTTATGCAATAGTTTACTCCGGATCAAGTCATAAGACATGAAGCCATAGACACACAGTGTGTGACCCTGTAGTTATGTCTCTTTCTGCAGATGGTGAACTTGCTTCTCAGCAAAGGTGCCAACGTGAGTGCCAAAGATAAAAAGGAAAGGCAGCCGATCCACTGGGCTGCACACCTGGGTAAGTAATATCACTACTATTTACCTAAAATAAAAATAAAAACTCCACGTGTGCCACATGAATTTGAGGAAGAGCAGATATTTGGCACAAAACACATTAGTATACAACAGAAATTCAGGATGAAAATGTACAATCTCAACAAACAAAACACTGATATCTGTGACAAACAGCTGTAGTCGGTTAGAAACATTGCCACTAAATTTACTCTGTATACTTTGTGTAATATGGTGACATGTGATAGAATTTGGGACAATTCAAACTTTTGTTAAGAGCTAAAGATAATACTGTAAGTATTGAACATCATTTTAACGACAATATATGCTGAAATTGTGTTTAATTTTGTATAAGAGAGTTAAGTATCAGGCGGTGCTGACTGGATGCACGGAGCTGTGACATTGTTGCATGATTTATCTTTTTCATTACTAGCCTGTTTGCTGAATCTGCTTCAGTTCGCAAACAGGCTAGCACGCAAGAGTGGTGTGTTGTGACGTGTGTGCATGGCAGATGCTCATAGTAAACGTGAAGCTCTTCTTTCAGGACATGTGGAGGTTGTGAAGCTGCTGGTGTGTCACAGTGCAGATGTGACTTGCAAGGACAAACGTGGTTACACTCCGCTCCATGCTGCAGCTGCCAGTGGACAGTTAGACGTGGTCAAATATTTGTTGAGTCTGGGGGTGGAGGTAAAGTGGTCCCATTTCTGTTAGAAAACTCAAATCCTTTTCCATCATAATGAATAGTTAGAGCTAAATTATCTCCATGTACTGTATATTCTTTGAAGGGCAACATTATTAAACGAGCCTGATCTCGCTGCTGCAAGCATATTTTGTTAAGAGTCAAAATAAAGGTATCAATAGACGTCCTCTTACAGTCAAATACGCTGTAACAGATAATGTAAAAGCATTTCGACAAAGAGTTTTAAAGCACAACAAACAGAAGCATTTATTTATTTATTTATTTTTTAGAGCTGTTAAAAATCTGGCACTGCTGATTACACACAAATGTACTTATTACACTCGTCTTAGACAGAGATAATAAATTATTCGTCCACGGCAGTCCACAGTGTAAATGGTCATCATGTGATTTTCATGGTTTGTGTCACTAATCTTGCTGATGCAGCATCAGTGATGTTTCCTCTGCTCTTTGCTGATGATACTGTGGTCAATTTGGGCACATAATACTTTTCTACATTAACAGCTGAAAATAATATTAGTTTGAAAACATATTGTGTACCCGTATCTCCCTGTTGAAAAAGCCAGAGGTTTCACACTAGATCCCTTTTTATGTTTTCTTTAAGATAACCAGATCCAGGCATCATCAGCAAAATACATTTTAACATTGTTGTACTATAAATCAGCCCGTGTTTCACATTCAGCAGTATTTCTTGGTCTGCAAAAAACGACTCATGTCTCCTCTCCAAACCAACATAACATTTTATACTTCTCTTTTATTGTCTCTCAGACTGATGAGCCCAACACCTTTGGGAACACGGCCCTCCACATGGCGTGCCACATGGGACAGGACACTGTGGCCAATGAGCTGGTGAACTACGGCGCTAACATCAACCAGCCAAATTACCACAGCAACACACCGCTGCACCTGGCCGCCTCCTCCTCCAGCGGGGTGCTGTGTCTCGAGCTGCTCATTAACAATGGTGCTGATGTCAACATGCAGGTAAAGGTGTATTTGAAAAAGAGGAAGCAAAAAAGAAGAAATTAAACAGTTTGGTTTTGATATGCATATTTTTATGTTTTTTGGCCTTCTTCTAACACCATGTGTTTTTATTTCTTCTCTTCAACAGAATAAAGAAGGGAAGATCCCTTTGCATATGGCTGCTATGCACGGGCGCTTCACAGGCTCCCAGATTCTTATCCAAAATGGTATCAGCAAAGTTAGAATTTAAAAGCCCTTAAAATGATTCACAGTATCCACTAATACTCGCTCTGATCAATATATGACAGCATGTTCCCATCTGAAACATACTTCATTATATTTAACAACATGTTTCCTTCTCCCTCTGTTCACAGGTGGGGAGATTGACTGTGTTGATATATATGGAAATTCTCCTCTTCATGTTGCTGCCAGATATGGTCAGGAGCTGCTGATCAGCACTCTGCTGACAAATGGTGCTGACAAAGCCAGGTAAGTCTCCTTCTGTCAGCTGTACAGTGGTGAAAAATCATAACTGGTTTAGTAATTCCTACTACTTCAGAATACTAAAGTAAAAAACAAAAATTGCTCTCATTGGTCTCATCAGACAAGGGATTCATGGGATGCTTCCACTACATTTGGCGGCGCTCAACGGCTTTCCAGACTGTTGTCGCAAGTTGCTATGTAACGGTGAGAGTCTGTTTGCTGCACTCCTTAGTTTTTCTCCCAGTGTCTACTTATCTAAGTACTGTCACAACTAAAAAAAGTGACCCATTTCTTCAAAGTGTTTATTGTTGTTTCAGGCCAGTTTTACAGCATGCTGCCATCTCCGCCAAGTGGCCAGACGCCTTCATTTGGGTTTGATATAAACACTCAAGATGACGACGGGAGGACCTGCCTGCATGCAGCGGCCTCTGGAGGGTAAGCCAACATACTGCACATGCACAAGTTGTTTTTAGACAAATGTAAATGTGAAGTCTTCACACATTCATCTACATCATCATAATTAAAATTAAAGACCTGTTGTCCAGATATTAACTCTGCTGAACCTCAGAAATACACATAGTGTAAAACTGACTGCCTGTTACTCTGCAGTCCAGTCAAGCAGGCAGCTCAACACATGCTTTTCTGTGTCTGAAGATACTAAATAGATTTCTGTTTGTTGTGAAATGTATTTTTCATCAATTTATTATGCATTTGAAAAAGTAATTAAACAAAAAACTGTGAGCCTAAATCATAAATGTATACTTCATTTAACAAATGTCTTTGTGTGTGTGGCAGAAATCTTGACTGTCTCAACTTGCTGTTAAATAGTGGAGTTGAACTGGATGTAAAGGATAATTTGGGAAGGTAAGCAGTGCTAAAAAAAAAAAAAAGGTATAACTGAATTAAAAATTAGATTTGGATGCCAATGTTGCTTATTATCATATCCCTGTCCCCTGTCGTACCCTGCAGATCTCCTTTGCACTACGCTGCAGCCAACGGGAGCAGTCAGTGCACAATCACCTTGGTGAGAGCCGGTGCTGAGGTCAACGAGCTAGATCTGACTGGCTGCAGCCCTCTGCACTACGCTGCTGCTTCGCACACTTTCTGCGGGTGAGAGAAAAACATATATTTTTATATTTTACTCATTTTACTGAAAGACAACAAGGACAGTATTCTGTGGTTTCACAAACACTTCTCCATTGTCCGTCCTGACTTAATTTAAGCCAAGTTTAAAAGAGTATTTCTCTCTTTCCACAGAGGGGATACAAGCTCTGAGCCTGAATACAGAGTTGAAAAGGAGCATGAAGCTTCTCTGTGAGTCACACATCACTCATAAACCACAGAGAAACATTTATCCTGATACATTACTAGAAAAAGATCCCAGTATGCACTTAAAATTAAAACCAGGGTCCACAGTAATCGTATCATTTAGTAAAGAGATCATAATGCAAGATGTATCTTTAATTTACAGAAATAATCACAATTTTGAGGGCATTATCTTGTATATCTGTTAACATCTCATCTTCAATGATGCCAGAAATATGTATTGAATCTTGGTAACAGCCACAGCCTTGTTGTTTTTGCATCACATTTTTAATTTATTCAATAAGCACATGAAGTATCATCACACCCACTACAAAAGATCGACTTATTATAATGTGCAGAACATATATAAAAGAAAGAAAGAAGGCAAGATCTGATAAAATGATGTGATGAGATTTTCAAGTATTTTTAGACATACAGGACACACGACATATAAAGACAGATACTAGAACAGTCCACTTAGGGCCACAAGGTGACAAAAAAGGTCTGTTTCATTTCATTGGACCTTTAATCAACTTGATTATTTCTTGTAAATGTAAGATGAATAAAACCCAGACAGGATTCCTCATGTTCCTTGGACTCTGTGTGTTCAGGTGTTTAGACCACTTGCTGGACAACGGGGCGAATCCAACTTTAAAGAACAGTAAAGGTTACAGTGCCGTCCACTATGCAGCAGCTTATGGGAACAAACAGCATCTGGAACTGGTGAGCGGCATCTTTTTATTTCCTGGTTTTGATTTTGCCTTATTTTTGTTGTTGTTCTGATTCATCTGTTGCAGGCTAGATTTAAGTTTTCTTCATTTTTCCTCTCTCACTCTTTTAGCTCCTGGAGATTTCTTTCAACTGTCTGGAAGAAGTTGAAAGTAATATTCCAGTCAGTCCCTTGCACTTAGCTGTGAGTATTACAAAAATTCACCATGAATGATGAATACACCGGTGAAAATGAGTTTTACATGAGGACCATATTAACATGCATGCTTGTGTTACAGGCTTATTATGGTCACTGCGAGGCCCTGAGCTTGCTGTGTGAGACTTTAGTGAGTCTGGATGTGCGAGACATTGAAGGCCAAACTGCTCTCCACCTCGCCGCTCAGAGAGGTTTTGCCCCGTGTGTGGAAGTGCTGCTGAAACATCAAGCTTCCTACACGCTGAAGGAGCACAAACACAAGAGGACAGCTCTCCACGCTGCAGGTGTGTGTCCATCCCAGGACAAAAATCTGCAAATATACTGATAATTTTTGGTTTTGTTGACATCTTTTTTTTCCTTTTTATTCATTCCTCATGTGCAGCTGCTGAAGGCCAAGTGGACTGTCTGCTTTTACTGGTCAACAGAGAACAAAGTGCCGACGTCATCGACAGTCCAGATACACAGGGACAGTGAGTCACTTTATATTTTAGGCTTGGATTTGTAATGATTGATCCATTAGGACACCAGACATGCTTTTACATTAATTGCTGCTTTTTGATTTTCTTTGATTTTTGATTGTATAGCAAGTGTGCAAATGTGTATTCTGATTTAAAACATCTTCCTTGTTTTGACATGAGAGAATAAAACATCTGTAGATTATCAACACCAAGAAGAAAACAATTAGGAAGGCTGATTTAAATTTAAAAAAAATAAATAAATAAATGTATATTAAATGTGATCAGGCTGATCTATATTTCTTTTTGCAAGGATGACGTGAACAGAGAATAACTAATTACTCAACTTTACGGCATCAAATTCAGCCTGTTTGTTTGAATGCAGGACGGCTCTCATGCTGGCAGCTCTGGGACGTCACACTGACTGTGTCCACATCCTGCTGGAGAAAGGAGCAAAGGCGGATGCTGGAGACAAAAAGGGCTTCACTGCATTACACCGAGCTGTATGTGTACTTGCTTTGCTTGTCTTTGTGTGTCTGCATATCCCGTCACTATTTAATTGCACTTATTGCGGCAAGTATATCATAAATGGAGAATATGATCCCTTCACAGCGTCCTTGATGTTCCAGTTGTGTTTGTCCTCTCATATCTTATCTTCTGTCCTCGCCCTGCAGGCCATGTTGGGCAGTGATGACTGTGTCTCTGCTCTGTTGGAACACGGGGCCTCAGCTCTTTGTCGAGACTCTCAGGGAAGAACCCCACTTCACCTCGCAGCCTCCCGCGGCCATACGGAGCTACTCCACAGTTTGCTGAAGGCCGCCGTGGAAGCTGACCCTCTGGACTCCATGCTGGACTACAGAGGCTACATGCCTGTCCACTGGGCTGCCTACCACGGTGAGACACCAGAGCAAGCATTTGTTCATTCTAGAAGTCTAATGTACTTCATATCATGTATGTAGGTTTGTATATTAATCATTTGTCCGTTTGTTTCCTGCCTTCTTTAGGACATGAAGGATGTTTACGCATTTTACTTGAAAACAAACTTTATAGCAACCAAGAAGGAAACTCCTTCACCCCATTGCACTGTGCTTTGTGAGTTCTGTAGTTAATATAAATACTAATCACACATATATTTATTGGATATCAATAATGATTAGTTGAGTGTGGTTCAACTCAAAAACTCTGTTATTCCTTTGCAGAATTAATGGACAGGAAGTTGCTGCTGGACTTATAGTGAAGACTGTTGGCCCTCAAATTGTTAAAATTAGTGATACCAAAGGAAGGTGAGTTCTGCTCTGAGTCTGTTTTATGCAACACTGCAGGTAATTCACTGATAATATGCTGTCAGTTAAGTCATTTATGACAGCTTTACATGTCCAAACTTTAAAAAAATACAGTGGAGATTTAAATTATGCATCACCTTTCCAATAACTAATAACTGAGCAATAAAAATCGGACTGTATTCTCATCCTCCGATGCATTGGCTCTCACACTCCTCTCGTATTGTTTTGTGTATGTTATGTGAGTGCAGGACTCCGCTGCATGCAGCTGCTTATTCAGGAAACATCGCTGGGCTCCAGCTGGTCCTGGCCCAGGGTGCAGAGGTTAATGCTGTGGACCACTGTGGACGCTCTGCGCTGATGGTTGCTGCTGACTGTGGACACACCACAGCTGTTGGTATGAGATTTAAATTAAGTATATACCTTAAAATACATGAGGTCTGAAGAATACATTTTCCCCCTGCAATTATTTATCTCTTGATCATTTAATCACACAAGAATAATTTTGACTTACTTTAGCATGTATTCTGTTGTTATGACTTTCACAATCCTCACTGATGATTACCTTTGAATACACCAGTTGCACTGCACATGAAACCACCAAAGGCTTATGTTTGTTGTGAAAGGTGTCTTTATTTTTTCTGCATTTCAGAGTACTTGTTGCACAAGGCGAAGCAAGACCTGACGCTGGTGGATGTCAATAATAACACAGCCCTTCACTTAGCCTGCAGCAAGGTCACATATATACACACACACACACACACACACACACACACACACACACACACACACACACACACACACATGTATATATATACTGTATGCGTGCAGTGACACAATCATTTTTGCATGTGTGTAACAACATGTGTCATTAACAAATAAGTCGGCTAAAATGTAATAAAATTCCTATAAATCAGGTGACATTTTATTTATTGTTTGTTTTCTAAATGAACGGTGTAGTTACAGCACTGAAGTATAAGAGTTTGTACAGTGTCACTCAAGTAGTTTACCAGTTAGTACAATGTGTTTTATCCTGCAGGGTCATGAAATGTGTGCCCTGTTGATCCTGGGAGAGATCAACGATTCATCCCTCATCAATGCAACAAATAGTGCTCTCCAAATGTGAGTTAAAATTGGCTTTATGTGCTGGCTACTGCATCTGCAGGCTGTTTATTAAGAATGATATGATGACGTTGATTATCAATGGAGATGATCAAATTTACATTACAAGCCATAAAAATCTGAAGTCTGAAAAGTTAAGACTCGTTAAACTTTTGCTCAGTGTAACCTGGAAAAAGGACAGGAAAGGTGAAGATTTTTTGTGGATTTTTGTCCTTTTATGATGATATAAATTTTTACATTGACTGGTTAAGTGTAACAAGAAGTGTAGGGTAGAGACTTGTAAACCTGATTTGACTTAATAATGAGTCAGCAGTGTTTTTTGGACCCTGATGTTAAAGTTTGTCTGTTTGGTTTGCTCTTTAGGAAGAAAGTGTTTCACACCTACTGTGTGATTTAAGTTCCTGTGGCCACAGTAATGAATTTGGTTGCGTTCTTCCTGAGAGCTCTGTAATCACACCAGTTACTTTTTCTCATGCAGGCCCCTTCACATCGCAGCGAGGAAAGGCCTGGCGACTGTAGTGCAGGTGTTACTCAGCAGAGGAGCAGCAGTCATGGCTGTAGATGAGGAAGGTAAGCAGTGCCGACAAACATATAAGAACCGTTTATATCTGAATAATCGATTCAACATTATTGCAGCATTTCTTGTCCGTTGACGTTCTGCAGGCCACACGCCCGCTCTGGCTTGTGCCCCGAACAAGAACGTGGCAGACTGCCTGGCCCTCATCCTCTCCACCATGAAGCCTTTCCCTCTTAGAGAGGCCGGTGCAGCCACCCGCTTCAACCCCATCCTGAAGAACTGCGGCATCGCTGCCACCTGCGGGTCCGGTGGAAACATGTGTCATGCCTAGGTCAAGGACCACTCAAGCATCATCGGCCTTCATGGGTGCCTCACAGAGTGAAATTACATGCCAGCCCAGAGTCTCCATGTGTAACCACACACACATACATGTGTCCTTGAATATGTGCGGTTATCAATGCTTCTTCTCTCATGTGTCATGACATTTATACTCGTGTGTCACATGCAGCTGTATGTACAGTCTACACTCATTGAAATCTTGTCTTATGCATTTCTGATATTAGCAGAGCTCTTAGATTCTCTTCTCTGAGTTGAGTGTAGCACATATGTTATTTTATTGAAGTACTAACATTAGATAGAAGTTTAACATGAACACACTACACAAGCCCGTCCTCTTGAACCCCGTCCGCTGCCAGTATTGATTTATTTTTAACTCTGAAACTCTGAGCCTGAGCCCATTTCCATATTGGTCCTCGGCTGATACAAGTGCAAGAATAGTTGAATGATTGCGTGGTTAATTTGCGTACATGTGTGTGAGTCTGCAAGTGCATTTTTTGCATACTAGACATTATTTCTTATTCTTCTTGTTTTAAATTATCTAATGGGTGTAGTTAACCCTTTATGCAATTAATAAGACTCTATTTTCTTATCCTCTCCAGGGTGTAGCAGACACTACACTGATATCTTATTATTCTAATATCACGATCTTCATAAGTTACATTTCAGCATGTGTATAGTTTTAATGATATAGTTTAGTGTGTATATATATAGTTCTTGAAATGAAGTAATAACCTCAGATCAGTGTGTACTGTGTTGTAGGTGCAATAAAAAGCACATCTTGAGCTGGACTTTACAGAAGAAATACAAAGTACGACAGAAATATATTACTACAGTTAAATAAGCCACGAAACAAATGAAAAGTCAAAGAGAACTTATGGAAATATAATATATGTGTTAATATGAACAGTTTTAACGCACAGGGAAAAGTGTCTTTCAGGCTTCAAGCATGAAAGTCATTATGTATGCAACAAAAAAATTCATTTCATTTTCATTTAATTGGATGATTATTTTTTTAAATAATGGTGAAGTCCATAAAAAGACAAAAATGCACATTTTAAGTTCCCAGAGCCCAATGTGACATCATCGAATCAGTTTTTTTGTCTAAAACCCAAAGATGATTAATTTACACTGATGATAAAAGACCAGAAAAAGCAGCAAATCATCATATTTAAGAAGCCAAAAACATGCAAATGTTCAGCATTTTTTCATAATGAATTAATGAATTACCCCAATTTTCAGTTATTTTTGACTAATCAGTTTGTTTCAGTGTGTCATTTCACCTTTCTCATCATAATGTTGTCTGTACAATGATATGAAATATAACACATTTTTCACCGCCGATGCAACAAATAATCTGTGAAACACTAGAAAGTGAAATCACTGCTCTGAAATGTGGTTTTTCAGTTTCATGGCCCAGTGAAAAATCTTGTGTGGCTACATTTCCTTCATCCAAAGTGAGAATGAGCTGCAAATTTCAGTTTCAAATTTGTATTGACATTCTATTAAGTATTTCTGTTATTTCTAAGATTGAAATAAAAATGGGCAGAATTTAGTTTTTACTTGTTAAATAAATTAGCACAATACACCTGACGAGGTACTCAAATGTCACTGCCTCTCCCCACAAAGATTACTTTTATACAGAGTTGTGCTTTAAACGTTTACCTTTTTATGATTCGAAAGCTGTATTCAGACACAGCCTGTGATATTTTCTCCTTTTGCTAATTGTGACCCCTCCCCATCCCAAGTAATGCCCACTGTATTATCTTAAAATGGCTTTAAACTATTTGCACTCTAACATGAAAGTTTACATTTTACAGTCGGGTATCCCTGAAAGGTTTATGCAAATAATCTATACAATTTTAAAATTAATTTTGCAAATTTTACTTTCAGATAAAAGTAATAATCAATTCAGTGTGAGTGACTTCTTCCTTGTTTTATTTGGATTAAATAAATTTAGAGCTCTCAGATTTATGTTTTAAACTGCAGTGAAATGTTTTGAATGATATTTGCCTTCAGGAATTGTGACAGCTCTTCGTTTGTCTTCCATACATCGTAGTGAGATTTCAGGGCATAACAACTTGATTACTCAATGTATGATTTAGTTGTGGATGACATTTATATGAGAAGAAATAAAGAGATCACTACAATACAAGAGTTTTTCCCCCTGTTTTTACACTCCATTTGTCCTTTGTTTTTTCACTGTAAAAAAACAAAGCAAATTACAGTATTTTGTTGAATTTGAACATTTTTACTGACTATTATTCAGCCAACATGTCTGTAAATTCTTTCTTAGATTTTTACCCCTTAGAGAATTTGAACAAGGCTGTCCTACATCTGTACGAATAAATGAGTGAATTCCTTTCAAAATACTTGGAAAACATTTGCAGGTTTTATACATGACAGTATGGAGCTCAGTAGTTTGTCCAGCAGATCTGATCATTTATCAATTATGTAGCTGTTTTAACAAAAGTGCATATAAATGGCTTATTAACAACGTAGTGGATACTTAAGGAATAAGAAGTGTAAGAGTGGTTTATTATAAGCAGATGTTTTGTGGCCAGTGTGTTTATTGGAAACGACAAAGTGGTATTGAGCTAGCCTTACTGATTATAATTAGAAAAAAAGTCCAAAAGCTGAAAACAGAACTTAGTTTTTTCTTCTTTCCTCTCCCATTAATCATCTCACAACCCCTCAGATGTATATGGTGACCATTTGGAGAGCCCCCTTGAGAACCACTGGACTAAACTAGCTTACCGTACATAAAGTAGTGTAAACTAGCTCCACCTGCATCAGCTACAACAGTAACCTGTTGCTGTAACACTGATGCTTCAGTATTAATAAGTTAAAGATGTCATATATATATGACATCTATATATATATATATATATATATATATATATATACAGTATATATATAATCAGTCAGAGGGACCAAACTACTACTTTTACTGTAATACTTTACATCAAGCTCATACTACTTACGTACTTTTACTTAAGTGGGATTTTTCATGCATCACTTTTACTTGTTCTGGAGTATTTTTAATTGTAATTTTTTACATCGCTGTATTGGTACTTTTACTTAAGTAAAGGATCTGAATACTTCTTTCACCACTGCCTGTTTCAGTGTTCATTTGTATGGAAGCCCATTTCTCAAAATAATGACTCAAAATAATGAGATACTATCTCAAAATAATGACTTAGCATCTCAAAATAATGTGAAACTATCTCAAAATAAAGACTTATTTTATGACGTGTTAGCATCTCATTATTTTGAGATAAAAGGTAATTATTTTGACAGGATCTTTTTTGCATCACATTGGCAGAAATGTGTTTCCATACATTTGGGCTCTTGACTGTTGCTTTAACAGGCTTGAAAAGGTGTGTGTTCATGTAGTTGCCGCTGATCACCGGCAGATGTTGATAAAGATGACAGATGCTTACAGCCTGGTTTGGTCCCTCCCGGCTGCCGTGGTCGGTGTCTTTATGCCGTTATTTAGCTAGCCGCTATCTCGGTAGTCTCAAAGATGGCGAACGTGGTGCTGGAGTATAAGGCTGCTGCCGGTGACTCCGACCCACAGAGTCGTCCTGTCCTGATTATCGGGCAGCAGACCAACCTGCAGCAAGTCAACTGGAGCCAAATCAAAGGAAAACTGCAGCCGGTGGTCAGCAAAGAGGTATGGTTGTGAATGATAATGGAGGCTAAGCTAACACAGCTAATGAATGTAACGAGCACGGACCGCGTCTCAGCACTGCGACAGGCTTTGTGTGTCTGATAGTGGACAAGTACATTAAAATACCAGCAGCGCTAACTCAAACCACGTTTATTTTAATAAAGTTGGCTCAGTCGAAGGAACACTATATTAGTGTACGTTTGTGTGTTAAAGCTTATGACTTATCCAACACCAGCCAGGCATTAAGACATATAAATACACTGTTTGGAGCCATAATGTGTCTCTGATTTAAAAAAAGAAAAAACAAGTTTATAGTTTACATGTAAAATACTTAAAATGAGACCGACTTCTTATTCCTTATTTAAAATCCACAGTCTATAAATGTGCACACATTGTTCATTTCGAAAAGTTTATCTCAAGTTTGACACAAGATTTCTCATATTTTACCGTAAAGGCTTCAGATTTCCGCATAACACTCGTGTTAAAGTTGAATATTGGACCACGATTGGCTTCAAAACTAGTCGTGATGTCTAAAACGGACTTTTTTTAATGAGCACAGAGACATTTCCCACTTTCATCAGGTGAATGTGAAAACAGCTTTTAAAGTGTCCTACTCTGCACCGTGAAGCTCAAACATCTATAAGAGCAATAAAAAAAAAACATAAGTAAAGGGGAACTTTTGACTTTGACTTCTCCTGGAACAATGTAGGATTTTACAACTGGGTGAGTGTTGAGGTTAAAGTCTGAATGTGTGTCATTTTCCTGGCTTTGAGAGTTGCTAATTTGCACAGATAACTGTAGGATTGTGTTACTGTGAAGTCTTAATGAGTGACACTCTGTCCACGTTGTTACTTCAAGGCGCTCTTGGTGAGTGTTTTAGATCCAGTGATTAGAATTACTCTGCTTGTCATGGGTATCCGATGGAGCTGTAAGCAGTGTCTGGTAGTCTGTCCAGCGAAGTCCTCAGAGGTCGTTGTGCACCAGTGGCTGCCAGTCTATAAAGGGAAACCTGACCGTCAGTCTGTGAGGTCATGGAAAGGTTTCCTCTGAGTATCCTCCAACAATTATTGCCCAAATTGTTCTGCCCTAAACAGCAGGAATACTGTAAGAAATCTTGTGGTTTTGGAGTGTTTTTTCTATTGTAGACATTGTACAGGATGATTGATACTACAAAATCTTTGCGCTCCAGATGGACACGTCAGATCGTGAACTCAGACTGTGAAATTACCCCCCAAAATATCCTGCTGCACGTCATTCACTTGTACTCACTTTGAATGTTGAATGGAGTGAATGAATTGTAACTGATGATGCGCTGAAGTCTGAAACATCATAAATATAATGTGTACAAGTGATTGACAAGAGAACAACTCCAAAAAGCAGATTTTTCCCTGGTTTTGTTTCAGATCTGGCAGGCGGCTCTTGGTGTTCTGAACCCAAACCCCACGGACAGCTGTCCCCTGTACCTCAACCATGCTACGGTGGCCGCCCTTCCTTCACGGGTCAGCAGGCACAACAGCCCATCTTCTGCCCACTTCCTCTCCCGCCTGGTCCGCTCCTGCCTGCCTGGAGGGAACAACCGCTGCATTGTGGTCAGTATCTTCTTCAGGACTTTTCTTTTTCTTGCCTCATGTAATTTTCTGAAATTGTCTTTACATTTCTCACCTCCTTCAGGGAGGTCAGAGATTGCTTTTAGCTACAGAACAGAGCTGTTTCAGGGGATACCTACCTTCTGTGATCACCCTCTGGAATACGTTTGAGACTTCAGTGTGGGTCATCCAGTGGAGGGACAGCTTGTGTAACCACGTGGCTGACATGTGTGTTTCTTTTGTCTCCAGATGGTGTGTGAACGCGCAGATGTGTTTGCGTCCTCCTGTGCCATTGCCAGGGCCTTCCCCATCTTCTCTCGCCGCTCCACATCCTCACGCAGGACTGAGAAGAAGCACGTCACTGTGGAGTTTGTGATCACCGGGCAAGACCGCAACCCTCTGGAGGCTGCAGAACTCAAGGTACTGCAGTTATTAATAATTACATTTTCTTTATACAGCATTTTAAACCACTTAAGCATGACAGTCTGCTGTAGCTGAAAGCTTCTTTTATGTTCAGTGTCTGTCCAACGCTGCGGATGGAGTGCGGCTGGCAGCTCGCATCGTGGACACACCATGCAATGAGATGAACACAGATCATTTCTTAGATGTAAGTGAGACTATTTTGGCACATTTTTAAAAAATGTGTTCATATTTCTAAAAGAACATGTTTAACTATTTATGATTGTTTTGCAACAGCCTCCTGTCACAGACATTTGTTTCTGTTTCAGGAAATCAAGGCAGTGGGAACTGAACTTGGAATAACTCCAGTGATCATTCGTGGAGAGGAACTAAAACAAAAAGGGTTCGGAGGTACTGTCTGTCGAGGTCACCTGCCAGAATAACTGATTTAATGTATTTAGTGTGTGTGTGTGTGTGTGTATATCTTTTTTTTAATTTAACTTTTCTATTGTTATTCTTGTGGTTAAACATGCAAAAAGGTGCTTTCAATTACATTTACATCTGTTGCTCAAAATGTGGATTTCCCTGTGGAGCGGCAGTATGCTACTGTAGTTGTGTTGTGGTTATTTTAAGGCTATTGTGTTGAGTTATATACCCATAATGAGTAGCAGAGAGTAAATGGTAAACCAGTTGATCAGTTTCAATAATGACAAATTATTTTTGGTTTCTAAAGAAGACTCCATATTTCTTACTTTTACATACCTATCTACTTGTTATTTTGTACACACTAGAAAATTGTGCTTCAGCAATTAATAATTTAAAAATGTTAAGATCAGCAAAAATGAAATATATTTGCCCCCCCATCCACTCTATTATCCAAACTTGCTATAATGTAGTTTCACCTGTTAAAGCCATTTTAAAGAGTGACAAGAGTTTATAACTTTTACCTTTCAGGTATTTATGGAGTTGGCAAGGCGGCAGAGCATCCTCCTGCATTAGCAGTGTTGAGCCACACACCAGATGGTGCAACCCAAACCATTGCATGGGTGGGAAAGGGCATCGTGTATGACACTGGCGGACTCAGCATCAAGGGAAAGGTACTCCTCATTTTCCTACAGATCAGAGATAACTATTCTACAGTCGACAGTCTGTCACAATGACCGTGTCATGTAAACTACACAACAGTATCTCTGCATGAGGAATACATGTACATATTTCAGATTTTGTGAGAATTCCTTGTGACTGCTGTCTTAAATTAAGGATAGATCTTAGAAAATTCCTAGACCGTAGAACTATAAAATCAAAATTTGTTATAGTTTATGTAAGTAGAAGATAAATTGGACAACCGCCCTCTGGAGAGAAAATCACAGAACGTACAAACTTGGAGGGTCTTATCCTGCTTATACCATGGTCGCTTACCAACAAAATGCTAATAAATCAAATTAAAACCATAACTGGTTCATTATGATCCTCAATCCGGGCATAAGCCTTGACATCTGGAGGAACCCGTGTGTTGCTACGACATGGCAAACAGTGTAACATGGTGGTGTGTTCCGGTCTGTTCACTTAACATGTTTGCTGCGCAGTAACCCTCCCGTCATCTCAGTGATCCTTGAACCTGCTCGCTCTGATCTGTTAGGTTAAGTCTATTCTTAGTAATCTGTTCACATGTAGTTGCTGTTGCATGCATCAGCTCATATAGTGTTGCAATTACATGTTAATATGTTGTTGTTTTTTTCTAGACCACAATGCCTGGCATGAAGCGAGACTGTGGTGGAGCTGCTGCCATCTTGGGAGCTTTCAAAGCTACCATTAAACAAGTGAGCAGACCTTTTCGGATTATCCCTCATTAGTTGTCACAACTCCTCTGCGACTCTTAAGTGCTTTTTAATCAGATCCCTTTGAGAAACATGACCTGCTCCTCTGTCTGCTTCAGGGCTTCAAGGATAATCTGCATGCAGTGTTTTGCCTCGCAGAGAACTCAGTTGGACCCACAGCCACACGACCTGACGACATCCACACTCTCTACTCTGGAAAGTGAGACTCTTCATTGTAATCATGATGTATTGCTTCTTTGCAGTTTCATTTCATATAGCAGGTTTCAAATGACATAATTAGATTCATGAGCTGTCGAGGCTGATTTGACTAACTTTATCTGATACCAATTTCATGCTCAAGGACTGTGGAGATCAACAACACGGATGCAGAGGGCAGGCTGGTGCTGGCTGATGGAGTGGTGTACGCCACCAAAGACCTGTCAGCTGATATTATTCTGGATATGGCCACGCTGACAGGGGCACAGGTAGGTGACAGCCTTGTACAGAGTGTTGCTAAACTTTCCACAGTATGTACTTGGTCACCAATCAGGAAATGATAGACTTAAAGATTAATGCTGGCCGGATTTTGTCTTTTTATTTTTGAAACCGAAACCAGCTCAGCATTGTTCACCATTGTTCAAGCTCACCAACAGACACTGCCCTGGTAGCTAAAACCTTTTTGTCTTCCAGGGGATCTCCACAGGGAAGCACCATGCAGCTGTGATGACTAACAGCGAGCAGTGGGAGGGTGCATGTGTGCGCGCTGGTCGCAGCAGCGGAGATCTCGCTCACCCTCTGGTTTACTGCCCCGAGCTGCACTTCAGCGAGTTCACCTCTGCCATGGCTGACATGAAGAACTCTGTGGCAGTGAGTGACAAACCCAAACATTTTCCAAACAAGACGCTTTAAATAAAAGAAATGGAAATCTAACACATTTGAGTTTGAATGACAGAAATTGAAATAGAAGTGACTGTAAAAACACAGTTAAGAAATATACTTAAAAGGTTTCATTGGCACTTTTCCCAAAAAAATTGTAGCTTACTGTACCTGAATCTCTGATCATGTGCACAATGTGCTTGAGTCATTAACCTCCAGTACAGGCTGGACCACATTACAAAGAACTGAGTAATGTAATAACCTTGTGCTTTGTGTTCAAGATGCATCAGTTTAAGCTAACAGTTTTGGCATAGTTTGAGTGAAAAGAAGTACAACAAAATATTGTATTGGTGCAGCTTCAGTTTTACACTTAATGTTTTTATAAACTAAATTGAGCTCTTACTCTGTGTCACAGTAGTGCATAACATCTTGACACTCACAATGTAAATCATAGTAATGTTTTACACATTAATCAGTTCTGATCTGAACATTTTAACATTAGCTACAGCAGGTCTAAGTAGTGTATATATTAAAAGTGTAATTTTTGAGTTTTAAAGTTTACATACATCATTATGGTAAAAACAGTAAATGTAGTTTATCGGTGTTATTTAAACATTTAAGACCATTTTATTATTATCTTTTTGAAAAGATAATAACACATTTACATAGCAAATTATGTTTTGTTAATTTCTTAAGTTCATATTTAGTTTTACAGTAAATCTGTATGCTGTTTATGGGCACCAGAGGCTAAACTTGTATACAGTATTACGGGTCAACTAAGTGTTTCTAGTACAATATTTGTTTTTGTGTTTCTGAGGTCTGTCATGCTTTTCTTGTACTTTGATAGGACCGTGAGAACGCCCAGAGCTCCTGTGCTGGCCTCTTTATTGGATCCCACCTGGGCTTTGATTGGCCTGGTGTCTGGGTCCATGTTGACATCGCCTCCCCCGTTCATGTTGTGAGTACCTGGGGCATGCTATCAGATACTTTTTGACCCGTTTCTGCTCTGATTTTTGTACCAGAGCAAATCAGTTACTTATGTTTTATTTTACCTATGCAGGGGGAGCGAGCCACAGGATTCGGCGTTGCTTTGCTCATGGCCCTGTTTGGTCAGGCATCAGATGACTCCATGCTGAACCAAGTGTCTCCTCTGGGTGTAGCCGCCAACATGTCTGAAGACCAAATGGAGCGTGACTGCAAAAGGAGACGACTGGTGTAGAAAACACAGAACGGTTTACACACCTTAAACTGTTGAAGCGAGTGTTCCTCCAGTTAGGGTTAAAACGTTTTAAACTGTGATTCAACTTTCTGTGGGGTTTTTTTTGGATGAAATTTGACGAAATAAAACGGATAATCATGCATTTGACAGTTGATTGGATGAGTAAATCAGATGTGTTAAACATGATTATGACAAACACAGCCCCGATCACTTCTCCTCATTACTTGGCACTTACTGCACGATCACCTCTGTAGTGTCTTCATTATTATAAAATCTGTTTATCTTTGTGACAATTCATTCAGGTTTTGGTAATCTTCATTTTTATTTCAGCAGTAATTCTTTCATAATTGTTCATATTTTACAGTTAAAGACAGCTTAAAGTTTTACCTCACAAAAGAAAAATCCACTCACTGATGAGGTACTGATGTCAGTTCATACTTGGTGCAAATCAAAATTATACATGTTTAGATATTGTAAAAACAAATACTGGATCACTATCAGTAATGTTTTTTTATGGTAACCACTATACTTTGTATTCATCCTGTGAATAGCTTAACTGTGGAGCACACATAATGTGATCTCTGAACCAAACTGAGAGTTTAGTGCTCACTGCAGTTTTTAACAGTTTCACAATCCTGTCATATGATTAATGGAGCAGTGTTGCCACATATGCTCGTCAGCACAAAATACACATTCAACATATTAACTGTAAGTGTTTGACAGATCCCAGCTCAAGTATGTTTGTCCACCCATGTGACAATCTTGTTGTCCTTCAATAAAGGCGGTGCCATCTGACCTCTGTGTGTGCATGTGTTAAATGCTCAGTCTGACAAAAAAAACAACTTTAACTCAAGGTCCCTGAAATCCTAGGGGGATAGGGGAGTAAGTGGAACTATTTCCAATGCCAGGACTGAACTTTTATGCTCAGCACACTAAATTTGATCCCAGCTGAAATTACAGATTGAAAACAATCAAAACAGCAGAGCAAGTGACAGCAATGGATATAGGGAGGTGAGATGTGTTCCCTAATGGTCACAGTGAGTGGGAACTTTTCAGTTTTTTCCAGGCAGGATGGGGAGGTAGCTACTGAGGATAGTATTAATGGTGTTAAAAACGAACACGAGGTTTGTGGTTATTCGAAATAATATCAGAAAAATAATTTTGCCTTTTTCCACTGACAATTTTATGATAGCTGCATCAGCTGTCCTTTAAAATGTCAAAAGACAACTGCAACTTCTCTTCCACTTGCTTTCAGCTTTTTTCTGCACTCTCGTCTGACAGCAGTAGTGTCGTTCAACCATGGTGCGGATTCAGGTTTGGTTTTAAAAGGAGCGAGAGTATCCAGGATTTGGCAAATGGAATAAAATGGTGAAGTTAACTCCTCAGTATTGGGAGGGGGGTTAACGATATGATAGGGTAGAGAGATATCTCAAATAAAACAGACATGTGATCAGAGAAGACACAAGACAGGTAGGCCACATGATAAAACAACATTGCATAGTCATTGTTTTTCTGTTTCCATCATTATGACTCGTGACTTCCCGGTGAACCACGTGGGAGTTTATGAAGAGTTTAGTGGTCACGTGACTGAAAACCACAGGAGGGGACAGACTTCGACAAAACACCGGTTCATTAGCATTGGGTTAATTCAAACAGACACAGCAGTGTTCAGGCAGCAGCCCTGACTCTCTTTTTAGAAAAGACCCCCGGTTGTCTGCTCGGTCACTGATGGCTCACACCGCTTTAGTCGTGTTGTTCTCGGTTGTGCTGTCCTGTGTGTCCGCCAGCCTGTTTTACAGCCAGAAGCAGCCCTGTTATGTCCGCTCACCGAGGAAAAACGACTTTGGACTGAGGTAAACAGATTTGTATGTGTGTGTTTCAAATAACGTAACACAGAGTTAGCTTTAACTAAACTATAGCTGAGGATAAATATGTTGTATGATATTTAATGAGGCTAGTTGGCTAATGTTAGCTGCAGACACAGCAGCAGACTGAGATTAGTAAATGAACTTTGTTTATTTTACATTGAAGTGTGATTACTATGCGTTGACAGTAATATACATTTTATATTGATGATGTGATATAACAGAACCAGGCATGGCATTGGTATATAAAGAAGAAATGTGCAGTCAAGTGAAAAAGTTTTGGTTTCATTTCCTTCTTTTGTTCAATTCGTGGATTTAAAAATAACATGCGGACAGCTTTACTTTCCTCGAAATGTCTTTGTCACCTCTGTTCATATATCACGAGGTTTGGTGAAGCAGGTTAAGGAAGTTAACAGCACTTAAAATCTCTCTACATCAACCCTGAAAGACTCGTGATCATAAAAAAACTGGTAAAACCAACCACAACTCAAACTGCCAGGCAGGACCAGACAGGTCTTTACTACATTTTACCTCCACTAACTAAGCAGTAACTCGCTTAAAACCATAAAACCTCAACATTTCACAGTGTATTTGTTCATTTAATTTAATGTTTTCTGTAAATGTTACCTCCTAGTAGTACAGTCTAAATGCTGTTTCAATGCCATGCTGTGTATTCATTTGGTGTGAAAAATTATCAAAATCTGCCTCAACTGTAGCCTGGCAGATCTAGTATTTTACTGAAAATCAGTTAGTTGCAGCCTCAACATCAAATGTCTTGCCTTGAACTTGAGAACAACCTGTCAAATATCTTTTTTTTTAAAGAGTGTGACCAAGATAAACACTGAGTGGGTCATTTTACAGTAAAATTCACTTGTCCGTGCTTTCTGTTGGGTAAAAAGTCTTTAACAGAGACACATTTTCCAAAGGATATCACTCATGTCTTTGGTTAATTTGTTTTGTCTGCACTACACTGAAACTGACATATATGAAATTAGCTAATATCAGTAGATATGGGCAGGGCTGATTTGTTAATCTAACTATTTTAAAAAGGGAAATCAAAATTATATAAAATATAGAATATAATCTACTCATCAAGTCATCAAGTTTCCCCCAAAATATTACTGAGAACATGACATTTGTGGCCTGAAAAAGAAAAGTCTTATCTGCCAAAGTGTTAAATCTGTAAGTTTCAAAGCTTAAATCTTGACTTTGTAAGATTTAAGAGAAAAAAAAGGAAATGAATGAGAGGAGAGTGAAAATAATCTTTACAGGATCTTATCTTAATGGAGATGACAACACAAGTGTGATTTGTCAGAAGGAAATAAAGATGAGCTGTGTACTAGATCAAGATATGTTGCATGTATCGCGTGTGTGCTACTGCTGCAGAACAGCTCTCTGATGGCCCGTCTGTTCACAGGACCGAACCTCGTCCTCACGAGTATTTAAACATTTCTGATCTGCCTAAGTCATGGGACTGGAGGAACATCAACGGTACCAACTATGTCAGCACCACCCGCAACCAGCACATCCCCCAGTACTGTGGCTCATGCTGGGCACACGGCAGCACCAGTGCCATGGCAGGTATGACTCAGTGAAGTTTCCCCTTCGCATGAATTGCTGCTAAACATTGTGGCCTGATTGTGGTTTAAATCAGCAGTTCCTCACATGACATTTAATGACTCTTCCTCTTTACAAAGAAACGACTTTGACAGAAACTGCTCGTCCTACTTTTTATTTCCCATAAAGCTCTGTGTTTGCTCTCTCCACTAGATCGCATCAACATAAAGCGGAAAGGAGCGTGGCCATCTGCTTACCTCTCTGTCCAAAATGTGATTGACTGCGGTGAAGCCGGCAGTTGCCATGGAGGCGATCACAGTGGGGTTTGGGAGTACGCTAATAAGCACGGGATCCCAGATGAGACCTGCAACAACTACCAGGCTAAAGACCAGAGTGAGTGTCCTTCAGTGAACAAAGCGGTGATCACATACACAGTCTGAATCTGCATGACGTGCATGTTTTGTGTCTCTCTCTTAAGAGTGCAAGCCTTTCAACGAATGCGGCACCTGCACCACCTTTGGAGTGTGCAACATCGTGAAGAACTACACACTGTGGAAAGTCGGAGATTTTGGATCTGTGAGTGGGAGGGAGAAGATGATGGCAGAGATCTACGCTGGAGGACCGATCAGGTTCGAAACTTTACACACATAATCTGTATTCTCAAGGCCCAAAAAACATGTTGACTAGATTTTCTTCTTCGGGCATTCTGCAAAGCCAATTTTCTTTTTTAGTCTCTTTCCTCCTCACCTTTTCCTACACGTTTCTGTTTGTCTTGCATTACTGCCAAAAGCTGTCAATCAGTGCAAGAGCATGCAAGAACTGGCAAGAATGTGTCACATCAATCAAGTTTGCACATCCGCATCCTTGTCTGCATTCATGAGAGATAAACAACATGGCGACCATTTGTAAAAACATTGTTCCTTGGTGCTACGAGTGGTTAAACTGCACAGAGTAACCTTTTAATACCCACACACTCACCGACATCCACCTTGCGAATATAAACCACAGACACAAGCATACAGGTATGAATGTTAGAATGTGGAGAAAATGCAAAGTTTTGATTTTGCTTTTGAAAGTAGACACACTTGTGATGGATCTCAAGTCATTGGGCAGTTCAGTAAAAAATAATAAAAAGTTAAAGACACTCTGTTGGAGGAGTATGCATCAAAAGCAAAGGAGTGAAATAATTCAGCTGAATGCAGGTGTAGATGGAGACCTGCAGACACCCATCTCTCAATTAGACTGCAGAGAAAAACATGAAAAGTGAGCTCGACCATTAGAAACCATCTTGCCAGTTGCTCAGTGACAGAAAACGTAAATCTACTCATTTCAGGCAACACACCACCAAACAGAGCCCTCTTGAATCTGTAATGTGGTCATGATAGAAAAAAAAAGATAAAGATGTGTTCTGTGGATGAGTCATTCACCACAGATGTCAAAAATCACTCAAAACACAGAATTATTGCTCCAGCAGTTTTCAGCCATTTTTCCACATTACACCTGAGAGAGGAAGTAATCAGTGTTGTTTGTTTCTTCTAAGCTGCGGGATCATGGCCACAGACGAGCTTGACGCGTACACCGGAGGTCTCTACTCTGAATACCACGAGGAACCTTACATCAACCACATCGTGTCAGTGGCAGGATGGGGAGTGGAGGGTGGCGTTGAATACTGGATTGTACGCAACTCGTGGGGAGAGCCTTGGGTAAGTCAGGGAAATGAAACAGTGGGTACAGATTCAGAGATGTGGTTGAAAATAAAGAGACTGCTTTCTTAAAGATGTCATTATATTAGTCACTTTGCTCTGTTTAAAAAATATATCACTGAAACAAATACATTATGTTGTGTCAGTTAATCTGATAATTAAGCTTTATGAATAGATAAAAGATAAATTAAAAAAATAGATTCAAATTTATTTGTGGAGAAAAATTCAAATCTGCTTCAAACAGCAACTGGCTAATTGATTTCAAATGTTGCTAAACTCTGATTGGTGCACAGAAATACGCGAGGATGAATTGTTGGCTTTGGGTAAAAATCATTAACGTGTGCTCTCCTCAGGGTGAGAAAGGCTGGCTCAGGATCGTGACCAGCGCCTACAAGGGAGGAAGTGGAAGCACATACAACCTGGCGCTGGAGGAGGACTGCATGTACGGAGACCCAATTGTCCCCAAAGATTACCTGTAGATGACACCAGTGGCCATATTGTCAGATTTCATCACTCTGCACTCTCGTGTGTCTTCCTGTCTCAGGTGGAGGGAAACCTTTTTTTTTTTTTTATATTTTAAATGTTGAAAAGGGAATAAGTTTAGATTTTTTTCTTTTAGATCTTTTTCAATTATTTTTAAACTTGTAATCAGGGGAGCAAATTTCAGTGCCATGGTCTTCCAAGCAGATATCAGACCTACTTGAATCTAATTTTTTTTTTTTTTACCACAGGTTGGTAAAATGTTTAAATGTTGAATCAGAAAAGGAGGAGTGAAAAACATCAGTTCAAAATTCAGCAAATGCATTCTGAATATTCATTTTAGACAATGACAAGATGTGGGAAAAATTCAGTTTAAGTCATCAAACAGCTGTTTTATTTTTAATTTTAAAATGCTTGCTGACTCAACCAAAGTATTACAGTGTTTAATTAGTCCTGCACTGCTCCGACACTGAATGTGTGGTGATTGGTTAACGGCAGTAATGCACTACACTGATACGCGTTTTGTACATAACTGTATAAACAAACTTAGTGTGCCTTATATGCATTTTCAGAAAAGTACATATTTGTCATTTGCAGTTTCACATTGAATCTACACCTCAGATATTAAGCAAAAGTTGCACTCTTGCTTTGATTCAAACTGTGCCAATAAACATGACACTTCACACAGGATCTGTCTGTTGAGTTTCAATCAGTCTCCGACTCCGTCAGCTAGAAGTCATGTCAGCTGTGATGGATTTCAGTGTTAATTTCATGGCAGAAGAAAAGTATGAAACATCTCAGCAGAAATCTGCACACTCCATCTGTGTGCAGTCATCAAATGATATCAGCCATGGTATAATTTCCCTAATATGTAAAGGTTTGATCCATAACAGAGAATCAACTTTATGACTGTGCTGTTGAGTTTTATATACTTGACACTTTGACAATATATTTATCATACTTGACAGGACAACTCCATTATAAATGGAGACCACACTGCATTTCTGTATGAAGTTTGTCAAAAATGCAATAGACTACATTTTCAGGTTTTTATTTTAAAACAATTCAAAGCCAACATAAAATATAAAGAATTAAATTTACAAGTGAAATGTGTAGCTGCATCTCAGAGGCTCCTCCATCAACCATTCTGTCTTGTTTGTGCACTTTTCCATAATTCTCAACGAAATTTGCTTCAGTAGAAACAAATCCACCATTCATACTGAGCAGTCTCTCTTCAAGCGTTTGATTATCATCCAAATAACAGATCTTTGGTCTCTGTTTGGTCGTCCTGGTGCAATTTCCAACAACATCTCCAGTGTCCTTTCAGCATCAGTTGATCATGATGAAGTTTGACTTGCAGTGAGCTGAAAAAACAGGGAAATAATCACTGACATGTTGGTGCTTAAATAAGAATTAACCTTGCCCCATTTAAAGACATAACATTTAACAGGTTATTTGAAACAACTTCATACTTCATTTTGTGTTCCTGTAAAGCACAAATATGCTGGTAGTCTTCACAGCATGACTGTACTGTTTCAAATACTTACCAATGAACTCAGCGACAGGGTCGTGTTCTCCCTCCGTGCGGATCGTTCCTGCGATACTGTCGTTCTCCAGGATGGGAAGGAAGAGCTGAACGAAGTCTGATGTGTAGGGAGGCGCAATCACATCCAAAACCTTTGAAGGAAACGCTGGAGTTTAGTTATTTTGCTCTGAGCTTTTTGTCTAATGTGTTTCATGCACGGAGGAATGATGAACAAGTTATGAATGTTTTCTGATGCTGTCCAAGATCAGAATTATAACTATACTCAGTTATGATCAGTTGACGAATGAAATTGCTCATCATTATTTGTGAATTTCTTTCAAATTTATACTCAAATTATGATTAAAAAGGTGTCATGTTTCATCCTTGAAAAAATTGATAAAAGGAACTTTTTAAATAACAATTGTTGATGTAAAACAATGGATTAAACTTAATTTAGAACCTTATGGCACCTTGAATGTATAAAAGATAATTCCAGACACTAAGACTTTCAGGACCT
The DNA here is from genome assembly GCF_963691925.1 of Scomber scombrus. Classification (NCBI taxonomy): domain Eukaryota; kingdom Metazoa; phylum Chordata; class Actinopteri; order Scombriformes; family Scombridae; genus Scomber; species Scomber scombrus. Next base: position 14,931,690 of record NC_084972.1, read on the forward strand.
GCAGACACTACTGTGATGAAGGAAAAACATGTAAACCAGAGGTCACCTCCTTTCCCATGTTTTATCTCCTCTAGCTGCTTATAAAGATCAGAAGCAGCCGTTACCTCAGTGACAAAGTATCTAATGAGGGAGATGTCCGTGTTGAGTTTCTCCAGACATTTGCGAATATAACCGACTACAGGCAAGACGTAGCCACGGCTCAGAAGATGAACCATTCGGTCCAGCAGAGTCTTCTTCAACTCCATCTGCACAGAAATACAACTTTCAGCCTCACTTACGCTCACCCAGTTACAAAACACACTTCTGTTGAAAACTATAATAATAAGCATTCATTTAACACACACACACACCTGCTCCATGACGTCTAGTTGAGAGTGCTCTGTCTCAAAGAGCTTGATGAGCAGCTGGAGGACCTGAGGATGCAGCAGCTGGTGACACGTACAGATCTATGCGGAGGAAAGAGTTCATGTTTAAACTTATAACTGCTGTTTCAAAGAATGACTGACAGTTAAACCGTCATCTGGTGGTGACGTTGTACCGTACCTCATCCAGCAGAGCTAAATGAACCGGAGTGTGGTCAGTCTGCAGCTGAAAGTACCGCGGCTCAGACACTGTCCAGTCCACCCACTTCAAAACCCCCATGGCAACCACTGGGAACCTGAACACAAACATGTCAGCTGTGAGCGTCACATATAGAAACAAAGGCATCTAAAGCAAGTATGGAGAGCTGTCACTAACCCTAATCCTACTGGCTGGTCAGGTCTTATTTTCACATCTTTGCTTATTTATTAACAAGATTTTGATCAAACACTTTTTAATCATTTCTATTCAAGCAGGGTTCTAATATAGCTGCTTTGTGTTACTCCACTGATTTAACATTAAAACGTTAAATAAAACAGGATCAAATCTGTGCAGCAGAAACAGAGATTTAGTTATTTTACTCCGCACAATCCTCTTTCTTGTCAAAATCTGGCACCTACATTACCCATAATGCAACTTCTTGATTCCACAATTCAAATACTTACTTCCCTAAACTGTACAGATTAAGATGTCAAGAAGATAATTTACTGCTGATGAATTTCAGAAACGAAAACTTAAGTATTGTATAATCACTGGTATCAAATAATGTCAAACAATAACCAGCTCTGGCACCAAGAAAGTAAAATGAAAAACGAAAAATATTTCAGTGATTAACACAAGAAAAGATTATAGTGTAATGATGACTCCCATTTTCTCTGACACGTCAATCATTCATGTAGAAATATCACATTAGATCAAACAGCCCAATATAATTAGGTTTAGGTTTATTTCTATGTCAGATTCAACTTTTGTTTTTGGTGGACACTTAACTTTTAGTTTAAAGTTGTTTAGATAATCTTAAGTGACATCTACTTGCATTAGCTTCATGTTTTCTGTCTTTTATAACCAAGAAAGCAACATTACAACCAGAAAACAGTAGCTCCTTCCCTTCAGGATAATTATGAGTCTGGCACTTTTGGAGGAGGATTTTCTCGTCCACTCACCGGATGCACTGGTACAGAGTGCTGAGTTCAGCCACCAGCTCTGTAGCACCTTTGTTCTCGTTACAGCAGAGGTTGTGTACAGTCTCGATGGCCTTGGACGTCGACTTCAGCTCATCTTTATTGATGTTGACTCGTTTGTTCTGGGATTAAATGGCAAGAAATACGTAGTTAACAATGAACTATCTTAAAAACACACACACACACACACACACACACACACACACACACACACACACACACACACACACACACACACACACACACACACACACACACACACACTTCAAGTTGGAAACACAACAGTGTCCCTTCTCTCTGTACCTTTTTCCATGTCTCAACAACACTGGCAGCGTAGGCCAGGATGTGGATGTATTTGTGTTTATGGTCTTGGTTGATCTTTGATCCGGGCTTAAACAGCGACTGCATGAACAGGTCTAGAAAGGCAGGCACTCTGATCTGAGGAGGCGAAAACATCATATCTTCAATATCAATAATAAACAGTATCTTAACAAGCATGTGGAGGGTATAAACCTCACCAGCTCCACAGGAGGAGGGTCCATGCTGCTGAACATCTTGAACAAAACGGTGATATCTGCAGGATTCAGGGCTCCTTTGGACAACATGGCACCCAGTGCCTGGCAGGCTCTGGGGTAAGCTGCTGCTGTGCCCAGTGCAAGAGTGATCTGACTGGCATCATGACCTCTGCAACCACAGAATGAATATCATCAGTTAAATTTGTTAACACTTCAGACAATATAAACAAAAATCCAGCTGAAACATAGATAATGGTACCTCTCATGTGCCGACTTCTGCACCTCCTGACCGATCCTACGCACAGCTGAGCCGCCCTGCTCCTCCTGAGAAAGGATGGACATCATCGCCTGGGCAAAGAGGTAGGTGTGCTCGCCGTGACACACCATTTTCTACAGGGGGGAGAGAGTGAGCGAGTGAGGGGGGGGGGGGTCTCAGCAAAGCCCACCATACAGTAAACAGACTCTTTCACACTGTGGTGTTTGCTTGCAATTTTAATTTGGGACAGAGTTAAATAATGAATGAAAATGGTAAGAGTGAGAAACTCATTTGACTTATCAAAATTCTGGAAAGTTTTTCTTTATAAATAACTTACAATAATTAAAAATCTAAATTAAGTTAAATTTTCTGTCAAACCAAGATATGATTTCAAGGCGTCAATGAGGAAGAATTTGATGTCTGAAAAGATAAAACCAAATTTCAACTAATGAAATCCTTACTGTTACATAACAAAAGCACGACTCAAAGAAGTAAACACAGATATAAAGCTGATATTTCACACAACAGCCTCACAGCAAACTCTGGCAGGTTCTTCTCGAGGTTTTCTTCTCCTCCATCCAGCAGCGTAGCCAGAGATGTCCTCAGCACCCGGGAGAAGACCTCCAGCTGCTGACACGCTGTAGACACGCTGGTGATCTCGCCCTGGTAACCTGCGTCTGAAATCAGCTGAACACACACAAAACAACATGTGACTAACAGCAAAATGGCAAAATGTATTCTCACAGCTGAAACTAATAAATATTTCCATTTTTGGTTCATTTATCCATTATTTATTAGCTATTTTTAGTCTATAGAATGAAAAAAATTATGACAACAGCTCATCTTAAGCCATAAAACCTAAAGATATCCAATATTATGACACAAAAATTACATTTAAAAAAATATGTTTTGTAGGTAGTTTGTTAATTTGTGTCAGCATACCTTTACAGTGAAGTTGAGCATCAGGCAGTCGGGATGAGCCTCAGCCAGCTTGTAGAAGAGATCTCTCCATGTAGTGTGTGCTATCATCTGCTCCAGCCACGCAGGAGTCTAAAAACACACGAGAACGAAATCATTTCATATCCAGCATTAACCTCGTCCATGAGATCTTCAGCACGAGATGCTCAATCATTATTTATAAAAATGATTCCTCTGTGTTCGCGCAGAAATCTCACCTCTCCCTCCACCGTGAAAATGGAGTCAGCTTTCTGGGGGTCAAAGTGTTTTATAAGGAGACTCTTGAGGTGATTTTCCACTCGCTCTTGGACCTGAGCGGGCTCTACACCTGTAATTAAAATAAAGAAATTACAAATGAATGAGGCACACTGTTACAGGCTGGGAAGAGAGGGGAGGCATTGAGATCACAGGATCTTGTCGTCTGGTACCTACCCATCTGGATGAGCCACTCTGCCAGCAGGTTGACGGTCTGAGCCACAGCGGAGTAGTTTTCAGAGAGAAGCTGGATGACGTGTTCTGGAGAGCCGCCTGCCTGGAAATACCTGCGACAAAAGTTTACAGGAACGCAGAGTTTTAATCTACAAGCCTGAAACATTTTTACACAAGAAAGTCTGTAACAAATAAATAGACAATAAACTGTAAATGTTGTCTATTAGATTCAATGTGTGAGAAGACAGTTGTGTACATTTTGAGGGTGTTGAAGATTGCAGGCTCCATGATGTAGTCCCTGCTGGTGAATTTCTGCAGACAGTCTTCCTGGATTTTCCCATCATTTTCTCCTTCGACGTATCCATCCTCCTGAAAAAATAAACGCATAAATGTTTAATGTGATTAACGGCCCTCCTGTCTGGAGAATGGGGGACATGCTGTTCTCTTTAACTCTTTTGATTGCAATAAAGAAGTGAGATGGAGAGAGGGTTGATGTCTTGAGAAATCAAGTGCCACAGACTTACACATGCAGGTCCAGCAAGTATGGTAAATGGACTGTACTTATATAGAGCTTTTCTAGTATTTTTGACCACTCAAAGCGCTTTTACACTACATGTCACATTCACCCGTTGACACACTTTCATAAACTGATGCTAGGGGCTACCACGCAGGGCTAACCCTAACCATTCACATACATTCACACAGTGTTGGTGCAGCCATCAGTGGGGGTTAAGTATCTTGCCCAAGGACACATGGACCAATATGTTTGTTATGTAATGCAGGACTGTAACCATAACTATAACAATACTATATGCTGAGTATACACTGTTAATGATGTTAATATACTGTAGTCCTCTGTACATTAGTGCAGTTCAGGTGGACATGATGTGGAATGTAAATAACATGATAAAGTTATCTGGCTTCTACAGCAGAGTGTCAGTGTTAACCTGAATAACTTTATATAACTATAAGTTGAGCGCTAACAGGACACATCTCTGCTCCGGTGAAGCTGAATAAACACCGACACTTCCAGCAGCTGTGTGACCGACTTCAGTTCGCCTGTAGCCGACTAGCGGCGCCGCTGAACTCCGCTGCTACTACACCGGAGAAACTCACAGCTCTGAGGACGTTTTCTGTCTCTGCACATCTACTCTGAGTTATCTGAAGCTTTGAGCTCAGTTGTCACAGCAGGTAAAGCCTCTGGTGTGTCTGCAGCTAGCCATGCTAACTGGATGTGTTGGTCTCAAGTCTCACCATGTTACTGTCCGGGCCCTCCCAGTCTCCAGCGCCGCCATAATACTCCTCGTCCATGATGACGGGACACAAGAGACTTTAAAGCAGCTACAACAACCTAAAGCTGCAGGTTTAAACACTGGGTGATACTTGTTTGACCGCTGATGATGCTGCTGCAGGCAGGTGGCTAACAACAACAGGAGGAAAATGGCGACAAAGAACAGCAGACTCAGCCCTGCGTTAAGTCTGGTAGGAAAGTACTTCAGCCCTGAGATTAGTCTTTCAGGATTAAGAAACATGTACCCTGGGCACTGTCTGTCAGGTACAACGATTACTTAAACTCTTTTATATACAGTCTACGCTTAAACTCTATTATCATTTTTTCAGGCCCTGAGGTCAGTCTGGCAGGATGAACTATATATTTCACCCTAAACTCAGTCAGTAAGGCACAACTCTCTAAACAGGACAACCTGCCCTAAATTAGGTATTTTGTGGGAAATGTGTGTATTTCGGTTGGATGGATTGCTATATTGCCTATAATTCAGCCACTGATCATTCTCAGTAAATTTCACATCCACAAATCTAAATGGTCTGACTTCACACTATGCTTTCATAGCAGTAAGGCAGCTCTTAATTCAAGATGTGAAGAACAGAAACAGTAAGAAGACTTTAAAAATATTTTAAAGGAAGATCATTTTATTTAATGTCTAAATAGGATTTACAATTAAATACTGAGGATGACAAATGCTTGTCCATCTAACATTAAAGACCAATAAAGATATTTAACCAAAAAAAAAAAAAAAAAAAAAAAAATGAACACATCTGAGCATGACAGAGACCCAAAATGCAGATAAAAAACCTCTTACTGACTGAACCTTCATATTATCCCTTCATAATTAGTCCATATCAAACCTCTGAACCACAAACTTTCATAAATACCTTGTCAGTCTTTAAAAATGGGCGATTAATCCTTCATTAACCTTTTAGATAGCAGAGTCAGTGTATTCTTTATGTTTTACGTGATTTGTTTATGGAGAAAAATACTGACCATCATGCTATATTATGTTCCGATGTCACCTTCAACAGAATGTAACAGCCACCACGATCTCAATTTATTTTATTGAATGTGAGGGATGTATGGTGATTTATGAGTTTGTTTGTTTTTTTAAATTAATACACATCAAATTTAATCAATAACACCATCTATGCACAAAAATGTGTATCAGCTGTACAAAAAAAGGAAAAAAGTAATGAAATTTCAGGCTCAAATAATGGTGATTAGGGTGTTTTTCACTGCTCTCACATGTAAAAGGTCCACTTTGACTTAAACAGTATGTAATGATTAAAACTGACTATGTACGTATAGAAATAGAACTCTTAAATATCAATAACATGCTTTTCTCTTTCATTTACAGTAACTGAGAAGGTATACATAAAATTACTTTATATTGAATTAAAAACCTCCCACAATGAGAACGATGCAGGTGTTGTAGCTGCTCAGGATGTGAAATTACCCTTTTTCATTTTATATTTGGATACATGAGAGATTTGATGTGAGTGTATGTGCAAAAAAGTAAATCCATTTGTGCAAATGCAGCTGTGCCAACAACACCAAATGATCAACAGAAATATTCACCAAATTAGGAAGTGACACAAGACAATTTGAATATTTTTAAATGACTCTGCTGATAGTATGTTTTTATAAGCATCATCAACTGGATTGTGTTTTCTGGTCCTAAAGTTTAGAAATTTTAATTATTGAAACTAGAAATGTTCGAAAAGGCACAACCTGAATGATTTCTTTGTTTTAGATATCTCAGCTGGAAGTTCCTATAAATACGTGAAAAAAAATGAAGAAACGATCTGAGTGTAAAAATATTTAAAATTAATGTTTACTGTTCACTCAAGTGTCTCATTTCAACTGAAACACAAATACTGACAGGAAAATAGTTTCCTGCTGTTGTTTTGTTTCTGAAAAAAACACTTGATTTGAATACAAATGGTTCCTCTTTTACAGAAACATTCACAGTGGAACTTCAGTTTTTCTTACATCAGAACTATTTTTGTTCTGCACATTTTGTGGTAATGTTGACTCCACTATTGTATATTGTAGAAGTTGTTAAAATGTTCTTAAAATCCTTTAATAATTTCAGAAAACCCATTTAGGAAAAATCAGCATTTTAAACATTTTAAATAAAGTGAATAGAATTGCACGAGGTGAAGATGTTATAATTTTCAACCCACTAAAACAGGCGAGTCGAGACGTATGGGAACAAACATTTTTATTTTATAATGCAAACTGCAACATATGAATTATATTATTTACCCAAAGGAGCAGAAAAAGGTCATATACCCGTGGCAAATAAATCACACAGTCTGTGTTAAATCTAAGTCCAACACAATATTTTCATCCTAAACCATAAAAGGGGAAATCCACCCTAAAACAAAATGTACATTCCTTTGATGTCGGACAGTTCATTCTCATTTTGTGAACATAATGAAGTCTCACCCAACGCCAGAAACATGAGAGCTGTTTCGTTTCTTCTCTGCTGACAGCGCAAAAGGGAAACACGACTTTATATCAAAGTCAAGATGTGTAAAGGGATGTGGGCAAAAATTCAGGTGCAAATTTTTTGCACATTTGGATTAAAAAGCTCAGACTTACCTTCACTGCGCTCTGGTTTCTGATTCGAGTTGTTCCTGTTCACAAATTTTAACTGAACTGTTTAATATCATAGGATTCATAAAGTGAATTCTTAAGGGTTTTTGCTTCAACAAGGCAATCTATCAGGATTTCTAAGCACAAATATAGCTCCGGTGAAAACTGAACTTCAATTTATTAGTTCAGTTATTGCTTACATAAATAATATTTACTCTACAAGAGAAAGATAAGTTTCACATTGTTCAGATGCATGTAAAAAAAGAAAAGAAAAAAGAAACAGGTCTAAAATGTGGTGTCAAATTGACTTTTTTTTGGTTGAAAAATCCCTGCGCTGTTGGTTCTTGAAACATTTTGCAATTTTGTACATCTGCATCAAGTCTTGGAAAGTTTCAGAAAGGATTAGTTGATTGGCTGAAAAACCAGCCACATGACAAAAACAGTGACTGAAGTCTTTTGTAACTCTGGAAACAAGTAAATAGCACCATGTTCACTAAGGGCAAGCCAGAAGGTAAAGGGAAAGCCACAGGGCACAGAGTTCAGGTGTGCACGTCAAGTGCTGCGGCCTGCAACAGAACTGCTGATCCTTCAAAGTCTCTTTTTGGTCCTCATTCTCTGTCGTAGTCTGGCTGTGTGCAGCTTATGCAAACATAGTCCTCTCTCTCTGCTCGCTCCGCAGACAGTCCCACACAGACCTGGTGGAACCACTGATTGCAGCTGCCGTCACATTGGACCCAGTTTACCTGAAAAGCAGCGAGATGAAGAGAGAAATGTTTTTAAACTGCTTCTCGCTCATAGCATTTTCACTTTATGTACTTAAAATCTGAGCAAAACAAGAACATAAAACACTCAAAGTGATGAATACTGTGCATGTAGTGATAATTCTTATAAAAGTGTCAAACAAACCTCGTCACCCTCTGGCTCTCTGCACCATGGTGCAGCACACAGGGAATAGTCCTCCTCTGAGTCTGATCCAGCAGGGTCAGATACTGTGTGTGTGGGAGAAGAAGCCCTCTTTGTTTCTTCACTCCTCTCTTTGCTTTTCTTTGATTTCTTTTTGCGACACTTCTTGGCCTTCTCACTGTGCTGAGAATCAGAACTGTCTTGACGTCGTTTGGTCCTTTTGCTCTGACTGTTCACCGCATTCTTTTTGACACCAGAGCTTCCATTCTGCTTTAAGACATAAACAATAAATATAACAAAATAGTAATGATTACATATAATAAACCATGGAGAATATGATCTGCACGCAATCAGTGTTCCTGGAATCGTCATTACCTTGACGTGATTGGGGCTTCCCCTCTGAGAGTGCTGGTCCTGTTCTGTGCCATTCCCACAGGGGGAGCTGTGAGAGGGCAGGGGCGCCAGTTTGTACAGCAGGTATCTGTACAGCTGTTCAGTCTCAGGCAGAGTGACCTGCAGCAGGAACCCCTCCACCAACAGCTCTTCCAGCTCTGGACCGAGTCCTGTGACAAATATGAAAAGTGATGGAGAGTTCAGTGGTGAACTATAACAGAGAGAAAACAAACTGTGCCTCTAAACATACATAGTAAAGCTTCAACACTAACCCTGGAGTGGAACTGACTGGTGCTCTGTATAAAAATATGAACCATTTATTTCCTGAGTCAGAGGTGACGATACTCGGGGTCCAACTCTCCCCTGAAACAATAAAGAACAATTAATATCAGTAAATGCTTGACATCTCTCACCTACAGTAGTTTATGTCAAAGCAAAATTATTTATAATGAAGCTCTTCTTATATTTTACTTTTCCACTAACCATCTTTGACACTTTCTCCAGCACTCCCTCTGTGCAGGCCTGCTGAACTCTGTGCTGCCATCGCACCGTCCTCTCGATGAGGAAGCGCAGTGCGTCTCCTTCTGGAAGTCGGACCCGAATCCTTTGCAGTGAAGCTAACAGGGGCAGGACCTTGTCCAGAGGGGGTTTCCTTGAACGCTGGCAGAGCGGGCAAAGCCAGGCTTGGCCATACTCGACGTCTGCACTTGTTGTAACGCACCCACAGTGGAAAACTTCTCGACAGAGCTCACACTGCACCATCGCACCCGAAGGCGCCTTTTGGCAAATACAAGCACTAAGTGCACAACAGTTTTCAGCAGGAAGAAGCTTGGACTCATTTGACGTCCTCAGAGCCAACAAGATCTCCATCTCCTTCTGGCGGACCTCTGCAAGAGTGGCCATCTGTGAAAATGAAAAGCAATAAATTCAATTAAAGACTAATGTGATTCCAGGTCTGCTGTCTGATACAGATTGTGGCTCTTTACCAGCCATTTTAATTAGTTAGAGCATGTGTGTCCAACACCATGTCCCTGTCATTTAACCTCATGTCAACTTTCCTTCCTTTAATCTTTACAGTATCATATTTTGTATCTTCAGACTTTTTTTAAGTGTGTGAATGAATCGTTTTGTGTTTGCTAACCCCCTTTCCTCAAATTGACCCTTTAACATTAATAAATTCAAAGTTCAAGTACAAAACACTGTGGATTTTAGTGAGAAAGGTGACATTTTATTCTTTACCCAATCTTTAGACTAAATTCAGATATTACCAACCACAAAAGTTCATCACTTGACAGCCAAACATGCTGCTGTTACAAAAAAACCCACAATAAAAAAGAAAATATGTCAAATTTGAAGTGATGGCTAAAAAAAACACTAAATATATGTAAGAAAGTAGTTTTTGGTCCATGAAATAATTTATTATTTCTTTTTGGGGAAAACTATGGGTCTATATTGAGCCTCTTAAGTTTAACTCACCTGAGTGTGAACTTTATGCAGTTAAAATCACTGTTTTATAACGCATTAAGTAAGTGTAAAACTTTCAGTCTTGATGAAGGTAGATTGGGGGGTTGAACGATTTCTTGCCCAAAATACAAAGTTAATAATCAGTGTGTGGGAGCCTTAATTACACTGTCACACACTGTACGTGTTGCTTGTGGGGAATAAAAGATAATACAGCTGCACTCACAGCAGATGCGGAGTCCTTGCTCTCGGAGAGAGTTCTTTCCACGTCACATAGTGAGTCCAGTTTTGTTGAAGGTTTTTTACTGATCTGTGTAGCTTCTTTAGCTTTTTTAGATCTTGACTTCTGATGCCCCGTCCCTACATCACACCTCGGGCAAAGCACCTGCAAACATGAAGCAAACCCACATTAGTTATTGATCCTGCCATTTAGAAAACAGCTTTGAAATGAACAGTGAGCGGTATCTCCGTTTACCTCGAGGAGAGAAAAAGGGGAGTTTTTCAGTAGGAATGTCTTTGCTGCGCTCTCCTTCCAGGCCTGAACATCACTGACCAGTGCCTCCAGTCGACTCAGTGGGTCGAGCCTCACTGGGATGCCCTCTGCTCGGAGTATCAGCTCAGAGAGGCTGTCCAGCACAGGAATACGCCCCCCGAGCTGCAAGCATGCAGAGATACAAATGTTTATAATCCAAACTCGTACATCTCCAAACTAGTGCTGAGAACATTCAGCAAGGAAAGGTTTATTCTACCTGGAGCGCTTCAGCTTCATGAAGCCATTTCTTGGCCTTGACGACAACGTCCTTCAGCTGCAGGCAGTTGGGCAGATAAGCAGGGATGTTTTCTACTTCTTGAAGAGCATCGTCAAGCGTCTCTATGCTTTGATATGGCCTGTGAAAAGACAAGAGCAAAATCAAGTTCAATTCATAGAAGGCAAAAAAGAGACCCTTAACAGAAAAGATGCACATGTTAAATGTAGATTTCACATATCAGCAGAAATACATGTTTTCAAATAAACATCAGATATCAGATCGTTTGAAGTGCTGGTTATGACAGAGTCTGTTGTTGCAGTGTAAAGTCTCTCTGGAGCCATTAGTGGGTTAGGCACTGTCACAACATCATGATCCTCTTTATCCACCATGATCCTGCTCTGCAGACTTGGCACATTTCACTCTGCACTGTCTGAATTTGAGCTGATTTTACATTTTCACTTCACATCTTCCACCACTGTTTAAGAAAATTGTAAAGTATATAAATGCAGATATCCTGCCTATTAACCAAGTTATAGTAAATAAATTAATACCTGCAACTAAACAAGGAATTTCTTAAATTCTGATTGTCAGATTTCTTTTTCACTTGTAGAAGAGTGACAGCTAGCAAGTAGTGGGTGAGTAGAGTGTTTGTACATGTAATAAATGGTCTGTCATCACTGCAGTAACTATAAAAAGTGTTTACACAGAGAGAAAAGGTTTGGTGTTTGACTGACACTTGTAAGATTAATTTGCTTACTCTTTCTGAGCTTGGGACTGACATAAAAGCAAAGAAGCCATAGAAACAGGAATTAAATCACAGTCTCAAATCAAGTGCAGCTCAGTTTCATCACCTGGCTTCCATGAGTCCAAGCGTCCGCTCCTCCCACTGCTCCGACACAGTCAGCAGCTCCTGCAGACGTGCCATGGCTCTTTCCACAGAGCTGTGAGGAGCCAGGCCCACGCCCTGGTCTATCAGCCTCCTCATGGTGTCCAGACAGAGGCTGTCTGGCCTGCTGCTGGCTTGCTGCACCGCCTCTAGCCAGCGAGCCTGCTCCAGTCTCTCCCTGAGCAGGGGCAGCTGGTTCAGCTCCACGTCCAGGCCCAGGCTCACATCCAGCAGGTCCTGAAGCTCCTGCGGGCTCGGTGACTCATCAGAGAGGAGTCTTTCACTGCGCTGCTGGAAGTCATCCACCCGGGTCAACAGGTCCTGGAGGTCACATTGAACAGGCATTGGACTTACGCTGAAATACTGGGTTAACACAACTTTACAAAACTACTTCATTAACTTTACTAATGCCCTGCCACAAAAAGCAAAATTTTTGTTTGTATGAATTTGAGATATTGCCAGAGCTCAATGTAAAAGTTGTGGACAGAAAAGAGTGTTTAAAGTTGAAGAAGCTGCTTTTAAAAATTCCCCAAAAACAAAACTGTCACTTTGTCATATTTCAAATTCTGTTAATGAATGAATCTTATCAAAGCTTACTGACCCTCAGTAACGGAGCCTGTCGGATATTACATGGTAGGCTGTCTAACTGTCGGACAAAAGACCTCAACTCCTCCACAGTCAACTCGTTCTGACTTTGAGACTTTCCTCCACCAGAGCGATACCTACAACACACATGAAAACTACATTACAGGCTGATACAGGACAAGCATCAACACATTAGATCTGCCTTAAAACGTAATGAAGTAGATGACCTGTACTACCTCAGCCACTTAGAAGTAACATTGAAAATATTACATCACTAAGCGATCTTTACATACTAAACAATGTACATCGTGGGTCAGAATCAACATATTTATGGTGTTTGTGGTTAGATACAAATAGACTTTGACGTAGTAGTGCTGTAACACAATATTCATTTAGACCAAAATGTGACTGAACATTTGTCAGATCTATTTTTGTAGTACCTCGTCTGCCTCTTCCCATTCAGAAGCTGTTGTGCCATCACAGCAACTTTATCAGCCTCTGAGGCAACAATGCGTAGCTGATCCAGGAGGCTGGTTTGTGGGAACGACTTTGTTTCTGCCTGCTCCACCAGGCTGTGAAGCTCTTCCAGACCTGACCAGAAAGGCATACCAGAAAGTTCTTAAAATAAAAAACACACATCCACAGACTGCAGCACATTGTTAAAATGTATAACTGAATACATGTGTGTGGGTGAGATGTAATAATGGTTTTCCTCATTTTTCTGTTAAACAAAGACACATGAAAAGCTGTTTGCTGAGAGCATTAAAAACAAGCTGAAAATATAAAGTAACAGACACTGAGACAATGAGGATGAGGAGGGTGTATGAATGTAAAGATCTTTTTGTATTAACTTCTCACCTCTTTTCTTGCTTTCTTTATTCTCCAGGATGTCCTGAACGTTACTCAGCCAGTCTTTATAGGACTCTGCGCGCAGTGTCACTGATGCCATCTGGTCGTACAACTGATCCAGTGTAAACTTGTACCTGAAGGAAAAGACAACAGACAATGGATATACTATCATGATTTTGACTTCCGGCCAAGTTTCACTGAGAAGCAACCTGACACCACTTGTAAAACTACATTTATGTTTACATTTATTATGGATAAATAACTGAACAGCCAGGCTTTGTCCTTTTTAGATTAAATGGCTGCTATTAATTGCATTAAGGAGCAGGTAACTACAGTAAAATTATTTGAGTAAAAAAGTGATGCAAGATTTCCTTTGTTTGTAGCCTTTGGCATGCCCCAAAAGTGTTAACTTAGAAGATGCACTGAAAAGAAACAAGAATTCAAACAGTTGCTGTGGTTACTGAAGACTCACTTGAGTGTAAGGTTGCTATGTGGACAGGAGCAGATGTCTTGGGCGTGGTACAGACACACCATCTTGCCAGGACTGCAGATGCAGGTGATGGCAGACAGGTAGCAGGTGGTCCGACACTTGCAGCACTGCCGCTCCTCATCTGGGAGCACCTCATAATCAACTTGTTGAGACTGCACCACACCCTGGGGATACAAAGTCAGTCATTAGAGCCACAGAGGAGACAGATGAGCTGGATACGCCAGCTGTGCAGTCAAATAAAAAAAGCCTCTTGATCTAAATCTTTTATTATGATAAACATCTTAAAATGTTCATGGTGTTCTCTAATTTAGCCCTGATGACACATCATTAAGGACATGAGACACAAAGAGAGCTTTCAGAGAAACACACAGCTTTCAATTTGTGAGCTTTGCTTTAACGCCACCAAAGTAGCAAATACAGCAAACTGAACAATGTGTGCTCATACTTCAGACCACAGTGATGTTCAGTTCCTTGTTTCTTAAATACCCTTTTTACATCACAATTAGTGCATATATGCAGATTTTTTAAAACGTTAAAAATAGGTGATTGACTCCTTTCCCAGTGCCAGTAGACGAGTTTGCCTTTCTGTTTTATCCGGTGTGTCACGTTCAATGTCATGGTTATCAGTGTAGCTGTGGGGTTTCTGGTTTACTAGCACAGTGCTGGGCAGATGACAGGTTTGTTTACAGTGACTGTGTGCTCTTGAAGACGTCAGTGTGGCCGACTACTAGCCTAACATACTAATCCTATGTAAACATATGGATGAGACCTCATGTTTATATATGGTCTCTCTGTAATAAAGTATGCATTACTTTGTTACTACAGAGAGACCATATATAACTATACGGATAAGACCATACGTTTACAGACGAAGAGCAGCCTGAAAAGGCGAAAATTAAGTGTATCCAACCGGATGTCATGATTCCATCTCTGCCGATCAGAGCTGGAGCCACTAAATACCCGTTACTACTGCAGAGTCATTTGACCCGGGATTAATACCGATTGTACCCAATCCAGATGTTAGTGGGTTTTTCGTCCTGTGTGAAAGGGTCTCTATTGTCACTACAGTGCCTTGATATAAGTTTCATATCAGTACGCCTCCTGAATGTCTGTAAAATGTGCTCTGAAAGCTAAAATTATAAAATTACATCATTGACTTTGGTTATTAACAGACTGGAGCTGCTTACCAGCTTGTTCATTCTCTCTCTTAACTCCTCTTCCTCTTGGATCATGTCGGTCATCTCCTTTTGCACTGCTGAGGCCAGGTCAACATCCATGGTGTCTGCTTTACAGGCCATGTTACAAACCATCTCGTCATGGGAGAAGACACAGTACCTGCTCAGCTGGCGATAGTGTTTCACACACTTGCGGCCAACAGGCATCTGCCAGAAAACATGAAGTTGAAGTAGAAATTTAGAGTGATGGGCAAGATGTCACTTACACAGCAGAAACAAATAACAACAAATCAGATTTTTCAGTCATATATTCTTTATTTTGTTACTTGAGATGGTTTTACTTTCCATCCTATGTTACACCTCAGTCACTGCCTGGTACTGTGTAAACAGATTGAACTCTTTTCTTACCCAGTCCATGGTACAGAAGTTGACAGCTTCAGCGAAGTTGAAACCCTGGTTGAATCCGCTGTGATACGCTCTGGGGAAAGTGATGACAAACTCGCCCGCACATTGGTTGGTGCGATAGATCTACAGTTGGCACAAAAAGAAAGAAACTGTAATGTTGTTCATGTAATTTAAGTTGTAAACATTCAACAGGCCCTCTTTTTTCCACTTCTCATTAGTTTAAAAGTGGAGACTGGGACCGACAGCTATGTTGAACGCAGTTAGGTTCTGATGTCTTAATGTATATTTGTTTTCATCATTAATCTAGATTTAGTATATACTACAAAGATTTAGTACATTTAGAAGATTTATTATGTACTACAGAGGGAAAAAAAGATTTTCTAAAACGGTTGTAAGAAACTGCAATATTTTCATCTACTTTCCTGATTTGAGAGGAGCATGTTCAGGTATTTCTGTAAGTGTTACGCACTGAACACCTGATGCAATTGCACATTCACTAACATAGTAGAGACAAAGTCTTGTATGTGTGTTTAGTGATGTGACAAATTTTGTCATCACACTTACTTATTGAAAGATCCAGCCTTGTCTCAGCAGCTTAAATGTGAAGATTAAATGAGTGAGTGTAACAGCGGGCTGCTTACCGGGATGCCGTTGTTCATCAGCGTGTTGGGATTCATGATGGTGACCAGCTGGTGAAGCAGGTCTGGCTGGGACTCAAAGAGCTCAGGAGCCAGTTTCTTCATGACAGACTCGAGGCGCTCTGCAGCGTAACCCGGGGCCCCGTACCACGTCTTTGGCTCCCCCCTGCACAAACGGTCATGTCACGGACATGTTAGTGGAAACATACCACAATAAGCAATACTTTGCTGACATAATTTTACACGATACTTTGCAGACCTTTTGTTTGATTACATATTTCGGAAATTCATCACAGCTACATTACTTTCTGACAACCAGAGAGTGCACTTTACCAGTGAAGGTAGTTTATGGAGTAGCTCCAGTGGTCCTCGATGTGCCAGCAGAAGGCAGAGAAGCACATGCCCACGTACAGCCAGGGTAACTTCATCCCACAGATGTCAGCTGTAATGTGAGTCAGCACCGAGGAGTCCAGCACTGGCATGTTGTTCAGGTTCCAGCCGCTGCTCAGGTAATGCTGAAGGTCAGAGACAGATCTCAGCACTCAGTTACGCTCAACAGGGCATTATTTAATCACATCTTAAAACAAAAACATAACATCAGTGTTCATTCTTCCAGTTACCAGACCAAAAAAACTGCTCTACTGGGTTTTGGGTCCTTTTAAAAAACTCAATGTGGTATTAGTGCTTATTTTTTCTGCAGCAGAGGGCTTGAATAATGTTTCACAGACACCATGTTAGAATTTTTAAAAAGATTTTCTGGGGGGATTTTTGACTTCATTAGATAGTGGGCAGTGAAGTGGCAGACAGGAACAACGGGAGGGAGAGATGGGTTTGATATGAAACAATAGTTCCTGGCAGGAATTGACGCTGTGGTTATGTAAAATGTGTCATTATCATTCGACTACCAGGGCACCCTGTTAGATATTTTCATAATATGCAGTAATAGTCAAGTTCAACAAATGTAATAAAACACAAGACACCAAATTATGGAGCAAAAAAAAATGTCACACTGTAGATAACTACGATAATCTTCCCCATACAGATTGACGGTACCTCATCGTCAGGAGAGACTTCAAAGTGGCTGTTGCTTATAGGGAAGCCACTCCCAAACTCCTTGGAGGCGATGTCTGCTCCGTATTCTACTGTGACATCCTCCTCGATGGTGCTGACTAGACGCCAGAACTCCTTCTCCACCAGCTCAGTAGGAACCATCTAAAAACACAGAAATATGCCATGGTGTATTATAATTATATTCAGAATATATCTGTCGGTACCAATAACATGTTAGTAAGTGTCAGTCTCTTCAGGATTTCACCAAGAATGTCTCAAAACTGCAGTGCATGACGTCTGCTTTTCCTTGCTCACCCAATCAAGACCTCTGACCTCTTCACCTCTCTCTCTCTCCCTCCCTCTTTGTGCATTAGGGTTACCCCACAGGATGTGAGTTTGTGTAAGAGGGTGAACCAACATCTGATAAGATAAACAGCACTGTCTCTGAAAGTGTTGTATCAAAGCATTCCTTCGTGCTGGATCCAAGACATAAAACCAAGAGAAGGATTTCCAAGACTGTTTCCCTCAAAGATCTGCCAAAATGTGCCTTGATCTTTTGTTGTAAATAGACATTAATGGAAGTTGAATACAAACATGCATCACAGCAGTAATAATGAATGTATATGTTTGTTTTCCTCTGTTTGTTTGGTGTCATATAAAAGCATCAAATCATCAATCATGAAAACTGCTCTCAAAATGATCTCTGGAAGAGTGTGCGAGAGGTGTAACCTTGGGCTTTTCACCAAAACAACGAGTCTCTGCCACTTTAACACAGAACTATCATTGGTTTAGACATTTTTACATGTCTGGCCCTGATGTCGTATCTCTGCCTGTTTGCCTTGCCGCTCCTCTGCTTTTCGACTTAAGTAAAGTACATGAGATGGAAACAGTTATTGTATTTCCTCCTTATATATTTCAAGCTGGCTCAGTCATTGATCCCTCCCATGCCCTCATTTTAAATCATCAGTAGACTAAACAAGCTATCAGAATTAAGCTCACCATTTATTTATATGAGAGCATTAATATTCCCCCAAACTGAGATGAGCTGCAATTACCAACAAAAACAGACTAAGTAGAATGGAAACCAGTTGGACATCAATTAGCAAGTGATGCAAACTTACATGAACTGGCATGTTGAAATAATCAGACTTGAAGGAATCAGCCATGTCTCCAAAGGTTTGGAGAGTGTAGCTCCTGCCGGCCTGCTCAAAGCCAAAAGCGACAGGTGGTTTGCCGCATTCCTGTTAAAAAAAAAGAAAAAGATAAGAGAAAATGCTTGGAACTGCAGTATATTTGTGGATATCAGACAGGATATTGTATTGTTCCAAATTATGAGCTTGTTTCTCCGTCAGGATTTCACTCCTTGGGGGTGGAGGGGCTGCAGCTCACCTGAGCCAGGCACTTGGGACATCTCCAGTCACCTTTGGGAACATCGTGGAGGGGGGGGATGAGGCAGAAGATGTGATAGCTGTCATCACAGCCGTCACACAGTAGCAGGCGGTCCTCAGCACTCCCACTGCCACATACCAGGCACATGTACTGTTCCACCTGAGTAAACAGAGCAGAGACACAGTGAGTGCCTCCTTTGTTCTGAGATTTGCAATTTTTCCCCCTATCATTTGTAACACTGGAACTTAAATCATGTAAGAACATGACAGTCTTGCCATAAATCCAAACAGTATACTTACTTTACTCTCGGGGGGTTTGTTTATCGTATTTAATACAGTTTCTTCATAATCTGTAGGAATCATGTGTTCAATGGGCTCCTTTTTCACCTCGGTCACTGCCATTCTCACTGCAAGACATGGATGAAAGATCAGTGATTAAGGTGTCAAATAATGTTCCTCACCTCAACCAAAATATTTCTCTTCTTTCAACAAACCAGGAAACATGAATTGTCTTTGTTCTTACCTGGCTCATGTTTGGCAGCATATGTTCCCATTCTCCTCCTGAGATTGGGACGATTCTCACAATCTTCTTCAGTTTCACTTTTAATGCAGCCTCTCTGTCAGAGCATCGTGGTGAGAGTCAAAGAATAACAAGAAATACAGTGAGTGACCCTTGAAATGCAAAATGACTGCAGTCACATGCTGGATTAAAAGTCAGTACGTCTTTTATCATGTTTGACATGTCTTTTGCTGTAAAATTAGACTCTTCTACAGCAAATTTATGTTGTATGTGTGTAAAAACCATTTTATCAGTGCTCCAGATTTGAATACATACTTTATATCTCCACATTAACATATTAATGAATCAAGCATGATTAGAGAGAAAACGTTAATGGACAGAACGACAGACCGACCAGACTCACTTCAGATTTCATTCGTTTTGCTCGGCGAGCTATAGTGCAGATCTCCTGGGGCTGGACAGACTGGCGCTGCGGCAGGTCATGAGGGGTGTACTCCTTATCTTTAGTGTCATTGGTCAAGGTGGCCTTCTGCAAAGAGAATAAGATAAGTGTGAGTCATGGGAAATTTAACTCAACGCCAAAAAAAACAGACATTTTTAAAAAGATTCACAAAGTCTCTAATTTTTTCTGAATTCAGGCCAATTGAACAAAACAAAAACACTCTAGACGAGTGCCTGTGATTAAAATAATACTGTGTGGGTTACATGGTTTCTACTCATGATGTCTAATCAGTACCAGAGTGTATTATAGTGTATACCTGGCAAAGGCACTGTAATGAACCATGAATTCTTCCTATAAACACTCAACTGTGAACAACAACTGCTGCTCTTGTGGGAAAAGAAAACGAGTGATAAGACGTACGGGCAGATTGGCTCCATTCTGGAACAGGTTATATGGGAAAAGGATCCTCTCATAGTGCGCCCGCAGATGAGAGCCAACAGCCTTGCCTGGAGCAAAGCCCATCTTGACGGATATCCTTGTCCATCGTCGCTCTCTGCAGACGGCATCGAATCCTCCCTCTTCATTCACCAGCTTCAAAATAGAGCAAACACGTACACAATTCAGTCTTTTTCAAGTTGTGTTTGTGTGAATGTGTGGAAAACAGTTATTTGAGTGTAAATAAACTCAAACATATAATTTTACTGTAAATTGTTTAAATCTATCTTTAGATTCCAAAACCAGCTTGATTTCACATGTACCTTATTCAGCTGGTATAGATCCAAAATCTTTCTTTCCACATGAGGGATTTTCAGAGTACATCCTTGAAGCTCCCAGAATTTGGCTATTTGATCCAGGAAGTTGAGCTTCACTCTGGTCTGAGCCTAAAAAAACATGATGAAAGAAAAGTTAGTTAGTTGTGTGATAAATATATAATTCTTTAACATGACTACAGTTATCAGATACTAGTGACCTTTTGTCCAGATCATTGTAGAGAAACCTACTGAAATTATCTTAATAGTTTTGCAACATTCTTTGCTTTCATTCATTTCTGAAAAGGAAATATAGCATCAATCAGTTTTAATTGGCTGCAATGAAGCAGCTGCTCACAACAATTCAATCAAAGGCAAACCTGAGATAATTTGAGTGTCTGATGGGGATGAATTAGAGCAAATCTGACGGATTTATCAGGTAGCATGTCAGAGAGCCTTTGAAAACTTCGCTCACAGAACAAACAATAAATGTGATCAGTGAGATTTGTTCACTAGAAAGCTTCAGTTCAAGTTCAGTTTTATTGAAGCTGTAAATTGTTTGATTTACATTCGTTTCACTTGGTGGAAAAAAAAATATAGACATAAACAATGCTACAATGATGACATTTAAAAGCCAAACAAAAAACACCAAATACCACATTAACGCTTTGAATTTATGCATCTTAAATATATACACACATAATAAATGAACATACCTCCAATTCATTAAGCCGTTGTATCCGTGGTGTGAATTTCAATCTGTCAACATCACATGCAAACGGTGGCTGCCATTCCTAAAGAGTAAACAAAAACATTTGATTGACCAAAAAATTAGACCACATTGATGAAAGTCACTCAACATGGTCCCGAAATATTAACTGTGGTATATGATGTAAATGGGATATATTACAACAAATAAGATGAGAAACGACTTAACTATAGCTACTTAACACATCAGTTTTATTTTTCATTGATGCATCTTTTCTTTACTGGCATGCCTCAAGTCCAAAAAAAGGGGCGTTTATATTTAAAGCCAATCCTAAATACACAGTCAGGTTGCAGTTCATCTATTAAACCCACAGACTATTATTAAAGTCAGGAAGTCTTGTGTGTGCAAACATACAGAGAGAAACACCTCAGGCATCAGGTTGGACAACATCAGTACTGATAATCAAATAATTGATGATTTTTTGGGGGGTAATATTAATAAATAATAACAATAATCATATTTACAACTCCTGAATTCAGCTGCAAGGCGACATGAGGAGTGATGTCAAACTAAACACTGACATTTAAAAATGTTTGTCAGAGTTTTTGAAAAAAAAAGAGTTTATTATCACTTCAGATTTGTCACCAGGATTTAAAACCACTAAAAAAAACAACCCAAAACACAACAAAAAACAAACAGATGAAATGAATTCTTGGCTCCATATGAGGGAATTAACCACACCAGCCTGTCTGACAGCTAGACTAAACATTGACATTTCTGGTATTAATGAACGCTGTGTGACAAACACACCTACTCGCATTAGACCACACAACTTCCTGCAAGACTAGAGAGCGTATTGTCAGCACTGGCTCAAGGGGCAGGAAGATAATCTGTTTTACAAACACTAAAATTTATGATACACACTCTTTTTGAAATCATATTTTGTTCAAACGTGGAAGGAAAAACAAATTGTGAAACGTGTCCTTGATTTTGTTCTAAGAAGTGTTTATTTTGGTTGCCAGCAGGTTGATTCTTTCTTTTCCTTTCATGCAAGAACACATATACACTGTCCTAGTCCGGCTAAACAATGGCTGTCAGTGTGATCAAAACACGAAAAAGCTGAAATACTCCAGCTCTTTTCTCCAAGAGACACTAAAAAAAAATCCCAGAGCAGACAAACGTGCTTATCTGTGAGAAGTTTCAGGTTTCACATTTGCCCTTCATTCAGTTTGCAACGAGCAGACAAACAAACATTTATTATCTTCACAGTTTACATGCTGTTATTGTGGTGTTCAAAAAATGTGCTAAGCTAAAAGTGAGTACATTTGCTCTCATGCAGCACTGAGCAGATGGTTACTTTTACATCAGTGGCTCCACACTTTGTTTAGGCTTTCAAAAATAACTGAAAAAAAACAACTAATCAGACACACAAATGAGCTGCTGTTCAAAAACAACAGCAACCTACATTTACATTCAGAGGAAATTAAGATTTGACATATTTGCATTTGTTTATATTACATTTTTACATGTTTAAGCATTTTAATTTACTTTGAGTAACTTGTAGAAATGTGAAAAGTTGTTACATATGTCATTATATAATGGACCCATCTTAGTTTTGCTTTAAAAAAAAAAAATCACAAAGTTGACACCATGGAGCCAAACTCTCATTGACGCTGGATTGTAATGAAAAGGCTTCAAATGTAATTAATTAGACATGTAGATGCAAGATATATAAACAGATGATGTGAGCGGACTAAAGCTGCAGATCATGCTTCAAATCACCAGAATATTTGTTTAAAAAAGGTCCAGAAACAAAGCCTTTATTTTGAAAAGGGTAATTATTATTTTTTTTTTTTTACACATATATATAAATGATCACCCAGTGAGTAGGTGACACACTACTGCATGTAAAACTACAGTGAGATTAGTGCACTGTTTTCAGATTAAATACACCGATGTCTGGACAGGCTTTTTTCCTCACTAGGACAGCAAATTGACAACTATAGGAGCAATAGATGATGCAGGATTAGAGTGATAAATGTCAGAGCACAAAAAGAGTTTTGAGGCACATGAAGCTGCGCTGGGTTTTCGGACCATCCTTCAAACACAAGTTCAACCACATTAACCACACCAGTCAAGATTACAAGAGCAAATTTAGTCAAAGTATGACCAGAGGGAGCAAAATGACAAGTTGTGAGAAGTTACGTCACTAAAACATCACTTCCATTTGTGCAACTTGCATCTACATTCAAAATGTGACCTGTTTTAAAACTCTCAGAGGAAATACTGACCACAAACTGTGCACCCAGAAATCACTGATCAAAAACAGACGGATGCAATCTCTTCATCCTTTCTTTAAAAAACTAAAAAACAAAACTCTTTTTGAAAAGAGAAAAAAAAAAAAAAAATCTCTTTCTTCTTTTAGATCTGATCTAAAAAAAAACACAAAGGATGTTACATGTTCATGGTGTGTAGCCATGCAAGCCTCTGGATGCCGTCCTCTTTGAACAAACATGAAAGTTTGTGTCTTTGTACAGACTCAGATTCTCACTGCTGAGGGACTCAGGACTGTTTGCTGGGTTTTTTTTTTTTGGTCTGCATGCCAGCCTCCAGCCAAATTTTGGTCTGAATGTTCAGAAGAAACTGCTGGTGCGTGACACAGGACTGCAGATACTGTTGCTGACTAAACACTGGACTTTTAAAGATGTTCTTATATTAATTTTATATATAAATACAAACTCAAGGAGCAGATTTTTTTTTTGTGTTTTTTTTTTTTTAACCTTTTTGACCTGCTGCTTCTTACCATATGGTACATAGTTAAAAAAAAATAAATAAAAAAACCGACCCAGCATTTTAAAACGTGTCATGGCGGCCATAAAGATGTCAGCATATTCAAACAAACAGATGCTCAGACTAGAGTGTAGGAGGCTTCAATTTAGTCTCTTTAACCTCTTTTGTGGTTTCCTAAATGATGAGATCAACAACACAAAAACACATATTTGAAGTTATACAGTAAATTAGATGGCCAACAGTTCCTTAAAATAATCCTGTGTCAGATTAAATTTAAATTATTAACTACTAATATTTGCTTTAAAAATGTTTTTCTCAAACTTAATTTGTTTAAATGAGCAATGCTTCTTTTTTTTTGGGGGGGGGGGGGATAAGTTAACACTAAAGCAATCCCCAACCCATCCTTTTCTCATAACAACTCCTCTCCTGACCGTCCCCTGTGCAAAATGGGCTTTTACAGCTTCTCAATTTATACAAAAAAAAATCCAAAAAAAAAATCAGCCCTGCTTTATCAAATGGCAAACAGACCCAACAAAACAATTTACACCCTGGACATTAATCCTTTAAAACACTACCATGGAGATAGCAGTCACAATCAGCATTACTTAATTCAGCAGAATTTGCTCTTTATCTAATTTGAGTGGTAGCGTGGACACACCCTTGAATAAGATATCTGCTCTCTCCCAACAAAACCTATCACAAATAAGGTCAACGTAAGATTAGTGTCATTGTTTTTAGTGTGTGTGGAGAAAACTATAATTATTTCATATTCTTTATACACTGAGAGACACTTAATCTGTGGCTACAGTGACGTGATAGAGGCGTGGATTAAAAGGCACTATAATCATCCAATTGAAAAAAAGAAAAGAAAATATAATAAGGACAGCCAGTCATCCGAGTTTTTCATAATAACAAGATTTTGTTGTTGTTCTGTAAAATCCCCAAAATACATAGCTGGCTAGTTGAAGCTGTCAATAACCAGGGTGGTGGTGTAATTTAAGGGAGATTAACATGATAAAAGTGAGTTGAACAGAGGAGTTGACTGTCCATTATTAGCGCCGTGTTAAAGCAATCCGTCTCTCCATAAACACTTGGTCACCCAGCACGTACGTAGCGTTAGCCGACGATACTGCTGCAGCTTTAAAACAGGCCTGATTAACCTTATCGACGACACAAGCTGAACAATTACAAATAAAGTCAAGTCTTTATAGTTAACAAACTGTATGAGCAGCTGCGGTCAAACGGCTAACAGTTTAAATCTCGGTAGGATCATTTCCGTGCCACCGACTCCAGGAAGCATTTCGTTCTGCGCTAATGTAAACAATTTACATTATATATTCGCATTACTTTTTAACTTTAGTGTTTGAATTATTCTCTTAAAATCATGCTCTTTCAATTGGCTGTTAGCTTGAATATATATTAGTCTGTTTGGATGTTAAAACTTCGTCAAATGTCTTCCTTTAATGGCCCGTCCGAGTGGTTCACTACACAGCACCGAGCTCAGGCTAACTGACAATCCGCCATGTTGAAACCTGTCTCAAAAACACAACTTTGGCTGCTTAGTTGACGCTCATTTATATCCAGCAGCCGAGCCCGGCACACCACGGTAAACATCAAGAAATATCTGACAAAAATTATTAAATACTGACCGGTGGCGGGCGGATTTTGCAGATGCCAGTTTTCTCTGCAATGGGTCGTATTTTGTTGATATACGCAAAAGGGTCAGCAAATTCCTCCCAGCTGGGCTCAAAAACAGGGCACTCCGGGGGAGGAATGAACTCATTCAGGGGTTGAGTCATCGTTGCATCCTCGTTATGGCTGTCAAATATGTTTTAAAGGGTTTCCTCGCGCCGAATATGCTCGCTTTTTTGGATGTCTTGGTCTTTTTCAGTTCATATCCTCTCTCCACTCATTGAACTCAAAGACGAATTATCTAGTTGCAGGGTGACAGCAACAGAGAGCCGTGTGCCTCCGCTTGGAAAAGTAGACACCCACAAAAATGATTGAGGCTACTGTTAGGTCAGCAGCGTTAGGGTTAGTGGTTACATCTCACAAAAAAACTCACTGTAGGTATTATTTGCATATGCTAATTCTGATCATATGTATGGATAACATTTTAGTACAAAGACACAGCTCTTATAGTGACTGCTTACATATATATATATTTATATATATATATGTAATTTACAAGTTAGTGTAGAGCAAACGTCTTATGCATCATGTGTCTTTCTTATAGTCCTATCTAAACTACATTATTGTGTTCTCACGTCGTTAACACTTTCTAACCACAATATTTTTTTTTAGTTAGGGATTATTGGTTCCGTGGTTTCCTCACAGATGATTGCTCGCCTGTTGTGTGAGTTTGATTCGTTCACCCTCTGGCGCGGCTTCATCGGTTGACAATTAAAAGGATGAGTTGGATGGGCTTTGTCTGTCTCCGCTCGGCTGTACCCAAATAATAGCCGTTACAGTCGGTACGTCAGGTTCTGTAATCGAACGCATCCCGTAGATCTTTGCGCGCTGGCCGGCTCTTCATTTTTAAATGGTCTAGAGGAGCTATCTGATTGGCTGGTGAAGGCAGAGCCTGACTGTAGTCATATGTTGATAGTTCAGCTGTTTGTTTTAATAATAAACATTTAAACTTAGTCATTTACTCTATACCAACTCCTGTACCCTCCTAGGATAGAGTACAGCCTTTAATATATAGAAAAAAAAATACAATCTTTTAAAAAATGTGCTACAGTTTTAATGTAGAATCAGGTTTATTGCCAAGTAGGTTTGCACAAACAAAGGAGTTTGTCTTGGTGTTGTGGTCAAGATTACACACAAAAATTAAGTAATCCTAAATAGTATAAAAAGGAAAAATACAGTAAAATATGTTAATATTTATTCTAATAAGAAGAGCTGCTACAGATTCAGGTTTTAGATTGAAGAGGATGAAATAAAATGTTCAAAATACTGAAAACACTGTAATGGGGAGCCATCTGGCTTCAAAAATGCTTTTATTAGCCTATGTTTTACAGGATTTTTATATTACTTTTGTTTCTCATCTTTAACACATTTATTTGTTGTACATTGTCTTGACATCATCTGTTTTATTTATTGGTTGAGGTCTATCAAAATTGTCTTATCAATACTGTCAGTCTAACATAATCACATAATCCTTTTTTGACAATAGTCATTACAGTATGGTAAGGTTATGACACTGATTTAATCCCATACACAGGTTAAATATATAATAATAAATAAAAACTGACTTGACTGAGGGTTAACATTTTTGGCACAATCACATCAATTTAATCTGTAAACTGCAGCAAAAAAGCGCAGCCAACTTTAACTGCACTCATTTAGTTTCAGTGTAGTGCAAGACTGCTTTGAATGTAACCGTTCTCTGTTTCATTTCAGCTTCCTGTTGGTGGATTTTGGTCAGTAGACTCTAATGGGTACAAATGACAGGTGTCTTTCACTACTTATGCCACCTCAGCAATGCAACATTTTCCAAATTGCCAGCAAGGCACATTTAGTTATCACAACTTGTATACAGCCATGATCTGTTCACATAAAATGACGCACATTTATAAACTGTTATAATTCTACATTTTCTAACATTCCCCCTTTTATAATATTCTAAACATAACACTCTTCATCCACAATAGTCTTTATTCTTTAAAAAAAAATAAAAATAAAAATCACACTTTGAAAGGGAAACAGCATCACTCTCTCACTGTATTTAGCTGACAGGCACCACTGCTGCTGACTCTGATGCAGCTCAGCTTTCTGAGTGGGGGGCGAAGCCTTTGACTGACAGGTGCACACCACAGACACAACAACAGTGAGCACATCATGTAACAGACTGGCAGCAATGACATAACAAATCGCTGTATCAAATAATGAATATCACGACCTCTAGTGGTAAACACAAGACTTACACCTTAAAATAACTAATGCGTTTAGGTTTTAAAGGGTTGGTCCACCCAAATATGACAAACCCACCCACAACACTTTCTCACTCGCATAACCACAGAACATGCTGTTAGCAGTTTTTCTACAATGAGTATTACAGTATTGCAGGTAACAGTGAGGTCTGTGGATTATCCAGAGTAATTAGGGCCTAGGCTGTGGAGAGAGATGTTGCTGATGGATATTTTTGAAAAGCAAGTTTACACTTTTAGGAGAAAAAAAAATCTATTTGCCTAAATACCACAAGAAGGAAGTGAGAAAAATGCTTTATTTTTGAATTGGTGAAGCAGCCCTTTCTATATGTTCTTTTTGTTGTTTGATTGTTGACTTTTCGATAATAGACATTTGTATTCATTATTGTTGTGCTGCGCTCAAACTGCAGACAGCAGCACATTTTCAGCGAGTACAAATCTGATAACAAATGTACCCAATTAACATTATGTATGGTTTACCTAGCAGACATGCATGGCACACAGACAGAAATTTAAGACCACCACAGGCTCTGACAGCCATCAGTGCATATACATGTTCTGGAGTCACTGACTCATTTTGAATGATTTGCAATTGCGTACTTGGCGAGTCGAGTATAACAGTTTTATGACTAGAAATGTTAGTTACATATTTTAATAACTGCCCTTTCAGCAAAAATAATGCTCAATGTTAATTACAACATATTACACCCACTTTATCTTTAGGACAAATCTACACAGATGGGAACCTGATTCTTCTCAACAATGAGCACATTTTAACAGCTTCAACAAATGATTATTTCTTGCATTAATTAATAAATCAAAAAATTGATTCAAGTAATCAACTTACTTAATATTAAAAATGCCCATTACAAGTTCCTAGAGCCCAACACGTCATCTTTTAATGGTCTTTTGTTAAACCAACAGCCCAAAATCAAAAAGTATTCAACTTACAGTGATATGGAACAAAGAAAAGTGACAAACTCTCATTATTTGAGGAGCTGGAACTAATGAAAGTCTGGTACTTTTGCTTGATTTGAATTGTTATCAAAATTGTTAAATTAATCGTAATGACGTTTCAGAACTCAACTATTACTTAGCACTAACTACTCGTACATTATAGACTTCTTCATCTCATTGATTTGACAGGGACCGGCACATTTTGTGGGTTAACAGACACTGAGACAAAAGAACTTGCATCATATTAGCCAGGAAACAGCTGCAGGGTGACATTCATCAGCTTCCCAAAAACATTTTTATTAGAACAGGATGATCATACTGTCATCAGTGTTATGAAGAAGAAAAGTAGTGACATGGTCCTGTTATCATCACTAATGTACGCATAACACCCAGATCTGTATGTACAGTATGTATCGAATGTGTGTGTGTGTGTGTGTGATTGGTTATGTCGGGTTAGGGTCAACTCTGGGAGTAAATCCATGAAAAGCCTGCCAACACATTTTCTTAGAGTTCTGCTGGGCTTCACTATGTATTTACACTATGTATGATTCACCCTTTCCAAAGCGACATAGAAACTTTTCTTGTCATCCAAACAGTGCCAGCCGATGGGTCCAATCTCACAATCTGCACAGATTAGATACTTGATTCTCCCCACGTCCTTAGTGAAGCCCACATTCTCAAAAGTGTACATGTCATCCACTAACCAGTGGGCAGTCAGAGTGTCCCCATCCGCTGAGCCCTCTGTGGTGCTGAGGTTGCTCTTTTTCCGCATGGATGGCAGGACCAGCTGATGGGAGAAAACAACAGAAAAAACACATCTCAGAATCAGTAGTGCATAATGGTTTTGTATTATGTACCTGGAAACATGCAATGAATCTGAATTTAAATGGGATGTTCTTTGCTTTCAATTAAACCCAGATGGAAGAAAAATGTTTTAAGAATACAAACTAAGACCCCTCTCCTGGTTTATACGCATCAGACATGTTCCTTGTTTATAAACGCAGCAGATCCATCAGACCTTTTTAATAGGTTTAGCATTCTCCTACAGTGTATTTACTGGTGCCTTAGCCCTGTTGTTTGTTGTACATATATACTGAAGATGTATTTGTATAAGAGCTCCTTTTGTGTGAAATGATGCTGTACAAACACCACGACTGACAGACTGATATAATCTGTGAACAACACATTTAGGCTTCACTGATATGAGTCCAGTACATAATGTCATCCATCTTTACCTCTTTCTCTGCAAACACAGCCATCCCTGGGCACAGCACCTTGGACCCGCAGCGTTGACATACAACAGACTTCCTGTTCTTGCCGTCCTCAGAGAGCAGGTCGAACCGGTCGGAGCTGTCTTTGGACTGTTGGTCATTATCCATCTCGAGCCCTGACAAACATGCACAGACAAGCTTGGTACATGGTGTCATTCATCAGCCAAACTAGACTAAACTGAGGGACAGTAACTGACCGTAAGAGCCAAACAGATTTTGTTAAATGATGAACAGAATGTGGAAGTTCAGAAACTCACACTTGAATTATTCCCTGAATTCAAGACGATGGTGAAGTTGGTTTCCAATTCAGAGTTAAGGTGAAAGTTAAGTGAAATATAAGTATAAATATTTAATGGCTCAATCATTTTTTCTTTACAGCTTATAAAAGTGTTAGACATTGTAGCAAAAGCCTTGGCAAGAGTCCAGACCACATTAGACCAGCTCCACATCAACATCACACACAGCAGACCAGAACTCAGCAGACCAGAAATGTAACGCACCTCATCACCGATGTAGATTAACCAAAGATAATTTAGTATATAATTAATTTTTAAAAAGACAAAAAAAGATTGAAAAAAATACTATAAAATTATAAATCTAATGTAAATAACACTGTAAATACATAGAATAATAATGCAAATATAAATACTAAAAATAATAATTATATTTTATGATAAATCATGTATTCTATAATAAATATATATTATAATCATGAATAAATGCAAATTAATAAAATAATATATAATAAATGAAAAGTTTTGTTTTTTTGCACTTTAATTTTAATAAAGAAAGCATTCAGTCTATCGTACTATATAAAATGCATGAATGTTACTAACTTCACTTCTTCCCTGGAGTTTCTGTGCTCTCTCGTCTCACAGGTTGCTGGCGACTCTGTCCTGTTTGACATCCATGCACCCTGCTGTTATTATTATCATTGTTGTTACTTTTATTAGCACTATATAGTAAATAAAACTGAACTGAAAGTAGAATCGAGTTGAATTGTTCATTCTGTGAAGCACCTCAGCATCAATGTATAATAATTTATCAATGTATATAATTTTATCTAAAAAAAAAAAAAGGAAGGAAAAACAAACAAACAAAAAACAACAAAGGGATTAAATTCCCTTTATGGGTGAAAGGAGACTTGGTTTAACCATTAATCATTCATTATATGAGGACTGCAGCCTCTCCTGCAGTCATCTACTGAGAGGGATTAAAGGTGATTAAAATGTTAATAGTTCAATGTTTTTATTTCCAGATGTTGGTTTAGGGTTAGGGGTAAAAAATGCATCTTTGTTCTCTGCTGATGAGAGCTCATCAAATCTATAATTTGCCCTTTATATGTTTCACATCCTGATTCTGCCACTGCTCATCATGATATTTGAATGAATTATCATATTCGGTATGTAATACTCTGACATGCTCAATGCAGGTACTGACTACACATTAGAAGTAACTGAGGAACCATCATTCATGCAGCCGCATCTCTCTGACTGGTCTTCAACTCACTTGAGCTCCTGCCAATGTAAAATATGCTTTCATTTCCACAGTCCTCCAGGGTGGTGTTGTAGCTAGAATAAAACAGGGATCATACAGAGGCATAATCCTGCCAACTCCTTTCTGTGAAGCCATTTTGGCGGCTTAAACATGCCCAAAAAACTCATAAAAATTTGCACACGTGCCAGACTTGGTGAAAAATTTGATATTTTATGGGTTTCCAAAATGGGCGTGGCAAAACGGCTCTACGGCGCCACCTAAAACATCTTAAAATTGGAAGCCCCTCCCCCCAGATCAACGCAGGTGAATGAAATTCAGCATGCACATGTATCATGTCCAGATGCACAAAAAAGTAAAAACCCTAAAGAGCCAAACCGAGAGACAAAGTCTAAAGGGGAGTCGGCCATTTTGATTTTAATGTGCGATTTTGGAGCTGAACTTCTGATTGGTCAATGACCTGCTCTCTTATTTAATGACGGATGCCCCTTTTTGTTCCCACACCTGTAAAAGAGTGTTAGACATAGTAGAAAAAGCCTTAACGCTGTTAAAACGCACCTTCAGATTTGTGAAACCTTTACTTTGCTCATGAAAACGGAAAATGGCGATTTCACTGATATTTTTCTAGCCAGACATCAGATCAGTTCCAGATCAAAACCCATAACAATTAGATTAATCCCATCTTAATAATGATAATCTTCATCCTGATCACTGGACATCCAGATATTATGGAAAATACTAACAAGGCTTTTGCTACGATTTCTAACACTCGGTGTCGGAGCAAAAAACTGAGAATCCGTTGATAAATGTCATTATTTATGTTTCCCTTAACTTTTCCCTCAATTAACCCCTAATCGTTAGCTAACTTCAGCGACGTGAGTATGACTTCTATTAAGCCCGTTTACGCACACTGAATATACTGAAAGCTAAACAGAATAAAAGCTCAGCTATAAAAACTAAGGTTACAGTGTCTAAGTTACTGTCACTGGAGCTGCAGCTAACGCCTATGATAACACTGATGCTAACACTGAATTCAGCCGACAGTGACGAAACAAAAAAACACAAAACACACCGTCAACATTTGTTACATATGTCTGAGTAAAGTAAAACAAGACCTACCGAAAGATTGAGGGAGAAAACAAGGTTGAACACGACAACTGATTGGTAAAAACAGACAGGTTAACTAAAGCTAGGTTAGCATACTAGATGGTTTCCACCCACTAATGCTCTCGGTCAGAAACACACGGCGATTACTTTGGTTCCTAATTAAACAGGATAAATCTGAATTATTGACTAGAAAAAACACTGTATCGTTGTTTCTGCTAATTCTACGATCTATTGAATGTAGGTTAAAACGCACTGTAGAAGTGGCAAAGATGAAATATGATTCATTTTAGTCATTTAAACTATGCTATTTGAGAGAACAATTATTAGTTGTTTTTCAATACACATAATGAAACACTAAACAATTTATTACAGTAACAAAAAATGCTGTAAGAAATAAGTAAACTGCGGAGACAAATGAAAAATAAGTATATGAACAAAAAACAACAAAACAAACAAACAAAAAAAAACAAGGGAAAAAGAAATTGTGGGAATGCTTACTTCCTGTTAGGTTTATTTTTTAAATATACATTATAAAGAAAATAATAAACCAAACTTAAAGATTTAAAATTGGCAATGTCATCAATTTTAATCATTCAGCAAACTCTGCTGGCTCTTCTGATGCTGATGGAAGACAACAAGAAAAATACTTCATTTTTACATTTCAAACAATAATAGCAATCCATAAGCCCCAATTATTGAAGTTTAACGGCTGTATAATAATATCTGTGGATGATTTTATAGTGTGCAAATTTGACCAACAGACATCTGCCACCACATTTTTCACATTTGTGTTTGAGTTCAGATTTTCATATTTTCAATATTTTTATTAAATTTTCTCAGTTACTGTACAGTGTTTGCCATCATTTTATAAAATATAAGAGTGATGCTGATTGTGCACTCCTAATAGTTTGTTTTCTTTCATTTTGTATACCTACAATTACAGTTTTATTAGTTTTATGATAAATTGTGAATTTTGACAATACCAAAATTGTCACTTCATGATTTTGAGGGTGGTTTGTGAGGATAACATTGGTTAAAGCTGTGGTGGCAGAAACATAAACACTCACTTAAAAGTAAAATTATTCAAAATAGTCAATTGCAAATAAAGTCATGCATTGAACATTGAAAGTACATAAGTATTATCAGTAAAATATATTGTAACAGAGGTGTAGTACTCAATATGGAGAATTATTATGTTATTATATTATTAGTAATGCATAACTCTGTAGCATTTTAATGGTGTAACAACTGTGACTGTGTGTTAATTAGCCTGAATCAAACTGTAGGTGGTCATGAAGAAGGCAATGTTAATGACTACCAACATAAATTCATCATAGGTTTTGTATATTTACCTCCAAAATGTAGTGGAGTAATAAAACAATAGTATGAAGTAGAATAAAATAAGTACTGAGTACCTCAGTAAAGGTACGTAGTTACTTTCTACCACTGGAGTTAAGTATCCTCTTTATGAAATAATATGACAGTACTTGACATAAATGGGCAAACAACATAAACATGATAAATGTTCATTATGGTAGCATCACTGTGGCACACTGAGCAAATGTTGGGTTTCGTTGTCTTTAACTGGACTGGATACAGCAGACCTTCCATCAATATGAGTTGAAATGATATTAAATGATTGTGAAGTCAGAGGGAGATATGTTATCTCAAGATGAGAGAAAAGTGTTCTTTAGTCAAGGTTTATATGCTGAAAACACAAGTACTGTTCATCTTTACAATTCATTTGAACTGTTTTGAAGATAGGAGATTTAAGGTCACTGTCAGGCTCTGCGTATGCTATATTACGCTTAACTTTCAAATTCTCATCGTAGACACACAAGCAATGGGACACCATGTTTGTACATGTGGAAAAAAATTTATTACAATAATTTTCCAAGATTACCATTAATAAATATTTATGTTTACATTTCAGTGAAATGTATGATTTATCACTTTCTACACAGGACATTACACAAAGTCAAGAATACACCGTTTTAGTCTTTGTAATAAAGCTTGAATAAGTTGATCTAGAAAAAGGAGTCTTAAACAGCAGTTGATACAACCTATCCATGGAGTTGTAAGTTCAATAATGATTCGATTGTATATATGGCAAGGAAAACAACAAAAGTCAACATCTGGAAATCCTTGAAGCTCCCTTGACTATTAAGATAGGCCCTTTTATTTAAAAACATTTCCGTTGGCCTAAGGCACAGGAATACTAAAAGTTTATATCAATCAAACGTAACACATTTGAAACCCCGTACATCGATTTTTGTAGTTTTGAATTTAATAGTATACACTAAGGTGCATTTGATATTTACACCTCTGATTGCATCTGAAATCTAGCACAAACGAAATATCTCTAGCTGACAAAAACACAATTTGACCTATTCGGATCTGTACATTGTGCGTGGCCTAGGAACTATTACTCTAGAAATGGATTAAAGATGTATTACCAGACTGAAAAATGACAGCAGGGGAGTTCTTTTCATGTCGACAATTTAAGCATCTTAGTCTAACCTGTACTGAGCTCATTTATTTTTACACGGATGCTACAAACCTTTCCAGCTTTTCTGTGCCATTAAACTATTTCAAAATCATTTGTTTGGGACTTCCACCACATAAAATAATAATAATGATAATGCATCGAATGCAAACAAACCTCAGAATTAAAAATAAACAGAGAAATTCAATTTAAGTATCCAATCCAATTGATTCATTTTGATTCAAATGCCACACAGGTAAACATCTAATTAAAATCAACCCCCGTGTTACTCAGTGGATCATTTTTATGGGGTTTAAACTACATGTTCCTTTCATGACTATTTTGTTTCAGTGGGATTTTAGGGTATTGCCTGTGCTTTCCGAGTACAGCTCATGTTTTATTGCAGTGTGGGTGGGTTTGTGTCCATGTTTTAACGGCCAGCTGCACAATCAGTGTCAGCATGGTTTAAAATAAAAATCTGGTGACATCCATACACACTATGTGTATCCTTTCATCCTCCTCATAAATGTGTAGGCCCTCCAGTATCCTGGAGTATCCTCGAGTAATGGTCCTGGACTGTT
Organism: Scomber scombrus; assembly: GCF_963691925.1. Taxonomy (NCBI): domain Eukaryota; kingdom Metazoa; phylum Chordata; class Actinopteri; order Scombriformes; family Scombridae; genus Scomber; species Scomber scombrus. Next base: position 14,967,289 of record NC_084972.1, read on the forward strand.
CTACACCGAACTCCTATTGGTCGGCACATTCATCTTCTAACCTGCGTGCACACTGAGCGGGAGAAAAGGAATAGTTTACAGTACGTGCGCTCTGCTACAGCACAAATAATACTCTCTGCACCCTTTGTGCAATGGTAACAGACTATGGAGATAGAGATTGGGGTACTAGCAAGCTTCTAAGAAGTGACCATCAGTTACAGGGATGCATGATTTTGGTTTAAACCCATTTTTATCTTACTTGACTTCAAGCTTCATAATGATTGAAGAAGTAGTGCCTATTGAAGATTCCCTCCACAGTTCATTGGCTAGTCAATGCTACTTTATTGGAGCAAAACAGAGCCAAAGCAGGAACACCACCAAAACCCTAACAACATGTTAGCAAATCAGAAGTACAGAAGGAGCAATAAGTGAATATATTGACTTCCAGCAGCATTTTGTGTGTGTGTGTGTGTGTGTGTGTGTGTGTGTGTGTGTGTGTGTGTGTGTGTGTGTGTGTGTGTGTGGAGGGGGCCTATAAAGAAAAGTAAGTGTAAAGCACAGTCAGGCCTCTCAGAGTAGAGAGTCATCTGTGCATCCTCCCTCGAGGCCATAGCGAAACTCCTGCAGGTTGGAAACTCCGTAGAAATGGATGAATGCCGCGGCCACGACCAGAACGTGAAAAATCTGATGAGAGTGAAACTGGAAAGAGTAAAAGATACGTGTGTATAAGTGACATGAATAATCCTCTGCGTGTGTTTGATCAAAAAAAGAAAAAAAATCATAGTGGTGTCTCAAACTGACCCTTCTTGTAATTCTTTATTTTGTAAATGAGAAACACTCATGTTTCAAACATGAATATTTGTGTGCTGCAACTCTCAAAAGCAAATGTTGTTATGTTACATAACAAACTAAATACTTACCCAGATGTCACACTTGCCAGGGAAATAGCGTTCAGGGATCCTGGCGGCGTACAGCCCAGCACCAGTGATATACATGGCACCCATCAGATAAAACCAGCCCATCTGGCCAACCGTGGTGGCCTTAACAAAGCCCTCCTCAATGGTGAAGTGCATGGTGGGAACAATGCCGCTAAGTCCCAGACCCATAAAAACACCTTCAAAAAGAATGGACTTGGCGTCAAAATCTACATTTCTTTTTATTAATATAACAATATTATTAAATAATCTTAATTGAAAAACAGTGGCATATGTTTAAAAAAAACTATCACAGTGCATATACAGTATTATTCTGAACTGGTGATCACCTGCTCGTGTAGGTCTGTGACGAGGTGTGGAGAACCGGTCCCACTGGGCCACTATGATGGCGGCAATGCCGAGAACGCATACAATGGTGAGGTAGATAAGTCGAGGCTGAGGGGAACAATAGAATGAGTAGTACAGCCAGGGCACGAAGGACCCCATGATCAGGAGTGCGATGCCCGAGTAGTCAAGCCTGAGGAAAGAAGGCGATACAAAGATGATAGCTTAACACAAAACAGCTGAAATTCTGTCATGTTTTATGAAACACAGGTGCACTGACACTCAGTAGGCTTTGATGTTTAGCACTGTTATAACTAAAACTGTTATTCTGATCATCCCATGCTTCTTTATTTAGGAGGTAGATCAATGATACGGTTTCCTGTCTTTATCTTGATTATAGTGTTTCTTTCAGTGATGGAGCCTGAAATATTTTCTAAAGGAATGAGGAAGAAGTCACATAACCTATATATGTGAGAAACTTTAACAGATTGTTGCCAAGAGGATAAAGAAAGAAAGCACCTCATTTGGCAATAACAATTAATTCTGAAAATAAGAAAAATGATTATGCCAGATCACTGCAGCATCATCTAAGGTTTGGCTGGACGATGGACTATTTTGTCCTGACCGATGATTATATATTCTGTCTAATACATTATTTAAAAAGCTGCCCGTATGTTACTTAAAATAGGCACAGAATGACAGTTACAAATGATTTCTCTAATAAATGCTGGAAAAGTAGGACAGAAACAGTGTTTGACAGTATGAGGTCTTACTTGGAGAAGGTGCGAGACACTTTCTCAGAGTGGCAGTAGACGGTATGAAAAAGCCAGGAGAAGCTGAGGCAGAGCACAGCTCCCAGGAAGAACATCCCAAACACCACTTTCTCTTGCAGTGGGGCCATAAAGTACATGTTGGGCCGCAGCATGGTTAACGTGCCCAGACAAATGAACAAGATCAGCCCTGAGGAAAACAAAATTCTTTTACCAGTGTCTTTGACTCCTGCATGAAACAGACTACTTCACATATAATAGCCAACCAGAGAAATGCTTTAAAATGCTGTTACATAATAAAATTAATAAAAATCAACATGTAAACTAGTCTCTTTAGCAACAACATTAGCTAATGTTCAACAATAACCATTCTCACCTAACAGGTGAGTCCAGATGTTTCCTGTCTCAGTGTGAATTCTGAAGATGCTTCCAAAGCAGGCCCGGAAAGAGGGCATAGGGGGACGATGTCCGTGCAGGAGGTAATCGTTATCCTTCAGCCACTCTGGAAGCACATGGAAAGGGATGACCCTCCAGCGTCCTTCCCAAACCTGAAAAAAAGAATAGCTTTTACTCACAGACGCCCCAAATTCGCAACTACTATGACTTTTTTATGAAACCTTCAAATATATGTATATGGTTAAACGCTGATGATCTTTACAGAGATTTAAATATAAAGCGTATTTTGTGTTATGGGCATTTATTAAAGTTTCCAAATACTTTAATATTTCCACTCACCTAAAAATGTACACTAACACTCAAAGGTTTGAAACAGTGTGTCAGTGTTTTTGGTTAAAGATTAAGCTGCAAAGTTGACGCCCTAAATGCTGAAAATATCACAAATGGTTACAAATGAACTGAAAGATGTTTGTGACCATTTAGTTTATTGGAAACAACTTTGCTTTCATGATCATTGTATGGAGTAGTGATATATCTAATTGTTAATGTGAACATTTAAATGTCTGTCAGACAAGTACCTAGAAAACCATTTGAGTGCCAATTGAGTACCAGAGATACCATCCCAGTTCAGTAGTCTATCAATTAAAATGGCAGTCAGTGGTGTCAAAGGCAGAATATTCACCTTAATCTGCACACATAAGAGTGTTGTTAGTTAATTTAAGCAGTGCCGTTTTAGTGGTATGTCTTCGATGGAAGCCAGATTGAAATTTATCCAAAGATATTGTATCCGATATTGTAGTTAACTAAACTGGTGGTATCTAGAGTGGATTTTTTTCAGTAGAGGGAAGACACTGGCTGTCTTGAAATATTCAGGTATGTAACCAGAGGAGAGGCTGATTGACAACATAGAAAAGGCAGGGAGCAATGACTGGCAGGACCTCAAAGAAATTTAGTTTGAAATGTATCTGCAGGGCAGGACGATGGACACCTGTGAGAAACTATATTGAAGAGATTGTGCATGGAAATAGGGTTGAACTCAGACAGCAGAACAGGACAGGTAACTCGAACAGAGTGATAAACTTCCAGGTTGAAATTTGATCTGAGATGATTGATGTGGTCAACTAAGAAATTTGGAAACGTATCACAGTCATCAGAGCAGGTGGCAGGTAATCTATAATGTGCATGGTTGAGCAGATGGTTAATATTATCAAACAAAAACCTTGGGTTATGTTTGTTATTGTTGATCAAGCCAAATGCTCTCACATCTTGATTGAGCATGATTAATAGCTCCTTCATGTGAAGGTAGTGAACGTGGAGGTGTGATCATTTTTTCATCTACACTCTCTAGCTCTACACTCAGCCTTTCCATTATCTCTTCTATGGCAATGAATTGAATGTCAACAGATTGACAAACGGGGCCAGTCTGATTTGATGTGGAACAATGGTATCAAGAGCTAAGGAGCACAATTCATTAAACCAGTTAACAGAGTCGTTAATATTAGAAAACACTTAGGAACTGTCTTGGACATATCAGAGAAGAGACCTGAAAAATAAGACTCACTCATACTATACTTCTATCTCGGGTTAATCCCTGGTTGTTGCGGTTCACCAAGACCTACAATTGTATGTCCATTAATCTCACTGCTTAACCACATAAATGTACAACATACACCTGTGAGCTCAACAGGGTGTTGAGTTTCAGCTCATTTACTGTGGCTGTTGCAATATTTATGCAGGTTCAACATGAGGGTGCAGGCAAAGTGGTGAAATGTCATCTGATCTCTTTTCTATATTCTCTCATATTTGGATGTTTAATGAGCCCGTATTTATGATGTTATTCATGATAACATTCATGTTTCTCAGATTGAGAGGAACTGAATTTCTTGATGAAAGAACTAGAAGTAACTACTTAGTTTATAGTAACAATATCAATACTAGTCATTACATAAATCTGTGCTCAATAAAGCCCAGAATGGGAGCAGGAAAGGGAAACCAGACTGGATAATGTGCAGACCTGTACACATCAGTCTGAAACATGGATTAATCTTATGTCACTGCATCATTGAGAAAGCACAAAAACATTTTACTGGCAGTTTAGCAAATTAAAATCTGGATTTGAGCTGCAAACTGAACGGGTACCTCTACATGTTCAGGGATTATTAAATTGAGAAGACGTATTTACTTTGTGTACAAACTCCTCCATCTTCTCCATGGCGTGGTGAGCCTGAAGTGGTAAGGTCAGCACCTCTCCCACTTCATCATCCTCCTCTTCCTCATCAGCAAGCATCGAGGCTCCCTTAACAGACATCATAAAAGATTACTTAAACTAGCAGAAACAGCATTTCTCTGGGTGTTTTTTTGAAACAATCCTACCTCCGGATGGACACCTTTAGATGCTGCCTGTCGACCCCCTACTTCCTCCAGCAGCGGGCCCAGCTCCATCAGCTCAACATCTGGGACACGGCAGTCCTCAGAGATCCGGCAGTCTGCATCACTTGCAGACCCGTTTCGGCCTGACATAGGGAGACTGCCTGATGACCCACTCACAGTCTCTGTATTCTGCGTCAGACGGTTCACTTAAAAGTCTTCCTGATCAGCCAGAAACACAAATCATAGTATGTATTTGCTATGATAATGTAACGCTGTACTTTTTAAGAGATATATGATTTTATATTGTAAGATAAGATTATATATGATATTCCTTTATTAGTCCCACTATGGGGAAATTTACATTATTGCAGCAGCAAAGTGAACAGTAAAAATAGAAGAGCATCGATAAAAAAGAATAAATAACAATAGTGGTAAAAAAATATAATAAAATAAACCTAACATTATTTACAAGAGTAATATTGGTGTTGAGTGACAATATGCCTGAGTTTGATATTGTTATTGCACAGATTTTAAGTGAAAAATAAAAAAGTATATATATATATATATTGCTCAGTTGAACTGTAATTAGTAGTATACCTGAAACACTAATATTGCACATTAGTGAACATTAAAATAGTGATTGGCAAAATATCAATATATTGATATTATGAGACCAGATATTGTCTTAGATTAGAGAGGATATTGTAATATTGGGATAAGATTTAAGTGTTGTCATTTCCTGGTTTCAAAGGCTGCATTACAGTGAAGTGATTTATTTTCTGAATTTACTAATCTGTTCTAGCTCGTCACCAGCTACTTCATTAAGTCCACCTGTGCAATCTAATTCAATCCAATACAACAGCTCTGCTTTAAATTCTATGTTTATGAAGCTTAATACATTTTCAGTTTTTGTAGACTTTGTCAAAAAAAAGGTGATAATTCTGCTTTATGTTTTTATTGAGGTCATAGTGGGTGATGGTGGTGTATCAGGGTGCATTATATTGAATGGTGTTTCTAATATTTTGTCCACTCCATTAACATACACGAGGGGGGCAAAATATTAGGAACACCATTCAACATAATTCACCCCAGTACGCCACCAACACGTAGTATGACCTCAGTAATTAACATAAAGTATAATTATCACTTTTTGACAATATCAACAAAAACTGAAAACGTGTACTTCATAAACGTCGAATATAAAGCAGAGATGTTGTATCGGATTGATTTTGATTGCACAAATGTACCTAATGAAGTGGCCGGAGACTGTAGTTCACATTTCTGATGATTATTTATCAAAAGTTTCATTGGGTAAACATTTTGTGAAAGCACCAGCGGCCATCCCTACAATATGGTCGTAATATCGATATTGAGGCATTAGCTCAAAAAATGTTGTGATTTTTAAGTTTGTCCATATCGTTCAGTCCTAGCTTTGGGGTTTTAAGATGATTGTTGGTTTAAAGCTATTTGTGGTCATGAATCAAAATCCTGATTAAAAGCGTGTTTATTTATCGGGATCTCTGTTCTGTGTTTGATCATCAACAAACAGGAACAAAGAAGCGGCTCATTTCATTCAGAGTTGATCAATTATCGGTCAACAGCACGACAATCCTGGTGATATAAGACAAAAATATGGATCGATGATACAGATCCGAGGCTGAAAACACAAAGCCTTACACCAAGGTATCAAAGGTTAGCAGACGGATGTGTATTAACATTAGCTCCGTGTCAGACGGGGGAAAATGTAAACGACTGCAACATATGATCGATTGAACGCAGATTCACCAACTCTACACGGTTCAGTAAACATCGTGTAAAGGAGCTGACCTGAAATTTAACGAGTACCGACCAGCGTTGTAGGTTAGACGGACACGGATCGCTCTTATATCATATTGCTAATGGTAGTTACCTTGTAGCTAGCGCCGAGCTGCAGCGGCGGTGTGTTTATTAACCTACCAGCAGGAGACCACACACACAAATATAACCTCTCAATATTGGCATCCACTGAGGCAAGCTCATTAAATTGACAAAAGTTACCTGACAAGGTAGCCTTCAAACCAGGAAGGTGAATTATTTATCGAAAATGCGAAAACAATCCTTTCCGGAAGCGAAAATCCCTTCCGTAAACTTAACCTTTTTCTTCTACTCTTAATTTACTGGCAGATCTCAAACAACGATGAGGAGCATACCGCCATCTACTGTCATAGAGAGGTTAACCATGTTATTTAACGCATTTTTTAAATTTCACTCACTAACTTTTAGTCATTCATGGTGTCTTCCTGGCGACTCTTGCCACATGTCCCTCACTCTCCTTCAGATCCCACTCTAGTCCCACCTCTCAGACTTTATCATGTACTCTTTCTGCTTCATATATAGTATAATACCAATATGTTAAAGATTTTCTTTAGCTCCACAGTTCCCACGTTCCCACACACATCCCCATCACTGTTCCTTTTCCTCAATACAACCAAAGGGCCATTTAATCCTGAGTCCTGTTATGATGATTTCCTCCCCTCTGTTCCTTTCCTCATAGTTTTTTTTTTTTCATGACCAACTTCTGTATTTTGTGATACACCCTTCCTTTCTGGTCATCCGCCCACCTTTTCGGCAATATTCTCCTTTCCTCTTAATCAGTGCCCTCTCCTTTTCCAAGTGGAACCAGTAGTGTTTTTGCAATGCCCTTTTTAGTTAGTTTATTGACACATTCCTTCCCTTTCAACCCCTTGTGTGCTGATACACAACCGAATTGTCCATCTACACCACCTTTATGAGATCTTGCCAAACTATGGTATAGTGCAATGAGTAAATCTTCTGACAATTGTTGCTGACTGTATGCTTTCCAAAAGGGCTAATGAATCAGGGAACACCACCAGCATGTCCTCTTCAACATACTCTAACCCAATAAATGCCTGCCACTATTGCTGCTGTATATTATGCTAACTGGTGGGACAATCTTTGGAAGATACATTAAAAGCATCACAACAGCTTGGCCTTTTTGGACTGTGCTGGTCATATCGAGGAGGACAGGAGCTTCCACATTGGAGTAAACAGGTAATTCACACAATTCACACACAAAGACCAATACTTACTCTGACTCTCATGACCCATTGGAGTATAAGCTAGGAGTTATCTGTACCCTGCACCAACAAGCTGATAATGTGCCAACAAACGCCCAGGCCAAAGGAAAAGGAGCACAAACACCATTGACATTTGAATGATGACTCACCAGACGTGAATAAATGAAACTCAAAAATATGCAAACATTATTCTTTATTTACTTCCACAGGGAAAACATTTTCAGATATTTTAATAGCAACATTACACATTAGGTCCACTTCAACTACTGTAATGGAAAAAAGATAAATAAAAAAAGGCAGTAAAAAAAATTCACACAAAGTAACATGATTGTGGTGTCTTATATTTATACAGTTATTAGACAGTCTTTTCACAAACTCAGTCCATGTCTTCACTGATTTCAAGTCTGACTTCTCCAAATTTTGGTCCAATGGTATCATAATAAATTAACAAATAAATACTACTCAGTGTGTAACTATAATTGAATTTACAGTAATTTGCTCTTATTCCCATATGATCAGCCATCAAAAGCTTGTTTGATTGAGATGTGGACATTTGCTTGTGATTCACATACTGGCAGTATTTCAAATACAGCTCACTTCAGCATTTAATATGAATTGGTGCTTACAAAAAAGGTTAAGTTTGTAATGATCTGCTGTCTCAAACACACTCTTGTTCACCAAGACAGACCCTGTTAAAGCTCATTTCAATTTCAATTTGACACATTAATAGCTGCCAAGCATCAAGACTTTTGTCTTAATGTGCTACTTAGTATCTCATGTGAGTAAGTTAATATCTAGTTACAATTAGTTAGGTTTGTAAGTAATTCAAGTTAAGAGGCACAGACACACGTGAGTATAAAAAGTCAAATCTACCTCCAAAAGTACATGATTAACTGGGATCCTAAATTGAAGCAGCTTAAGTTCATTAACTCAATGATTCAATCAATGCAACGTTACACACAAATGTACTTAATCTATGAAGTCTTAAAAAGAAGCTATGTTTATCATTTACATCATTTTACAATTGATTTTTTTCCTTCATACAGCTAGTTGAAAAGAATCACTTTATTCCCCAACTCCCAAAATGCAGGAAGCTGATTTATGGTGCCAGACTCGAGATGCACATTTACAACTCAAAAACAGCATTCAGTAATGCAGATCATTATCCCCTTTAAACTCATCACATTTAACAAGCATTCAATTCATTTGTTTATTTGTAACAGCGGACAAAGAGTGGACAAAAACAACAGGTGCACTTTACAGTAATGTATTCCAATCTCTTACAGCAGCTCCGTGATCAACTTTACAATCACAAAAGCTAAAGAATATTTTAAGGTAATTAAAATATTCTTTAGCTTTTGTGATTGTCAGACAGACGTTGATTACTGAGACCGTAGTTTGTGGTGTTTTTGTTCTGAAATTGCATTTTAGTCTAAGATGTTCCATTTTTTCCATCCTCCCACAACATGACACACTTTCATTACAAAAAATCTGAAATCCAACTCAGTTCTCTGACTGCTTAATCCGGTGGCAGCCTCTGAGCCAACATTTTCAGTTTGGAGTCCACATTTCGTTTCTTTACAGTTCGCTTATATAGTGAGAGCCGTCTTCCACAACCCAGTGCCCCTGAGTGTCACCAGCGGCTCTTTGGAGAGCCCTTCTTTGGATAACCTGCATAACAAAAATCATAGACGACCATGGTTCAAATGTGTGGTAAAAATAATTTAAATGTAAGAGATGAAGTTAATTTGCTAACATGCCAATGTATCTTCAGCTTATTCACCCTGTCACAATGATGTTGTGGTATTGGTGTTTAGTCTGACAGTATATCTACTGTCTTCATATTCTGCTGTGACAGGCTGTTCAGGACTGAAGGTGTGAATTCTACAACTTATGCTTAATGCAGGTGTACAATAACCCACACACAATTCACTTTCACTGGTTGATTCAGCAGTTTTCCATTATTTAAAAAAACCCAAAACAAAACAAAACATTCTGCTACACCCAGGTGGATTTACTCTATGATCTGTTATACACATGCTTACATTTAAAAGTGGAATTACAGTTGGAAAAAGTATTCAGATGTCCAAATAAACTGAAGTTGTGGGTTTTTTGTCTGAACTGTGCTCCAACAGCTGTAGTAAATGAATGTTAAAATCCATTTCATACTGAGTGAAAACTAGTAAAAGTATCAGGTAAGGAAAGCCAAAATATCACAAAAACAACACATTTCCTGGACAGAAAGTATCCTGAAACAGGCAATTTAAAGTGTAATTTATATTCTCTTTCAGCAACTTAAACATGTAACAAGCAATTATTTCCACCTATTAAAAACATCACTTTGGACTGATAATTTGCAAAAATGCAATGAGAAAAATCCATCAAGTAAAACTGATTTCCTGTAATTCATTTTCCTTGATTACTTAAGTTTTTTGTTGCAGTAAGTTTGGCTGACAGATTGTTGGACACACTGTAGATAAAGACAGTTTTGTCAGCTTACCTGTTCGTGGTACTTCTGACTTTGGTAGCATGGTGACTCCCGAGCTGACATGTTTTTCAGTCTGACTGCTCCTTGCCTGTCAAGAGAACGAGCCCTGGGTGTTTTAATCTGAGTGCGCCAGTGCCACGACTTCAGCTGTTCGTTCACCACTTGTCGTGGGAGGCCACTGGAGCGGTAGTGTGGGTGGTCCCATTGTGCTGGTGAGGGGGAAAGTCTAATATCAGGAGGTAAGGGCCTCTGCACTCTCTGTGGGGGCACAGCAGCCTCTTTATACCAATAGTCATATCTGTTGGAAGGACAGGGAGCCTGCTGGGCATAATAGCTCCTTGTCATGTCCATATCAGGTGGGTAAACCATTTCCTCGTTGTAATAGGATTCGTGAATACTCGGGCTGGATTGGTTCCGAGGATTGTGATAAAAGCCAGTGCGTGGGAAGATTTGAGGTCCATAGCTGCCAACTGGGCTAGAGTGAGCAAATGCACGCTGATACTGTTTGGGCGAATCACAAGGCAATTCCTGACACAGGGAGCTGGCGTAAGATGTAAATGAGTGTTCAGAGTTGCTGTCCTCAGAGGTAGCACAGTTTCCATAATTCACTGCAGGAGGAGGAGTCTCTGGTAAAGTTATTGCATATTCTGTCAGTCGCCTCCTCACACCTCTAGTGCGGCCGCGCTCCTTTTCTGGCCCAAATGAAGAGTCAGGGTTGGATAACCTGTGCAAAGCAGACAAGAATGTTACAAAGCAAGTATTTTAACATGCCTGCTCAGCTAAGATACTGCACAAATTCAACTTTTAAATATATACATTTCACAGACATCTGTATTTTCTAAAAGAATTGAATGTATAAAGGTAAATGGTATCACTGAGATGGCAGTTAATTGCAGGCTTAACCTAGGCATGCAGCTGGTGACACAATACTGCAGATATGTCCAAGGTGTGGCTACCTGAGGGAGAGCTGTCTGTGCACACGCATCTCTGGTGTGGAGGGTGCACTGCTGGATTGGGAGCGGCCCAGTTTCAGATGGGAAAGCTGCAGCGGAAGAGCAGACTCTGCCAAGCAAGTTTCCAACGGTGGCAACAGTTCAGTCTTGGATGGACTGCAACACACATAAATATTGTTCATGTGTTTAATAGAAAACATTTGAAAATGAAAAAAGTAAAATAAACATTGAAAGAAAAAAATGCAGGCTTTCTTCATGATAGCAGACATAAACAATAGAAATCCCAATAATAAGAAATTAGACCGTATTTATTATCATCACAACATGGAGTCTTAATTATAGCAATTGCCTACTGGACAATAAAATCTGAATTACACCTCTGTGCTATAAATTACTACGATTTATAGTTCTGTCTCAGCTCGACCCATTCATTGACTGTTGTAGCATTTCTTAAAAAGTAGATGGCAGTGTTCACATTCATAAACAACACGAACATCTACTTTGTGGCTGAAACAACAGTGGTTAAGAGGGTTTGCACTGGAAATGACTTAGCAAATTGAGGAGGATCTATTATACAGGTAGATTGTACGTGTTTGTTTTCAGTACCAATAATCACAACTAGAAACAGGAACAAGGATACAAAGCAGCCAAAATTGACAAATCAGTTGCTATAGTCTTTTCACAGCTACTGTGTAAAACAACATTTTTGGGCGCTACTTATCGCTTCAATCTGATTTTTTCTGTCTTTTCCAAAGAATCCAACCAGAACCACTTCCCACACAAGCTTGTGAGTGGGTGTGGGTGCTAGCAGCCAAAACAATTTGCATTTAACACAGATTACTACAATCCAAGCCTTACAAACCATTCTTTTCTTTTCCAAACTAAAACCTGAGTAACAGGAAAATGAGTCAGGATGGATGGTCCAAGTTACCTGGTCTTGCTGGAAGAACGTGACTTCCTGCTCTTCTGGTATGGTTGGTCAAGACTCGTTTCTGTCCACGGGGAATGCTGGATGGGAGGAGCATCATATGCAGGGCTTGAGTTTAAACTCAGCGTAGAGTTGAGGCTCGGATGGGGAGACTGGCACGGTGTCAGTGGCGACGGCTGTGGAGCCACACTTGGAGACAGGTAGGAGCTATCTACGCTGGACAGAGATGACATGAGGAGTGGCTGTGGAGGATCTGTCTCTACTGGATAAGGGAGTCCAGAGGATGGCTGTGACGACTGGCTTGTCACTTCTAGAGAAAAATATAAACGATATAGTGTATGGTACCTGAAAGTTATTTAGTGTCAATACATCTCTACAGAGTTTGTGTAATTTTTGAAGGAGCATTTCTTAATAAGAGCATTTGTCTTGCTCTCACTTAGGCTAGTTTGAAAACAAACAGCTTTCCTACAGGGAGAACTTGGGCCACGTAGAGTCTTACCTTCATCTTGAACTACTGAGTCAGACAGAGAGCTGTCATCAGATGTACCCAGATCTGAAAAACAAAAATTCAGATATGAGGTTTCAAACAATCATTTCATTTTCATAAAGTTATGATTAGTCACAAATTATTCACTACAAATAGTCAACTATTGAAAATCAATTAATTCCCTGCAAGGATCATCATGAAAGGGATTTGATGTCAAATTATCTTCTAGTAAACTGACCGGGTGTCTCTCACCTTGTTGTGCAATATTAAAAGCAGGAAGTGGTGATGATCGACCGTGCTCCAGTCGCAGGTGAAAGGCTGTCTCTTGTAGCTGTTTGACTTTCTTCTCTTCTCGTTTGCACTGCTGCACACGGCTTCTTCTAACAGCCTTGCTCAGGTGGTCCTCTTCGCAGAGCTTACGTGCTGCCTCGTATATTTTCATCTGCAGTGCTAACTCAGCATCTACTAAATTCAGCTCGGATTCCTGTAAAGGGTATGAAAGAGGGATAGAGGTTTATGTATTGTTTTAAAAAATGACAGTCTCACATTCGGTCAAATGCTACTTCTCCTGTACCTCTGCTCCTTGAGGGATGCTTTGTTCATCCAGTTTAAAAGCAGCTCCGATGCGTCTTCGAATCTGTGGTGGCTTCTCTCCAGGCATTAGAGGATAAACTTTTGGCAGCTGGCCTGTCAACTCCTGAAGCACACATAATATCACAAATCAAAAACTGTTCACAAGGAGACATATAAATCTGAAGACAAATTTGGTGAAATGTTAAATACAAAGACATTGTTTCAAGCACTAATAAATCCTGGAGTTTAGTTCAAATAAAGCTAATTTCAACTCTTCAGAGAGTTAATTCAGCCGTGTCCATGGCATTTTGAAATGATGCACAAGTATCATGTTCTCTTCTCCTTACATGTTGAGACATATAGGTTCAGGGAGTCTGTTGCACAATTCAACTTTTGCTGAGATTTCCTTTCACAACACATTCTTTAGTTCTCAGTTTCTGAATGCATCGAGTATCTGTGTCCAAACTAAACCTAGAGCATGACAACGCATGAATACTGCTATCATCAGAGACCAGTCATAAAAACTGTTTCTTTGAGTCATTCCCAGCCAGCCACCTTTACAGACGCACTAGAACATGAGTGTGGCAAATGAGCTTATTTGTGCTTTTGTCACAGAGAGAAGGGAGAGGCATCATGTCTCTCAATAGTTCACCTGAGCATGTCCCAACAGGAGTACCCAGCCCGAGTGTCAACAGCAAAGAATGATCAGTCCTGGGATTTTATCCTGGAGCACCCACACATGGCAGAGACAGCCAAACCTGAGTATGTGTCCAGTTTCACAATGACTGACTATGTGGCACTTTTTATGCTTTATTCGATAATTCCCAGTGACAGAGAGAATAAGACGCAGGAAAGACTGAAAATTAAGGCAGTGAAGTCTCGTTTTGCACTGAAACTCAGGTTGTTATGGAACATTTACATATAAAAACATAAACAAAACCTAATTGCAACCACAATACGCGGTCTATTAATTGTACCTGAAATGAAAAGGGAAATATTTGTGCTGTTGATAGTGGAAAGAGCCAAAACAATGATGTCACATATGAGAGGAGGATGGATCAAAAGACCTTTTGTTTCCTATCAGTGACTCCCTGTCTGATGTGAACCGTAGAAATGAAACATGTTTGTCTCTATCAAGGTCTTCTGTGCATACAAAGTCACTAGTTTGTTTTTTTTTTTTAAATCTTCGGTCTTGTAAGAAAAGCGTTACAAAACTGCAGCTTATAATTATTATATGACCTGGTATTAATCTGCTGACTCAAATGTTCTGTTCATGCTCAGCAGATTTAGAAGCTATCCCAAAACACAAGTGTGGACAGAAAACTTCTCATAATTCATCTTAGTTAGCATGGACATGGCCGAACAAGTCTCTGAAATGTCCCCTCTTGCAGGTTACATTGTTACCCTGTGGTAGAGTGTGTCATCAAACATCCTGCACTAAAGTACCACACCTTTTGTTCATTTATAAAAGGCTTAGCAAAGATTTGAATAAAATTAGACCACTGTGATTATGTAACTCCACTGCTCTGTGACATGTATGCAAGGCAAATTGCTATGATTTGAGTCTGTCAGTACATTTGTAGATTACAATTACTCACAGCTTCTCGGATGCAGAGTTTCTTCAGCTCCAGTATGCAGATCTCTAGCCGGTCCTGGAGCGCCTGGTGCTTGAGCTTCATGGCTCGCGTGTGTGTGTTCACATCCTTCGTGTGTGATGTTGGGCTGTCAGAGCCTGAGTCATGCAATGACAAAAGAAGAGATAATGTGACTGAAATGTGACAGTTACAAATGTCTTTATTCAGTACTCAACACACAAGACCAGAAGTGCTTAAAGTGGAAATTTAAATGAGAAATGACTAAGTTAAGATAAAAGATGAGCAAAAGCAAAGTATAGATATAGATTTGTAATTAACATCTACAAATATGAAAAGTGCCTAAAGTATCACAAGCCCAAAGAGAAACCTAATGATGACCTAATTTAGCCTGATCTATAGTCTCTTTATTTACAATGATAAAATACAGAGAAAAACAGATGACGATCTTCACACCGGAGAAGCTGAAACCATCATTGATTAAATTTCTGTCTGTCTACTAATCAATGAATCCAGCCAGTCTTTTGACCAGAAGCATATACAGTATTACATACTCTACACATACACTGAGCTGCCAGATTATTTGGTGTACCTAGCTGAATGTTACGTAATCCGATACAGTGGGTGTGCAATAAATGCACCTTTATGAAGCTTATTGTCTTCAGTTTTTGTTGACATAGACATGTTGATCCTCTGTGCTCCTTTTGGAGGTTGTGACTAATGGTGTTTCAATGCATTATAATGAAAGACATTTCTTCTGTTTCAGGATGCAGCTATTATCTTTATAATTGATTTATCTACTGATCATTTTCTTGATTAATCGTTTATAAAATGTCAGCGAATAAGAAAAAAGCCCATTCCACTTTCTCAGAGCCTACGGTGATGTCTTAAAACCCAAACATGTTAATTTAGTAATTTAATTTTATCATCTAAAACCAATAAATTGGCTAATCATTACAGCTCTACTGACATTAACTGGAAACTCATATATATGTGCATAATGTATGTGAACAAACAAATATGTAATTTAAAAACCACAAGGAATATTTTAAGTCTTTTAACTCATGTTGCCACAACTGCATTAATCCATATATCAATCATTGAGTCCAAATTAACGACTAAACAGTTCAATTGATGTATACATTCACTGAGGTGGAAAAAAAAAACAATATCCCAAATTATACACATCCCTGAAGCTGATGATTTTCTTTACTTTGCCATTTGCCAACAGTTATATTTTTCATTGTACACGCATATTGTGGCACCACAGACTTTATTATATTATGCTTCATTATACTGCTGTAAGTCCTGAGGCCACAACAGACAGCATAATGGTTCAACTGAACAGAAAACATACCTCTAGTTGTTATTGTTGTTTTCAATAGTGACACTGAAACTGCAAAGTAAGTATGAGGATCTTTGTAACTATAAACAATGTCTGAGTGTAGGACTGGTGCTGTCTGTGGCCTTGGTGACTAATGACTTGAAGATTAATCTCAGGGCTGTGGGAGTGGCTTCAGGCAAAATGCATTGAGTAGCACATACCTTCAGAGATTATTAACAGAATCCCTGCAGATACTGACAAACATCGGAGGTGCAACAGGAAAGAAGTGTGACAGCACCACAATAGGGCAGAGAATTCCTCTTACTACAGTGACAATGGTCCTATTCTTTGTAGATGGACACTTTTTCATTGTATGGAGCAGACATCATGTGGCTCAATTAAGACACAAGGAATGTCAGAAAAGGCCAGAACTAATCAGTAGACACTACAGGGCGTAGCAAAAACAAGGTTGGGTGCTGGTGCTATGAGGCTGCTACCATATGGGACTGAAGAAGCAGGCGACCTTTAACGAAGTGGACTGACTGGCTCTGAAATACTAATTGGCTTACAAAACACAAAGAGCAAAATGTTGAGACTGATATTAACTATTATTTTTGTTTAATTCATATAAAATATCAGAAAAAAGGTCACATTAACAGATTCAAACTGCTTGTTTCGTCTGCCTAAAAGTCCAAAACCACAAGATATTCATTTACTATCACAGAAAAAACCACGAAATCTGCTTTTTTGGGGGGAAAAATAGAAAAAGCTTTATCTTAAACTATCACCATTATTTTACTTACATATGTTCAAAGAAAACAAAAACAAAATAGAACAGAATTGAAATACTAGATCTTAATTCCAGATAACTTATTGTCCTTTTACCATGTGTTTGGACATTTGAAAGCAAACCCAAATCACATTGCTCACATTAATCACTTTTGCATATTCTCTGTGTTGTGCAGGACATGGCGACTAATCTGGCAACAAGTCAAAATGGACCACAAAGAGTTTTCACATGACAACTTGTTTTCAGTAGATATATAAAAACAAATCAAATGTGGGTCGGGCAGCAGGGTAGATTTAAAAATGTACATATTTTATTGAGAACATAACTCAAAGCAAAGAGAATTATAGCAGCAGTAATTAACTGTAATCTTCTATGATTGTGTTATCCTCTGAAAGGATGTCATTTTGCTAAACAGTAGCTGCAGCACAAGCATGACTGATTCAATAATAGTTCTGAAGTAAAAGAGGTGAACTGTGTCAGAAGATTTATGTTATGAACTGGGTCTGAATTTAACAACTCAGGTACAAAATTAGCAGACAGTTGAGGATATTCAAGGTTCAAATAGTGAAGATGTTGACTATTAAGAGGAAAGAATAACATCTCTGTCACATGATGCGTGTTGAGTGTTAAACATTCTGACATTTTATTCCCACAAGGGCCCATAGTCACTTACTAAGTCATACACATTACTAATATCTTTACATATATGTTTTGACCAAACTTAATGGTGTTCTTTGTCTTCTGTTCAAGGTTATCTAGAAAGCAGGTGCTGCGATAAGATTACCACAAGTTGGGTTGGACTAAGTGTGTGCTTAGTTTCAACAATAATTTGAGCCTCTAGCAAAGGTCTACTAAAAGGCTAAATGAGGTTGATGTTTGTTTTAATGAATTTGTGCTTAAAATCAAGGCTGTAAGACTCACAAATATATATCCATTTTAATTCAAACTCTGAATAGTAAAAGAATATTTTCACAAAAAATTGTTTAAACTTCTAAAATAAGTCAGTCCCACATTTCTATTTTGACATTAACCCAAGTAATTTAGTAAAGCAGCCCAGCGTTCCTCAGACACATTTAGGCAACCAGCCACATTCAGTCCAGTTTTCTCCTAATTTCAGGTCATTATCACCAATGTAGAACTCCAACAATCACAACTTAATGCAGCCAAGCACCACACTGCTGCAGTGAAGCGAGTCTTCACGATCAAATCCGACTATTATGTTACAATATTACATTAGCAACTATTTCAGGGCCTGAAAAATGTGAATGTGCACTCCATCACGGCGCCTGTGGCTTAGGAGGTGGAGTGGGTCGTCCACTAATCGGATGGTCAGGGGTTCAATCCCCAACTCCTCCAGTCCGCATGTTGAAGTGTTCTTGGGCAAGACACTGAACCCAAATGTGTGTGTGTGTTAGTGAATGGGTGAGCATAGAAACATTGTGAGACGCTTTGAATAGGAAGCGCTATATCACTCCTGATGACACCTTGGGTAGCACCTTGTATGGCAGCCTCCGCCATCTGTGTATGAATGTGTGTGTGAATGTTAGTATGTATTGTAAAACACTTTGATTGGTCAATTAGACTAGAAAGGTGCTATAAAAATGCGGTCCATTTAACCTTTTACCATTACTCAACAGAATACCAGTTATGATTGAGATGTTAAGTTGTTTTATTTCTAAAATGCCTGAAAGTGAAACAGAAAAATGTTTTACCTGAATGAAGGATGATCCCGCTGTCGCTATCACTGATCTCTCCGTTGCCCTCCATAGAGATCAGCACATCAAGTTCCCGTTGCTGTTCTTCAAATAATGTCGACACTCACTGTGTCCTGTAAAGTATGATTTCAGTATTAGGGAACCATCATTATTTTCAAACTTTTTTCAAGTCTACATAAACCTGAATGTCACAAAAGTAAAGGATATTCTGTTTCATTATGATATCAAACAAATGTGTCAAACTTCATCAAGGAAAAGTTTTCCCAAAGATTTCATTGAGTTAACAATATTAAACATTGCACATTGTTTTACTGTAATTTCACAACTGACTTGTCTTATGTCAGCACATTTTCAAAAGAACAAACAAAACTGATTCAAACACTCTAGTCCAGAGAGCAGCACACTGTTTATAGGATCATAAGCAGGATTTACAAAGAAATACAGTGGGGTCCAAAAGACTGAGACCACTTTCCCATTCAAGCAAATGGGAAAGTCCCATTTATGAGAACAGCAAAGACTTTTAGACCCCACTGTGGATGAGTAGTTGCATGGCTGAATGAGTCAGAATCCATAGTCTCCATACAAACAGCATTAACACAAGCTTTCCGAAGACTGCGGATTACTTAATCGTGTGACCTGCTCCTTGAATGATTCATGTGTGATTTGCCTCCCTGACCCTGTAGTCAGGTGTAATCATTGTCTAGGGAGGTTCCTGTGACTACTTGTTTGTTAGTCTCTGATGTCATGTCGTCGCCATTATTTTATTCCAACTATGAGCCATAAATTCAGCTGGTGTGAAATCAAAACTATGACACTGCCAGTTAGATGATTAACTAAACTGAATGCAGGAATGCGACGGTGGTTGCATTCCTTTACATGGGGGAGGTCTGTCCCAGCTAGTAGTAGCAGAACTCATTGTTTAGAAGAACAGCTTGATGAGGCGAGCTCATGAGCTGCAACATGCTTTAAGGTGTTTCTACCTGTTGGTCCAGCCACATGGTCACATTCGGGAATACACAGAATGAATCCCATTATCAACCCTGAAAATGACCTGAACATGACCCATCCTCCACACAGCTCATATGACTCTGAGTGACCATTCACGCCTCCGAATCACAGATAACTGGCTGCTGTTTGCAACAATTTAGGAACAGTTTAAGTGTAGCACACTTCAATAACAAAATATTGAAGCACTGTTGAAAACTGAATGTCAGCTACATTTTGCAGAAATGTTCGCTCAACCTATGTTTTGTATCTACTACTACTTTCTGCATAAAGCTGTTATTATTGATACCTAAAAAATACTTTACTCCATTGTATTTGGCAGGGAGTAAAATTATTACATTTACATAGTTAATTTTGTTGTTTCATTGTCATTTTTGATGGTTCAAGTTTCTCAAATGTGAAGATTTGCCTTTTTTCTTTTTTTTTTTTTATATGTGACAGATATTTGAATATCTTGACTTTTTTTTTTAAAGATTTTTTCGGCATAGACACCTTTATTGCGCAGTAGACAGACAGGAAACATGGCAGAGAGGGGGGTGTGACATGCAGCAAAGGACCTCCGGCCGGGATTCGAACCGGGGTCGGCTGTGTATGTGGCATGCGCTATAATCACTCGACCACCTGCGCACCTGAATATCTTGACATTTTAGATTGTTAGTCAGACAAAATAAGCAATTTGAATGCCATTTTCCCCTATTTCTTAACATTTCACAGACCAAATTATTAAATCGACAAATTGAGTAAATAATCAGCAGATTAATCAATAATCATTTGTTGCCGCCATAGTATAAACATCAATTTGCTGATCAATTTGATAACACCAATAATCAAGAATGTTGACTCATACAACCATTCCCAGTAACACATGCTGTGCCTTAGAAGCTGTCAATCATACATCTCTGAGTGTTTTCAGTTCTCCACTCAAGTACGCTACTCACTGAAATCCCCTGAAAAACCTGCAGCCGGTCAATCCTGCACATGGATGGGGTCGTGTTTTAAAGGAAAGGAACCAAAACTACTGAAGTACTTTGATGCACCGTAGTGTCTAACCATCAAAATATTCAATATGAACTCTTGATAAGCCAAGCAGTGAGCATAACATTTTCTGAATGTTTAGTCGGACGTCTGTTGTGTTATAATTTCCAAATTTTTCCAAACAATCACACCAACACTGACTTTTTGTGTATTATAGTAACTCAAAAATACAAATAACACAATGACAGACAGTCCACACAAAATGATATCACTTAGAAGACACTAGAAGAGACATATAAGAAAGACTGATGACTGAACAACATATGAAAAATGTACTTACTTTATGATTTAAAAAAAACAACAACACAAAAACTGTTAAAATCCAAAGAGTGAAAATTGTCCAGTTAGATTTCACAACTTGAGTGGACAAAAATGCACAAAAGCCAAGCCGTGTAGAGTCAGGATAGGAATGAGAGACTCGCCCACTAAGAAAGCTGCTGCCTGCTGAAGAGGAGTGGCTACAAACAGAGAGAGGGCTGAGCACTTGAGTCAGTATCATATAACTCCGCTCTCCCCTCTGAGTCTGAAACTGTGTCAACAACAATGACCAGGATACTGAGAAATTACCTTTAACTTCACACTCTTATCAGCGGCTTAATAAGATGGGTGGTGGCAACCTCACTGGACCCTTTGTCCTACTAGAAAAGCACAATTGATACAGTACAACCAAGTTTTGAGGCCCAAGACAATATACAGTAGGCTATGTGTAAAAAAACTCTAGTATCATATAAATTATAGTAGTTTTATTTAGGCTATATAGCACCTAATCACAACAGAAGTTATCTGAAGGCACTTTTCACATAGAGCAGATCCAGACTGTACTCTTTATTTTACTGAGATCCAACATTCCCCCAGGAGCGAGAACTTGGCGACAGCAGCAAGGAAAAACTCCCCTTAGAATGGGAAAAATCCACATGCAAAACCGGGCTGTAGATGGGCGGACATCTGCCTTGACTGGATGGATAGACAGAGGGACAATAGATACAAATTATGTTCGTTAATACATTTTAGGAGTTAAGTTATTGTTTAACTCGACCCCAAGGCTCGTGTGACAGTTTCTCTAAGCTACATCACGACTCTCTCGCAATGACAACAATAAATCATTGCTAACTACTGTGACAGCTCAGCTCTGCATGTTTAAAGATCAAATATCTGGTCCGTGCATATCTATCACCATCTCCTAGTTCAAAGGAACAGTAAAAATGAATAATCCATTATGAACTTACAAATAGCTTAGATATTCATTTCTAGAGCATCTGAAACTTCACCATTCCTCTTCCTACTTCCAGACCACCAATAAAAAGGCCCTGTCGTTTTTTGTCCCCGCTAAGAAGACGGAAACACATGGTTGTGGGATAGTCTGCATGATTTACAGACACTCAAAGGCAGCACCTGCTCTGTTACTGCATGGCTCACATTCATTCTGCATCTCAATATTCATTTTGGCTTTCCAGGAATGTTGGTGCCCAGACACGCCGAAAAAGGTCCAGCAATTCCCAGACACTCAAGAATCAGATCTCAAATGACATGGCACCGGCAAAAGCAATGAACTGCAAATCATTCGGTTCAGTAACTTCTACATTTAGCTTTCACAGTGTGAGCACAACTGGGTAAGTTTCACAGAAACCAACCATGTAGACAATTATCTTGAAATCCATCAGACATAGTCCATTCACTAAAATAAGACATCTGATGTCTTGTATTTTGCTGTTTGTGTTTGGTAAACAAGCAATGACTGAAACTAAACAGACATGTTGGCAGGCAGATATTATCTGTAGGTATTGCCTTATCATAGATTATCACATCATCTGCAGTCTTTAGTCTACATATTGCCTACATATTGATAATCAGAGGGTTTTCCGAAGTGTGTTCCGAAGTCAAGCATGGCATACTGGAGGCTAATGCATGATGGGATGCTTTAACCACTGAAGGGCTGCATGTTTCTGGTGAACTAGTAGGGCTGACCCTAAAAACTATTTTCATTAATCTACAATTTTTTTTATTTTTTTTATTGTTTAGTCTAAAATGTAAAAAACAACAACAATGGAATACTGTCCATTAATAAGCCAGAGCCCAAGATAACATCTTTAATAACTTGTTTTGTCCATCAGCAGTCCAAAATCCAAAAATATTCTGGTTACAACGATGTACCACAGAGAAAAGTAGGAAAACCACAGGGCATTTGATCACTGATGCAGTTCATCGATACTTAAAATTGTTACAAATTATTTTCCTTTTTATCAACTAATCTAGATCTGCATGATTAGTCGATCAATCAGTCGATCAACAGAAAATTAACTATTAACTATTTTAATAACTGATTCACCATTTTTGCCAAATATTTAATGGTTTCAGGTTCTCAAAATTGCTTTTCCTGGTCTCACATTTCATCAAACTGAATATATTTTATTAAAAGATTAGTCAATTACTCATAAAAATAATCATAATAATCAGTAATGAAAATAATCATTACTTGAAGGCCTAGACAAATGTATTATATACAACTTGTTTCAGCTCTACTCTTCAGACACACCACAAAACCTTTCATTGGTATCATTTTATTAGCTACTCTATCAACAACTTCACTAAAATGATGGACAGAATCACTTAAAGAACAAAGAGGTTGTGAAAAAAAGGCTGCAGGGAGGGAAAACACTGTCCAAGTGCTTATACAGTTAACAGAGTAAAGCAGCAGCACTTTGTGTAAACAGGCTGCATGCCAAGACGTTTGTGAACTTAAAATCAGATATAAGTGAACTGCAGTCATGCAAATGAATAATAATCTCCTCTGATCATGGGAAACTAAAGTTCAGAGGTAATGCCAACACTGATGCCAAGAGTGTTTTAGCTGTGAAAAAGGAAATAATCAAAGACACGTTTTAAAATCCAGTTAGACACAGATTCATGGTGTAAAACTTCAGTAGTGCTGAAGCTGAAGGAAATGAGTTTACACAGAGTTCCCCTATCAGTAACATAATTACCGAAACTGTGCAGGTAAAGGTTTTAAGTTCAACATGCTTATTGATAAGACAAGTTAGCCTGGTTAAACAACTTCCCTCTCACACTGCTGTACAACAGACATGTGTCCAGTGAAGAAGTAACCAGTTGGTGGATGTCATGGTTGGTTTATATAAACCAGAAGTCCCAGAGAGACTGAGACGGCTTTGTGTAGGAAACACAGCAGCTGGCAAAACAAATTCTTTACATATTCTTGAGTCCTTTTATAAGTGTTCAGCTTGACTACCGCTGCCAGTGTGAAGAGACATCAGCTGCTAGAGGGCAGGTTTAGTCACAATTACACTTTTCCTCTCTCAATATAATATTTAATATAATAGTTTGTTTCTTCCACCTGGTGCAAAAAATTGTTTTGTTTTTATGACGCTTAAATCAAAGTGGTATCATCAAATACTACAGCCCCAAAGGCTTTAAAAAGGAAAACAAAGCAAGCTACTGATTCCCTCCCACTGTTTGACTGGTTTCCATCACTCTGTCGGCAGTCTGCTTTAAGCTTTGTGTTGCCTAAAGGTTCTAAGTAAGTGTAATGCAGATGAGAAATAAATACAGTATCTCAAACTAGCATGTGTAAAGAAATGGTGAGTCTGATGTGGATCACTGAATTATAAGTATGTGCACCACTATGCAAATCAAGACCTATTCTAAACTGTGACAGAGCCCTGCATTTTGGCTGAGCGTCAAGACAAGTTTAAACACGTCAACACAAATTAGAGTCATTTAAAAAATACTACATCCCTACACTAGTATCCCCCTCCAGCTTTAATAATCTGTATATTATTGTATTTCAAGAGTCTTTGTTTTTATGGCTGCACTAAATTCCATTAAATGGAAATATTTCAGATGTCCTGTGCATCATATTATGCTAATTCCTCCAAAATGGTACCTTATAGATTTGGAAACTTTAAAATCTCTGGCAGACATTAAAATACAGTTCTGTGGACTCGAACAATGTTTTGCTGCACAGCATGACTTAGTAATGACTGTCCTACCAGCAGGTCACAGAGGTTTCAGAGGTTAAGCCACTTCTGTCCTCTTGCCCTCAGGTCAGTATTCAGGAATGTGTAGACTGTGGAAATATTTCAATGGACAGCCATCACAAACCAGCTAATGTAAATATTGCACTGAAGCAAACCGTTGTAGAGATTATATATGAAAAATATCACCTGTGGACAGGATCTGTGCCTGCTATTGAAAGTTGTTACTATTATAATACCACCATCAAGTAACAATACTCAATGTCAATGCATGCAAGACCACATCAGATTAGTCTGTAACCTGGACTTCATTGTTCCTTTCACATACGTTGTCTTGCTTTCTGTTAAAAGAGGATGTTGCATGATCATTACTTCTCTGCTGGCCAGCACAGTCTCATATATCTTGATGTTGTTCATGGTGCTGGTTCTCTTTTACACAGATTGGTCACATGAATTTAAAAAAACGCCAGGGACTTTCCATGAAGCCCATGTTAAATATAGGAAGAAAGAAAACAATCTGTTTTAGTGTTTACCTTCATGTTAAAGTTAAAAGTACTGTGAAAATCTATAACGACTACTACCTGACTATAATTGCACAATAAATACACACCTGTTATCTACATTATCTGTTTCAATACAAGTAGATTCACACAATAAATAAACAGGCTTGTTAAACAGGTTTGACAATCTCCCCATAAAAGTCCCATCTGTTAGTCCAAAAGTCCAACTTGTGAGTTAAAGAGACAGCTATAGACATCTTCCTGGAGGGAAGTAGTATTTATTCATCCCTTTCATCCACCCGCTCATCCAGCTTCATAAAGGTGCTGGGCCCCAGTTTAAAGGAGTTTCACAAAGTTTGGAGACTCGTTTTAATGGCTGAGTTGTTCATTTCTCTTTAAGCAACGCTTGGACTCTTATTTAGCTTCAAGGGCACTGTAAGTTCAGTAGCAGTGGCTAAATAAACCACTACCAAAATGCATACACTGTTAATTAAACAAAAACTTTAATGCAATTTTTTCTGTTGCTCTTCTTACCTCAGTAGCCAGTTAGCCGCTAGCATCGTGGCTCATCTGCATCCATACAATCTGCGCTCCACTGGCTCCACATTCCTCCAGATTTGAGCTGGAAGTTTAGTTTGTTTATTGACGAAATAACTTTAGAAAATGACACAAAGTCTTCAGGTTACGCATCTGAGGTCTAAACGAGGGAATATAGCGAAGCACAAACAATAAAAACAATTGTTAAACACTCAAACGCAACTTTTTCTGGAGAAGTTACTCCTTAAAACCGAGAGAAGTGAAGCAGAGCGTGCTGCCTTCAGGTGCTGTCGAAAACACGGCCGAACTAAAAACATTACGTGTTTACCATGGCAACCGCGTCTCCGACACCTGATCTGTAGACGAGGTGTGTATCAAGTCAATTTAAAAAAACTCAGTTATTTAATAATGAAAGTAGTCAACTCAATGTGGCTATTTATTAAATTAACTGAGGTGCATGTCTTATTGAACGTTTTTGGCGACTGTTGTCATCTTTTTTGGCAGAATCGTGATGTAGACCTTGATTGCTAAAACAAAACAATAACTTACATCTTTTGCAATCCTCCGAGGGGTTAATGTGCTATTACTGTCTTCTAGTAGCACTTAAAAGGGCGTCCAGTTATATTAATCTCTATAAGAGTAAAGTACGAGCTTGAAATGGGTACATGAATGTCTCACAGACCATCCACTTCTCCGTAACTGTGTGGGCGGTTTACGGGCATAGATGATGCTGGTTAATCAGAATGATCGCTGTTCTTTTTTCTTTTTTTTTAAATTTGACGTCAAAACCACTTACTCATTTCTCAACATGGCCAAAGTTATACATGTTTAGACCGAAGAGGACAGCATGTATTGGAGTAGCCCCAGAGCCAGTAGATGTCAGTAGTGTGTTACTAGACTTTTAATCCTGTAAATCACGTGATCTGCCACCCAGGGATCAACACACTCACACACAGTATCAGGTGAGTATTTGTGCCCATTTTCTAAAGATGCTTGTAATATGTAGGAAGTCTACAGGAAGCCTTTCCTGCCATCTGCAGACAGACTGTTTGGTGTGTGGTAATGTCTGCGGTTTTATTTTAGACTGTGTGTTGTGTATCCTTCTTTTTTTTAGGTGTTGTATCTTTTAGATATTTTTTAGATACTGCAGTACATTTTTATTGAGACTTTTTGCACATTGAGTATTTTATTATTTTCTATTACATGTATACATATATTTGTTTTATTAGTACAACTTTTGTGTAAGTGTAGTAATACGTTCCATCTATCTATCTATCTATCTATCTATCTATCTATCTATCTATCTATCTATCTATCTATCTATCTATCTATCTATCTATCTATCTATCTATCTATCAAGTGTTGCCTAAGTGTCTACACTGTTGATGTCTCAACCTCATTGAGCAACAGTAACTATCTTTGACTTCCCTGTGAGCCTAAATAATATGATTAGTCACTGATTAAAATGTTAATCAACAATGTAGTCTTGCCACCAGAAGCAAAACTTACATATATCAGAATTTATGCCATGCAACAATAATAATCATACATGTAATTCACCATTCTGTGCTATAGACCTACAGTACATCAAACTTAATGACATTCATTATTAAAGCTAAATTATTCACTTCTGCTGCACTGAAGCCAAATGGACACTTTTAAGTCTTCTTTAAGTGAGACGTCATTTCAAAACATATGTCATGATGATGAAAGGTGGTTAAATGAAAAGTAATGAAACTGATCATCAGTTTTATTTTAACACTAGACACACCATGACATGATTTGTAGTTGATGAAATCATATTTCCACATTTGAGGATGTGAGAAAATATGCTTTCATTCGTGTAAAGCAGAATTCATGTACATTCATTTCAGTTTCAAAAAGTAAAACACATTGAATGCCCTGGTTCAGTTTAATTAATTGAAATAACAGCACATTTGCAATATACATTTGTATATACTGTGAAATTGTTGAGTTAAAATCACATATTGTCACAATGTGACAATATATATCTAATAACTTCTACATTTCAGATTGACTGCGGATCAAGTCCTCATCTAAAGGTAAACAAAGTCAGTTTTTTTAGAAGTACCTCCTTCTTGAAGAGTCTCTTGCCAAAAACAATAACATTCAACCACATAGGTCTCAGTGGTTTTATTCTTCAGCTAGTTCATGTTGTCTTGAATAACTCTGAATCATGGTCCTTTGACATGTTTTGATACCACTTTTCACTGGGGGGAGAGCTGTTCTTTGGAAAAATGATGCATATTATTGAACTCATGGTTCATATGTAAATTACATTTGTTTCCAGATGAGGACATTTTTCTATCAACTTCTTTCTTGTCACTGTCAGTTAAATCCTGCAGGCGGATTAAGTTACAGCCAGACAGTAATGAGTTTTTAACAATGAGCAGGAAACAAAAAGGGAGAAACTCCTCTGTATAAACGCCAGCAAATGGAACAGATAGCAAGTCTGCTTTTGTTCTTACTTTCTCAGTGAGATACCTTTGTACAGAAAAAGTGGGTTACATGCAGCGTACTGTTTTAAGGAACAAGGCAACCACAACCAATCACCAAAGGATCTGAGAGTTGAAGTGTTGACATACA
Organism: Scomber scombrus; assembly: GCF_963691925.1. NCBI lineage: Eukaryota > Metazoa > Chordata > Actinopteri > Scombriformes > Scombridae > Scomber > Scomber scombrus. The sequence goes on from NC_084972.1 coordinate 14,995,663, forward strand.
CCCTCGCTGTGAATGTCCTGCATTGTGGTAGAAACAGTGAAGTAAAAATACTGTGGTGCAGTGTTCACATACCTCCAAATTCAATGCAGCTGTATGCAATGCTTAGTGACAAATATTCAAATATATTGACAATATTTCGTATGACTTTCAGTGTTTTCAAATGCTGTATATATCTAAAATACGAATATGATAGTTGTGATGGTGAAGTGTTCACTACTTACTGTCACTCAGTTCCAACTCTACAATATGATTTTTTACAATTAATTATTATTAAGCTCAAAATCATGGACAGATCCAAGAAAAGCCCAATCTACTATGATGTAAATATATCAATATAGCATCAATATGGTATATAAATGGATAATAAGTTGATACATCTAGCTGAATCCTGAGGTTCATATTTATTGGATTTAATTGAATTGAATTGTGGCATTTGTAATTTTACAGTGTTTCAGTTTAGGGGCAGCAGCAAAATTATTGACACTCTGCAGAAAAGTTCAACAACAAGCAGCGGTTAAAAACAAGCACACTCTATTTCATCTGACAGTACCCACCCCCAACACTTCAGACAACAAAACCAAACCCATTTCATTGCTCAACTCTGTAAAGTACTGGTAGCATCAGCACCCACAACCATGCCTGTTTCTACTTTTTCTTTCTTTCTTTTACGAATATTCTTAACTTAATGTGTGTGTGGCCTATGTTGTTGTTGTTTTTTTCATTTGCTCCTGCAGCATTTGCTCCTGTTACCCCTCAGGAACAAATAACGGTCTTGAACTTTGTCCCCGAACAGTTGATAATACTCAGTTTACAAGTTGAAGTAATCCACACTTGATGACTGATTTAGTTCTCAAGCTCACTCTAGTAATGAGCGGTTCACAACTATAGAGGACCTGCAGCAGTACTGTGGGAACATCACAAGTTTTTCATTTCACCATTAACAGAAACTGACAGCGGAAAAGACTGACGCCGAGGTCGTACCTTTCACTCTGTGGGTGCCAGACAGACAGAATAACTGTTGAGTTGTGAAATGCATTTATCCTTAAAATTAAGCTTTTCATTTAGAAATTCAAATGGACTTTTACAAATGAAAGTTTTATTATTATTAATGATTCCAAATTATTTAGAAATTACAGAAAGTGGATTCAATATGTAATTTTAAAAAAGGAAGTTGAGTTGAGGGTAATTGATGACAAACCTTACATTTAAAAGTGCTATTACGGATTTCTTTCATATCTTATAATGTCATGTAAAGTTTACATACAGTAAAAAATGTTTGCAGTTGTTATTTAAAGTGCACAGAAAATATCATATAAAATCTATGAAGTAAATCAGTCTGTCACTTTAGATTTACAGCTGCTTTATTTCAAGTAAGCAAGTTAAGTAAACTTACTAGCTCAGAAATGTAATCTAAAAAGCCTTAATGTGATAAACATATATATGTATATATATATATATATATATATATATATATATATATATATATATATATATATATATATATATGAAACACTTAAAACATTTGAAAACAACTGACGTCATTCTTTCTTTAATTTGCATATTTTAATCCCCTTTTAACATCACTCTCACATCAACATTGAAGAAAAATCCAAGACACATAACTTTTGAGTCCTGTCAATTTTGCTGTACAAAAAAATGAATCTGTAATAATCATTTCATCTTTGTGAAGCATCCCCAATCTGTTAAATTAACAAAAACAGGTCAGTGTATTGACAAAGTGTCTTTTAGCAATACACTAAACCTCAGAGTCACCAGCAGCTGGCATTGCATTTCTTCCGCCACTGGTGTGTGTGTGTGTGGGCACATGTGTGTGAGAAGCTTATGAACCTCTCTGTTCAGGGACATTTACATGTTATTCTAATGAGCATGATACACAATCTGGTAAAATATTTCTTAAAAACGTAACTTAAAAAAGCACCAAATTTAAAATGTTATCTGATCTGCGAGAATAAACATCAGAATACAAAGTATGGAAAAACTGCTGCAGACGTATCGTCTTTCGCTCACTCATTTTGCTGCTAAGGTTGAACAGATGCAGACCTTCTGATATCGCTACCACTGTTTCTTAAAAAAAAAAAAAAGACATACCACTAAAACCTCATGTACACAACTGCTGTGTATTACCCTTAGGGCTTATTTGTCATACTGTTGAACCAATGTTGCAAGAAAAGACGGTCAACTACTTCTTGAAGTATAGGTTGGGAAACTCCTGACCCTGGGTACCCAGAGCTTGGTACCTGCACTAGTTTCCTCCATTCTGAAACCACATGATTCATATCACATTCAAAACTGAAAAATAGGTGGGCACCCATGAACATTTCAACTTTCAATTACCAACTTCCCCCTTGTAACACTCATGTGAATATCTTTGATTTCTGAGAAGTTACTTGTGGAGGTTCATGCTCAAACTGCTAAACAACTTCCTAATAAGAGATTATAAAAAGTTGGTGAATGCACAACTGTCTTATATGTAGTCCTCCTCACAGCAGACATCACAGATGTCAGATCTGTGCAGGCAGTTATTTACTTCGCTGTAAGAGGCAAGTTTTAGCTTGGGAGTTTTTGTTGAACAATTTTCCAGGTAAAACTAATTGACAGACAGCACTTTCAGATATTACATTACAATTTTCTAACCCCTTCCACTCTGTTACTCGTTGTTTCCTGTTGCTATGTTCCTCTTTCTCACCTTCATGTTTGTATTTTCTTTTGCCACACTCACACGTGACAGTGTGATATTACCTCACATTTCTCACATGCAGTCTGACATTTACTGTCAGAAAGTTTTGCCAGTTTTGCTTGTAATTTTCACAAAATGTCTTTTTTGCAAATCAGTGTGTATTCACTTTTATCAACACATCAATGTGCTGCATGCAGTTTTTTCACACGTCACATTAACACAATACATGGCCTCAGTCATGACATTATTGTATTATCTTATTCTCTTTACATTTTAAAGAGATAATATCCCTTAAATAACCAAGCTTATATTATTTTTGGGTGCATTATTGCATTATCACACCAATGCTAGGTGTGACTGCATTAATGGGCAATTGAGCAGTTGTGCATAAACACTGAAATATAACACTGTCAATTATTGCACATCTAATAACTGGGCACTTTTACATAACACTACAGGCAGTACTGCATTAGGAAATTGCGGTATTGCATTAGGAAATTCCATAAATTGTTTAGAGTTCATGAATTTATTAATTAATTTGACCAATTATTTGACTTTTTCTTAGAATTATAATTGGACGTTTTTGCTTAAATGATGATCGTCTTGGCAGCAGGATGTTAGCTTTTACAGTGTGGATGTATTTTGTGTATCAGCACTGTTGAATGAAGCGAATGCTTATTTCAGTCAAGAAGTTCACTTGCACCTATTAAATGAGCGCAACAACTCAAATCTAATATTCATTAGGTAATATTTAGCATAATTAGAATTTTAGGATGAATTTATGTAGTAAACACAAAACAATGTTTTCATTCCCAGTTTTTATTTTAGAATTGCAAGCTTATCAAAACAATTTATACATTTCTTTAAACATTATTCACAACAAATCATAACATTTATAACAATGAAAAACAATTTCTCCAATATGTACATTTAAAAAAATAAACAAACAAACAACAACAACAACAAAAACAGTAAAAATATGCAAGATGAATAAATGTCAAGATGATTTACAGCAGGAAATTGATACAATGGTACTCTACTAATGCTGTTAAAATGTTGAAATTTTATACAAACCTAGTTTTTATGAATGTTACTGATCAAAAGACATCACTGGATACTCAGTCATATATCAGTATCACTGCACTATATGTGTAAGCAATATAGACAGCATGTTCAATTAAAAATAAAGAAAATACATGACAAAAAACATATTTTTGTGTTATTTAACCTCTGACTGAAAACTTTTTATTTAGAAATTAAATAATTACAGTAGTTCAATGTACAACAAAGTATTCAGAACTTCAGAAATGTCCATCAATTTTTAAATGAATTAATCTATTCAAAGATTTTGAACATTACTCTGATCTAAAGGCTCTCATTATCAGGATGACTTTAACAATTTGTCACACATCACAGATATGAAAAGATGATAAAACAACTTTAATACTTTCATAAATTAGAGTCTCTCTCTGTCTAGAGTTCTCCCACCAGTTGTCCCAAGGCTCTCTGATGTGCCAATGTTGGTGAATGAAGCTGAAGAGTTTTGGGTGTTCAGCATCATTGGCTTTCCCAAGAGGATCTTGCACAAGATCTTTACCCTTTGTCTGAAGTGATGATCCAGGAAAAAGTAGATAGCTGGATTTACACAGCTGTTGAGGAAGGCCAGGCAGCATGAGATGAGGAGCCCGTTTCGTTGCCATGACTCAGTGTCACAAGTCAGATTTGCATTTGAGAGCTGCGAACCAATTATGATGACTTTGAAGATGTTGAAGGGGAGCCAGGACACCACAAAGGCCACTATAATGGAAAAGACCATCTTGAGGGAATGTCTGCGGCGGGCCTGAGCTCGAGGATTTGCAGCAGTAACACAGTGCTTGTTCAGGTGCATGATGATGGTCCCGTAGCAGAGCAAGATGATTAACACCGGAAAGATGAAGGTGAGGAACACCATGATCAAGCTCAGGCCAAGAAACGAAAATGAGTCGTTATCTTCCATACAGTAGGGTGCATCATTGATCTCCACCACTCGTCGGTACTTCAGGGATGGAACGCCAAGAACCAGGGAGCTGAGCCAGACTGCAACACATGTGGCACGAATGCACTTACTGCTCCTGAGATATCTCGAATCCATCAGTTTCACCACAGCAAGGTAACGATCAACACTCATGCAGGTAAGAAAGAAGATGTTGGAGAAGCGGTTCACAGCTATAATGTAGCTGCTCAGCCTACACAGCTCGTCCCCAAATTTCCAGTAGTTGTTCTGGCTGGCAGAGATGGCCCACAGTGGCAGCGTGAGGACAAAGATGAGGTCGGCGAAGGCTAGGTTGATAATAAATGTGTCCACAAGCCGCCCACCTCTTCTCCCTTTGCTGCCCACGACTAAGATCACAAAAAGGTTCCCAAAAAAGCCTGTGAAAAATATGAAGAAATATATTGTGGGCAGAAAGATGTTGGAGCCAAAAAGTTGTGGGTCTGGGCAGTCACGTAAAGAGATGTTTAATAATCCATTGTCAGTAGAGTTTTCATCGTAATAATCATAAGAAGTGTAGTCCATTCTGAGAGCAAAGATCTGCAGCACAACTTTTGTATTGCAGTGGTGAGATTGATCTATATACCGAGTCAACATGCCGCTACTTGATATTATGCGTGGTAACCACAGAGAAAAACAGGACCTATTTCTGCTCTTCCTCTTTGCTTTGAGAGATGCTTGCGATACTGTCCTGTCAATATCCTGTTGTTTGAATTTATGTAACACTAAAATTTATATGATTATATTTACACCAGATAATTGATAGAATTGTACTCTACTAATACAATTAAAATGTTGAGGATTTTAATGCAAACCTAGTCTCTATGCATATTACTGCTCAAAAGATGTCTGTGGATGCTCACTCATATATCAGTGTCACTGCACTTCACGTGTAAGCAATATAGGCAGCATGTGGAAAAATAAAGAAAATGCATGACAAAAAACATATTTTTGTCCTACTTAACTTCTAACCAGACTTAACACCAGTAAATTGAGGACAGCTTTTGCAATTGGTGACAAAAAACGACAGCCTCAATTGGTAAAAAGCAGATTTTTGCATTAGTGGTTGTGATTAAGGTTAAGGTGAGTCTCCAGGAAATAAATATAAGTCTATGTAAATAACCCAAAAGTGACAGGTGCGTGTGTGTGTGTGTGTGTGTGTGTGTGTGTGTGTGCGTGCGCATACAGCCACACTGTAGATATTCGCTCACGCATGAATGATCACATTTGCATTTTAAACATAGTAAGCATAGTACATATTCCTGTTTAATGTTGCTGCACATTGTAGGAGGGTCGTCTCTATTATCAGAGCGTATTAAATGTATGTGACCACTAGGGGGCAGGTATGATTTACTTCTGTTCTACATGTGGTGCCTTCCTGCCTAAATTCAGGCTGACTGGTTGAGCAGCATATGTCACCAATCCTCTGCAAAACAAATTGTTTGCTTCACTGAGAATTTCCCTCTCATTAGTGAAAACATGTTTCTAGTTCAAGTCAGGCAGGAGGAGGCCGAGTTATGAAATCTAATTTTTAGTGCAGCTGTCAGATCCACTCCATTTATAAACTATTAATTTATTAACATTTCCTTATAAGTGAGTCTCCCCGCGTTGTTGTACAAAACCAGTTTTAATAGCTTCTCAATATTTTGTACCCATATGTTTGGCGCACACTGAATGTAATGTGCACTCTCTGTTCACCTTTCTTCTGCATCACAGGCAGTACATTTTGAAGCTCTAGAATTTCATGAGAAAAGGAAATGACAAGTGAGTTTTGGCCTCAATGATACAGTCCTGTGTTAGGACGTCAAGACTGAATCTGGTTTAAATGTATGTGTCACAGAGTGAGGTAGTTAACTGTTTTCACTTACATAACTTAAGATTTAAAATATGCTAATATGTCAAATGTCTTTTTCAGTAACATTTACTTCTCACTGACACCTGGGAAGTGATCATGGACTGACCATCAAAGTTTTCTTCACTTTTTAGATTTAAACTGTTTTGTGTTAATATTTACTCAGTTTCACCTGTCAGGCTGAAGATTTGAGACAATGACATTGTGGGTACAAATCTTCTTTATTACTATTTGCAGAGACCAAGCTGCAGTGTATACGAGAAAGTGAGTTTTGAGCTATTTATTGAAATAGACCTGCAGCAATAAGTTTATTAGTCGCTCAACAGAAAATGAATCTGTAATTATTTTGATAAATGAATAATAATTTTAATTTTAATAAATTATTAATTGCATAAACAATTAAACAAGTAAATAATCCTAATTCTGTTTCTCCATAGTTTGATTTTACATGTTTTTCCACTCATCTATTTCATGTTTGTCAGTCCTTGAAGAGGGATCCCTCCTCTGTTTGTCTTTTTGAGGTTTCCTTCTTTTCTTTATCCCTGTTAAAGTTTTTTGGGGGGGAGTTTTGTCTTATCTGAACTGACTGAGGATGGACAGTGTCATATGTTGTACAGACTAAAGCCTTTTGATGCAAATTTATGATTTGTGATTTTAGGCTACATAAACAAAAAATTGACTTGACTGATCTGTCAACTTACTGCCAGGTAGCTAAATCCTGAAAAGAAAGAAAGAACTAAGGAAAGTAAAACTGTCACCCACCACAGACATATTGCTGCTTCAATATCCTGAGTCAGCAGCAGATGTTAGTCATAATGTGATGCACAGATGAAGCTGTTGTTCTTCATCAGCTGCATAGCATATACTGTGAAAACCACGGAAACCAAGCTGTAGCACCCTGCTTGACATTGACATACTGTGCATCAGCAGCTTTACTAAATGATGCACTGGTACTGTCAGAGCTTACACCTTCTTTTTTTTTTTTTTTTTACAGCATTGACCCCTGCTCATTGTGAAGATAGTCCCCCGTGAAAGATAACAGAGTTTGACAGGACAGAAAGGGCTTGGGTAAACAAAGCCATTGTTATAGAGAAGTAAACTGTTATTACAACTACCTCCTCATCACAGAATAGACCTCAGAAGAAATTAACTCTGAGGTCCAGCTTGCAGCTATTGTACTGGAGCCGGGAAGAGTGAGGTTGGAGGACAGACTACATCTTACAAGAGTTGGCTGCAGAGGCCGGAGAACGCCTCATTGTTCTGTGGGGAGTTTCAGTTAAGAAAGCACGGGGAATGAATGACCTCCTTATAGGATCCCTGCTCCTCTTTTCTAGCATTGTACTTTATTCAAACACGCCTTTACTTTTTAGTGTCAAGGTGATGTGTGGATATACTCATCACGCCAGAAAATCCTGTCAGTCCTCATTGTTGGGGTTTGACGTCGTTCTCCCTCGCGCTCAGCTGTACCTTTTCCTTTAAAAAGTTTTAATTATTTCTTCTGCATTCTTGCTGCTCTGTCAGTGGAACGCTACATTCCTCTCCTCGAATAAGTGCTGTCTCACTCCAATTGAGCAGAGTAAATGTGAGAGCCAGTGAATGGAGCAGCCTCAATAGGAGAAAATAAACAATTGCATTGGTCCATGGGTGCAGCGGGGGAGAGCGGATGAGAGGAAGGGAGAAAGGCCTCCCTAACGTGCTAAGATTCCCATGGATACTTAGTCCTTTTTCTGTTTAAAGGAGGATCTCGTAAAGTACTTCAACAGTGGATGATTTCTCTTTTCCTTTTACTCTGTTTTTATTTGAGGAGAGAAAGGGTGGTATGTGTCAGTCAGGGTGATTGTTAGACATTTGGTGGGGGGGGGGGGTCACATGCACACACGTGCGCACTCGTATACACACACAGACACACACCACACACACACACACACACGTACAATTTGCTCCTCACTTGTCGAGTGCAACTTTCAGAAAAGGAGTCTATTGTTTGAGTGTGAAAGGTTCTTGTTTTAGCTGTTTAACTAAATCAAAAGTTCCTTCAGCACAAAGGATTTCACAACCTCAGTCCTCCATTCTGTGTCATTTTAAGTGGTCCCGGGCTTTTAACTGTTCCCCTTTGTTAACAAAAACGTCACCATTTTAACCCACTTTCCTCATCCATCGTGCCTTATTTCTGCCTTGATTCAAGTTGATCTCCTTCACCTCACCTCTGATTTACAGATACACACAAACACGTGATCCAGTACATTTAAGTAACACTACACACCACATGGCAAGAGATATACAAGAATACAGGGAGTTAAAGAATAGAGATTAATTGGTCACAGTCACAGTTTGCATATAATTATTAAAAATGTCGAATAAAAAAAACAATCCTCTGGCACTTTGCCTCATCACTAATACTGACATGTCATGAAACAACTACTGTCAGGTGTTTGTCCCTCTTTTATCACGATTAGTTTAAGTGTATGAACCCAGCCCACCAGTGCAATATAAGAGAGTTGGTATCAAGTTAGAGAACATTTAAGTTCTGGAGAAAATGTGTTTGTGTTTGCTGCCTGAACAAAAAATCTGTATCACTCATGTTTTGTGATATCCAGGCACTGGTACACAGTTATTAAGATAATGCTAGGTGGTTGCATAGTCTTAGACACTGGACACATTAAGTGTTTTTTTAAGTTGTTTGGTGTGGTTGCTCAGGTTTTCCTATGTGTTGCTAGAAGTCTGATAGTTTGTTGTTAGGCAGTTGCTAAAGACATTGTCTAGTAGGGGTAGGGGGCTCACATGTGTTGCAGCTGTGCTTCCTTGCTCAGGTGTTTTGGATGATTCTGGGTGGTTGCTAGGGGGTCCAGCATGGTTTCTATGGTGTACTACATATTTGCAGTAGTCACAAAGGTAGCACAGTGTTAGTAGTAGCAGCAGTGGCCATGGCCAGGTTGTCACTAAGAGAGAGGACTGGTTTTACAGTCTGTGGAGCTCCAGGTGTGTGTGTGTGAGTACAATGATTGAATCACAGTTAAATTTGCTTTTGTTCTGAATCCAGGAGTTGTAATTTTAGCCCTTACATTGTGGCTCAAAAAGTATGTTCTCATTGTGACTCTTTACTCAACAACAGACATAGACAAAGAGTAAGATATAACATTTGAATTCATTTTATGTTTACTGAGTTTATATTGCAGAGATACAGCAATATATAATATATATATAAAAAGTGCATCTGTGTCTGATGAAAGGTGATTTTCAAGCATCAGTTACATTATCAGTATCCAGGTGATTTGAAGGCCTTAAACATCATTCGTGACCCAACACATCCTGGCTACCACCAATCCCAACCACTTCCCTCTGGCAGGCGATACAGGATAATTCAGTCACACTGACTAATAAGTAATTCAGACTGAAAAATCGCTTTTTCCTCCAACCTGTTAAACTAGTTAACATGACCTGATCCCTTCATCCCACTACAAATCAAAACTCTTTTTGTTTGATAATATAAAAGTGTGCCTTAAATTGATTCAATTGTTTACATATGGCCTACTGTTACAACAAGCATTGCTGCTGTTTGCTGTGTTTGCACCTTTTTATATTGCATATTGCACTTTATTGCCCTTATAGATTCAATGTTTTATTTATGTCTTAAATTGTTTTTAATTGTCTTAAATGTTCTTATGGCTCAGGGAGTACTATCTAAATTTCGTTATAATGTTGTCTGACCATCAATATGATGACAATAAAGCTACTACTACCAAAAATAAGATATATAACATTTCCACAGCAGTGCAGCACACACTTCAACAACAAAGGTCATGATTTTGCTGACGTGTAAACAGAAGCACAACAAGATCAACATGTCAAACCACAATACAGTGAAGAAGCTGAAAACGTGCTAAACTGATTCTGATCGGTTTTTATGATGATAGCCAGAGAAGCTGTGGTGTAAAGGTGATTACAGATTATGAAGAAGGCGCAGAAATTAGTGGAACGAAACTACAGATAAACACAGCGGAAGGTCAGCCATTTTGTCCTTTATTTCTTTCACAATTTGAGCTGATTTTTATCTAATATGTTTTTCTTGTATCACTCCTTTTCTTATTTATGTTTGAATGACTTCTTAGCAAATCTTATGCCCTTTTTTGCACTTTTGAAAAATCATGGATTTGACATCAACTGAAAGGTTTCAGTCATTATGTTTCTCCTGGAGTGAAGGTTATCTCTCCATCTCAGAGCATTTAGTAAACACATTGACTCAACCACTCAGAAAGGGGTCGTGTTTCATCTGCTGTTGACTCCACATGAGAGCTAAATGAGCAGCTTAAGAGAAGACAGGAGAAGCCTGTTGGTCAGTTACCCTGCGGCTGGATCAGGTGTGTGTTAAGGGGGACTATGATGGTTAAATGATTAAATTAGAAACCCATTATTGTTGTTGTGCCTCTGGCAGCTGGTGGCAGGAGTGTGAAAGAGCAGGAAGCAGAAAACTTTACAATGACCAAGCTGATTAATTGAAAGTAGGCCGACTATATTTTCAGGCTAAGATTGGTCCTTTGCAGTCGTTAAAGGATAGGTTCACAGTTTTTCAAGTCTGTTTTAAAACAATAGTCAGGTACCCAGATTGACACGTTTATTGCTGTAATCATTCATCCTGTTCATACCAACCATTAGAAGATCCCCCCACATGTATTTACAATGTAAGTGATGGAGGACAAAATCCACAGTCCTCCTAAATGTACTAAAAGTGTATCTGAAGCTTATATGAGTTATAGCTAGTGGATATCTGCAACATTTATGTCTTTTCAGCATCAAATTCCCCTGTTGTGTTTCCCTGTTGAGCTGCAGTGGAAGTATAGTAAAAAAGAAGGACTTTGACACTAAAACATCTGTAACACTGAAAGATATCTACTTGATTTGATTAATTTGGACAGCTGAAGTTTCATATTAAGTTGACTTGACTGTGGATTTTGGCTCCCATTGTAAGTGCATTATGATGGGATCTTCTGATGGTCATTATGAACAGGAGGAATGATTACAGAAAAACGTGTTTCGATGTTCATTTGGGCACCTGACTGTTGTTTTAAGACAGACTTTGAAATTTGTGAACCTTTCCTTTAATTTACTCCACTTTGATATGACACTGTCCTGCATATATATAGAAAATAACTGTAGATCTAAAACGGTTGGAGACGCAACATGTTACATGATTTGTTATATATAAAACTGATAATATTCTTAAAAATATAAGATAAATCCTGCATCAGCATCTAAAGGCAGGAAGTTGTTCCACTGCTGGATGCACCTCAGTCCATAAGTCAGTTTCCCTTTTGTCAACAACAACAAAGTTAAAGAACAAAGTCTAAATTTAAAAGTCCATTTTCATACTGATAACATGTAATTTTATCAACAGGCACCATCTGACTTAGATTGCATAAAACATATCCAACCTTGCAAATGTCTAACCATCAAAGTACAAAAACTGTCTCAAAAAACTGTTGTGACGTGCAATTAATTTCTGTGTTGTTCAGTCAATAGTGTAATAAATGCTAGATTGAGGTAATTATCATGTCATTACAATGACCTATCTTTGTCTAGGCACCAATGAGGCACAAGAGACCTTGCTACATCAACATTATTGGCATTGGGTCATAACATTTTACAGTTTTATGTAATGACTGAGCTTTGCTACAGACATATTGTGCATTCTCTAATAAAAATGTTCTGTAATTTCGGTTGTTTTTTAAGCTTTATTTTAAAAAATTAACTGCTTTACTGACGTCACTTTGTTGTCCTGAGTGAACATCATGATTTAAGTAAGAAATACTGACAGTCTTACATCCTCATTTTGAATGGTAATGATGGTGAGATCATTTGTAGGCCCTGAAGACTATACTAGTCTAGTTGATGAGTGAACTGGTCTTACTGGACTGCTCTCGTCTCCCCAGGGAAAGTTTTAGGACCAGATGGTCGCCTCAGTGGGCAGAGATGAATGTCAGCTGACAGTAAATAATCATCTCAGAGAGGGGTAAACATGTTATAGCTTGTCCATGTAAAGCTTATAAAGCTTGTACCAAACTGTATTGAAGGATGTGACATTTTTTTTGATTATTGATCTTCAAAAGTGCGTTGGGATTGGTTGTTGACATTGATCCTGCTCATTTGACTCGGGGAAGAGCATCTGCTGCTGGGCCATGTTGATTAGGCGGGAGATTATCTCTTCCTGGGAAAGTGAAAGTCTCAGCTGTGTTCACAATGAAGGAGCTGATCTCCAGGGGAAGAGGAACAGTCAGGTTTCCTCTGAAGTCAATCCTCATTTTCATAGTTTTATGTATGTTCAAGCTGCAGGTTGTTAACAGAACATGAATGGAGTCGTTGGTGCTGGGAATGAGGTCCAGGATGTGTTTCTTCAATCTTGACCAGTGGAGGACAAGAGCCAGAATGGGATTTTCTAGTCCATGGGAAAGTGTCTGCAAAATGTACTATTAGGCTAACCACAATTATGACAGTTTCATCTGTCATATGACATCCTGGGCTGATGATAAGCCTTTGAACTGACTACGCTCTCAGCCAGTGTGAAGATAATGTCTTTCACTTCCTGCTATGAGTAAGCAGCCTGCCATCTTTTAACTCACACAGATTTAATTCCCAGCTTTGTTATTAGCTGTGAGGACCTGGTCACATTAGGAGTGTTTTTGGGGTCAGTAGGTCAGAGGACAGGCTCACCAAACACCTGGGGGACACAGAGTTCATCACTCAGAGAGCCATTAGGAGCAGAAGGCCGGACCCCCTCACTCAGGTCGACCAATGATAGGCAGGCATATCACTTCTAGCTGCAACGGGAGGCGAGCAGTTTCTGCAGATGAGAAGTTGAATTTGTATGTAAGGTTTAGAAGTATTATGGCGTGCAAATGGGCGCACAGCACAAGTATTGTTTTGTATTGTTGATTTTGGAGAAGGATTGTGTTTTTTTTGGGGGAAAAAAGGCGGATTTAGAGGTAGGGTTGATGAATGTGTTGATGGTGGCATTTTGATAGGGGTAATTTTGACCTGACAGGGCCCAGGCTCTCTCATGAATCAAAATGTGTCAGCCAGGCGCTGGAGATGGAGAGCCGCTCATTGTGGCTCTGACACCCATGTGAGGGGCTGAGGCTGCTGGGGGTCAAGTGTGACACCTCATTAGGACGATGTTGATTTAGTGTGGCCACAGCGCAACAGACCTCCTCCCATGGGGTATGGAGAGGCGTTTTAGCGAGGGGGTGGGGAGCACTGAGCACTGGACAGAGAATGGGGGCTACTGCTCTTCATCCGCAAGGCTGTCATCTGACAGCTTGCAAATCACGCACCTACGCCACACACACCACCCTACCCCCTCTTTAATTTTCACCCTGTCCCCTAGTTTTTAAGCATGCATTTCTTTAAACACAAAGGAACCACGCATGATTGTTTTTGAAAGACATAAACGTGTATCTGAATATATTTTTTCATGTGTTTTTAAAGTAGAGGCCACCGGTTTGGTCAGTTTTTCCCCTCACAGTGAACCCAGGACCCCTGGCAGAATAATTCTGACCTTTCACCTTTGATCTTTCGATTTGAGATTGTTTGCTGTAATGTCAAGATTACTTCTGACAAGCTGCAGCAGTGCTCTCAGCTCAAAATGCAAGCTCATTTTAGGAATGAGAGTAAGTCTAACAAGCACCCTGTTCTTAGGTTGATTTCTGTGTATTATTATAATATTATTATTAGTATCGTCATTTGGTTCAAGAGGTTTATACTTTATAAAGCTTTTGGTTTCTGTCTGATGAGCTTAAATTGCTAATTAATTATGTCAAATTACATGTAGAAGTTTGAGTACTATTACTTAGTTGTTTAAAATTAATTTTAAGAAATTGAGTTTACTCTTTTGTACTTATTCTCTCCATGTGCACCCTGCCATGTAGTCTATTGTTGTTGCTTAGTGGTTAAAAGCATAATTACAAGCTGATTATTTTCCTTTATTCAAGACTTCAAATTAGAGGAACTGAAGGATCTGTTGTATCAGCTTGTTCACCCATGAAGTTTAAAAGGAGGAATTTTACCATTTTTGTCATAAAGTTATGACAGAATCTATATACAAACTGTGAAAGATGTTTAAAGCTGTAAAAACTTGTAAATCCACATCAATATACATCAGTATATTAAGCAGCAGCAGTTGTTGACATATATATAAATCAATATATAAATGTGTTACTACAACTGGTACGGATATTTGATTGGGTTTATTTTAAATATGCTTGTTGTTTGTTGATGTTTCTCTGAAAGCCCAGAAATCACATCAGCTTGTTTTTGGTGATTAAAACAAAAGTTAAACCTTTAGAAAATAACAGCAGAGAGATGGCAGGATAAAGCAGATGTGAAGGCTGAAATGTGTTTGAGACTAATTTAAACTTTGACCTTTAGTTGTAGTGCCCCCTGCCCCCTTCTGGCCACTTGTGATACTGCAGCTACTTGAAGTTGTGCATCTACAATTCCTGCAAGTGCAAAGTTTCATCTCTGCTTTTTTGTGCAAAATTTTATTTGACAATGAGAACAAATTCTGGTAGAACAAAACTAAAGTTGCTGTACCAATAAATGACTGATTGATAATATAGACATTATTTTAATGTCAGCATTTAAATTGTGACATGCAAAACATTATGATTAATCACATCCATTATTCTTGCTTTTTATTCAGTTGGCTTGACTGATTCACTCAACTGCCCCCCCCCCTCTAATTTCGTCTCTGTTATTACATCTCAGTTTTAATTACACCACAAAGCCCCACACTGCCGGACTGTCAGTACGTCACATTGACAGAGGATTCATTGGGAAAATGAATGACTGTGTTAATGTCCGCAACTGCTTGAATTTGATTACGCTGACTCTGAAACGTTCACCAAATGTCAAAGCTGGTCACTGTGCAGCCCCCCCCCCCTCCCCCCTTCTCTTTCTGCACCACACAAAAGACATTACGTAGCCCTTTTTGCATTAACCCATCATGCATACCTAAATCCAAAATCCTGGAAAGCATTAAACTGAATGAATGTATCAGACAATGCATAAATAATGAATTAATCTTAATTCTATAGTCATTTATCATTCGGTAAATTAAAAAAAACAATTTTTTGGGGGGATGAATATTTGAGATTGGATTATGTACACACAGGATTGTCGCCAAAACTACAAGATGCATTTAATTTAAAGTAAAATAGTCAATAAACCTGACCTTCTTCACTCCCTTTCTGTGTCTCAGGCACATGTGCACACCCACACACACACACACACACACACACACACAAAGATGTAAAGGGCCATCTGTCTTCAGATCTGGGAAAACAATGAAGGCTTCGTGACACTTCACAGATTTTCCTCTAAATGCCTTACACTGCTGCAACAGATATCTCCTGTTTTTGTCACCACTGCTGTGTGTGCGATCATTCACTTTTTATTCCCCCAAAGTTGCAGAAATTGTATTTGTCACCCACTTATTAATAAATCCCTCTGGCCGAGACTGAATGATTTATGAATGCTGTTATAGCCGATGTCACAGTCCACTTTTGTTGCCATTGAGATTTTTACTCATTAGTCTGAATAATAACTGTCACTAATTCAAGCTGTTCTCGAATGGCTTTTTGAATAGAAAGAGAGGGAGAGAGTGCGAGTGAGAGAGAGGCAGCAATAGAGAGGAGAGAGGCCTGAGAGATTAACTCCAGTGAGCTCACTCTGAGAGGCCCAGGAACGGCTGAATATTGTTCTAGCGGGGGGGTGGGGGGGTGGGTGGGGATGTTGGTTGGGGGGGGGGGGGGGGGGGGGGGGGGGGGGGGGGGGGGGGGGGCGAAAGGAAAAAAAAAATCCCTATGCAGCCAGAGAAATGAACTTGATGATCTCAGGGGGGCGGGGGGAGGATCACCATTCCTTGCTCCTGACAATCAAAATTAGATTGGCCAGCACTGTGTCAACACTAGCCTCAGTTAAGGCATGACAGGGGAGGGAGGGAGGGCAACCCCCCCATGGGTGTTTGAGAGTTTGCCATGTGAACTATGGAGACCCCACAGTGCCTTTCACTGACTGCTCAGGCCTCAAAGAAATCCACAACCCCTTTTTTATTGGCCAGCACTGTAACCGACGGCATCTCGGCCCCGAGTTCTATATTTTGGCAACTCGTTATTGCTGCTTTTGCTGCCACATTTCATTAAACCCCTTAAATGTGCATTTCTGGGTTACAAGCAAAACTATAAATGTATTAACATTATTTGTAATCAAGAGAGCATTTCTTCTTTCTTCTCTTCTCTCTGTCTCTCTTTTAGCTTTTCACTCATCTTCACTTTTTTCATCTATCAAAAAAAATGAAACATAACTTGTGAAGGCAAACTACCCTGCTTCTTATATGTCAACCAAATGAGAAATTGCAAATACTTAAAGCATTTCAGTCTCATTTATATATATTTGTATGGCAATATTAAAAAGTATAACAGCATACAAACTCTCTGCAGTGTGGCATGAAACCATCATGCCTCAATTTCTCAAGGTGTATGTGGGACATGAAGTACAGATGTGTTCATATTTGTTTGTCTTGTTTTTATTTTCTTGTCTTTTTCTCACACATCTATATGAATGTGTGTGAAGGAGGATTGAGACCGAGCTGATAAAGGGTTGTGTTTTTCTTCGATGTTTGATCAGTGACCTGGAATATTTCCAGGTGTGTGTGTCCAGTCCTACCACATTAGAGAGTGCAGCTGTGTCCTTGTGTAACCTTCCCATTTAAAAAAAAAAAAAAAAAATTATATCACTCAGTGAATTTGATCTGAAACAATTCAAGAGGAAAAACGCTTTGCCAGTGCTTCACATTATAGGAGCAGTGCCTGTTTTTTGTTATATGCATGTGTCTTGTTTATTGATTTTCTGAAGGGTTACCGTCAGTGATAATATCAATAATATTAACAGCACTCTGTATGATATTTATGTGTTTTAACATGCAATTACTGTTGTGCTACAGATTGAAGAGGCGGTTCCAAAAAAGGAGGCAGATTTAGGATTATTACCGGGACTGCAGCGGCAGGAGCTACAGGATGACAGCACGGGACAAAAGGTTTTGTTTTTCGCTCTCAGGCTGATTCCTGTTGTTGCCAAAAGAGAGATGTCCGACTGACTTTCAAGTAATCGCACACTGCTGAGAGCAGCATTCAAAATAAGTGGATGGAATGTGCTGTTTATTGGCAGAAGAGAAGGAGGTGTTTCATGTTTTCATTTTACCTGTGAGAACCAGGAAAGAGGACTTATTTCTCACATCTCACATACACGCAAGGATACACATTCTTTTAGTTTTGGTCTTTGACACATCTTCCATTTAAACTTTTGTAGTTTTAACATTTTAAAATGTTCAACTTGATTGGTTGCTTTTGCATTGCATGAATTGTAACACTGTTGTCTTTAAAATGTTCTGTGTTGTCATGACAATATATTCTACTTTTTGCATTTTGATATAATTTAGATCTTTGGTAACTTTGATCTCACTTTTAAAGTAGTGTTTTGAGGTTAAGAAACAGAAAGATGCAAACAGTTATGAGAAAGCTTCAAACTGCTTTTATAAATTGCATGTACATTTATGTGAAGTGCTGCTACTTTTTTAAACTGTGATTTAACTAAATACATATTTTCCCACATTTTCATTCCCAAACTAGACAAATTAGAAGAGGATTTGTCACTTGTTCCCTCACATCATGTGGAAATGCCCACTTGTGCTGTACATTTAGATTACTTTCAGAATCAATTAAGATTTAGTTTCTGTCTATTCTTGAATAAATGTCACTCATCTTTGTTTTGAAATGAATCCTGAGTCTTTAACTGTGTTGAAATCATAAGATAGAAATGGCCCCACTGCATTAAAACACCAAAATGTGTGAAGATGTGAGTATAATTAAGACTTTGTTGCTTCCTTTTTGGGCCCGACTGTTAGAAAGGAAATCCTCCAGGGTAGGGGTCGTCTTGTCCTCAGGTATATACTCTCAAACCCGTGGAACTGTACGACAACATGCCCTCGGCAAGACAGGCAGGAGTGTCAACCAGGCCCATCAGACTGCAGCTCACCACCATCTACAGCAGAGCCATGCAATCGTCGGCCCTGAACCAGATGGTGCACTGGGAGCACAAAAGAGTGACAGCTGTCATTCACAGGATATAAGAACCATGGATCACTGCAGTGATTTAATTATCTCAAGTTCCACGAAAATCCACATATAGATTTAAACTCTGAGATTTCCTCACGGTAGTCGGTTGTTGTAAAGTGAATTTCCTGTCAAATGTAAGTGTGTTACTTCCCTGAAAGTACATAATCTTTAGATTTTTTGTGTGTGTGTGTGTGTGTGAAGAGAAGGAGCACATTTTCTACACCATCCTGAAAACACCAGAAACACTGTTTAGTATGCATTCAGTACTACTACAATTAACAATACATCTGGTAAAAATGCTACTGCCACTACAATAACAACAGTGATTTAACATGTTATAACAAGCAAAAACACATACAGATAAAAAAGGACTGGATCAAAATATGTACAAAATGAGAGGGTAAATAAAACTAAATAGACTTAAACATATGAGCAAAAGCATACAAGATGTCAGTTATGTGAAGCAAAACTCAAGTTGCACTTAAAACAACTTTTTAAAATATTTTGGAATATTTTAAAAAGTTGAATGAGCTGAAACGACTATTTAAAAAGGTACTGTAAGTAACAAAGGAGATACTGTTTTCAAAAACCCTCAAAATATAACATTTATGTTATAGTCCCCCAAAATATGAATATGAATAATTAAAAATAAGTTTATATTCACTTTACAAAGGTGGAGTTTATTAGATTTTGTTCTCACCAAAAATATAGTTATATTATTATAGTTTGTTGTTGATTTGAAGATTTCATGAGCTTTGTGCGCCCGTGTCCACTCAAATCTTGTGTCTCTGCTATTTATTTTATTGTCATGTGAGATTCTTTCATCCAATAAGAGTGTGTGTGATCTTTCCTGAAAGTCTCTCTAAACACCGACCAGCTAGTGAGCCAGACAAAAAGGTGTTACTGATGACTGTGTCCAGCAATTTAAGCTATTCAGTGCTGCCCCCAATTCACCTTCTTTCTTAACTTTATGGCTATAATTGCCATAAAGCTCCTCCCAAATCCTCCCAGCCCCCACCAGGCTTTCTTGGGGGCTTTGTGACATGTTCAATATTCCCGTTGGACTGTACTTCCAAAAGCGCCTCCCTGGCATAGTTTGGTCTTTATTTAATGAAGCTGGGTCAGAGTTCATCATGTTAGCAGTCTTAAGGCTTTGGGTGTAGCATTCAGCCTCTAACACTTCACGTCTAACTCGTACAACTAATCCCAATGTGCCAAAACAATAAGAAACATCCATCAATGTCCTCCCTTGTCTATGTAGGGCGGGTATGAATGATGATGTGTACGGCACATTGATGCACTTGAGGGGCAAGGGACTGTGTGGATGTTTGTTTATGTCGAGTGAGGATTTGTCAAAAGGTTTATGTCATTGCTGGCATCAGTCTCCTAGAGCTTGTACTGGGTGGTCTTTGTCTGTTTGCATCCATAAAGAGCTTCATTCTCACTCTCATTTGTCCCCTATTGATTCTCTAAATTAGGTTGATGAGAGGCCCTCCTATCAGGTGCCATATTAATTGGGTCAGGCTAAGTCTTATATGAAATCCAAATAATGGTACCCCGAATCCCAACACTAAACCTTTGTCCTCTGAACGCTCTCTTTCAATCAATCAATCAATTAATCAATCAATCAATCAATCAATCAAGTTTTTTGTCACATGTAATCATATAAGGTGCAATTACGGTGAAATGTAATCCTGCCAGTTCCTAGAATTTGGGCATTGAAAAGCCTTGTGGTGAATCTGCTTCGTGCCACCTCTGCTGCCTGCTACTGTTTTCCAAGAATCAGGATGCCACCGGTGGTAAATGTGTATTGTGTGTGTGTGTGTGTGTGTGTGTGTGTGTGTGTGTGTGTGCGCGCACGCATGCTTCTCAATGTGTGGGTGTCAGGGCTGTAGCTACAAGTGAAGACAATGTGCAAAAGTCTTTTGCACTGATTTTTATCGTATTCACTTACCTATTAATTGATGTGTTTGAGCAACCTGTGAGAGTTTACATTCTTGGTGTGGTATTTTATAAGCTGTTTTAATTCGTCTACTTTTAGGCCAACAAAGCAATAAATGAGTTTTGGTTTTGGTTTTGGCATTTCTCTCCAACAATTTTAGTCCTGCCAGTTTGGGAGAAAGTAACACTATTCATGTTGTTAAATTACAGTTTATATAAAGTACTGTATATTTGAAAAAAAATTATTAAATAAAATAAAGACTTTTTGGTTTCTGGTCAAACATTTCTGAGAGTGGTTGGGGGAGGGGGCATTGAGGAAACCTCAGTAATTCTGAGGTCGGACTTAGCAAAATATATAATATAATATAATATAATTCTTAACAAATCATGGTGCGATTTGGATGGATTGGGTTAGGACTGCAGAAGTAGCCTTGTCTAATTCTTGATATTATAATTGCAATTGTAATTTCAATTTAATAGAACTGCTATTAGGCTAAATACATATTTTGTGTAAGTCTATTCTTTTATTACATGTGGGCATTAAGCATTTTATCAATGCTAATTTTTCAAAGCACACTATAGTTTTGACCATATAACTTCGAATTACCAAGAGAGCATCAATGCAGATCAATTTCCTCAGTCACATTACCTGCCTTACCCCCAGGTTACACCAAACATCTATAGTAAAAACTATATTTGTAATCATGTCTCCAAAATATAGTCATGTCTCTAAAGTATTTTGTTACAGAGGTGGTTAGGTCTTGGGGTGTATTTCAGCATTACAAATGCTACTGAATGATCATAGAAATATTACAGGAATATTATAGTAATACTACAAGAAGCAGTGTGTCTCTATGATATTTCACTCTTACACAACTGCACATTGGTATTTGTCATTTTGATCATGAAGGTGGCGCTACTCTACAGGCTACAGTATAGTGTAGAATTGAACATTTATAATATATGGTTTAGACAATATTATAGACCCAAGATGAAACTAACAGAAGGGCGGGACTGAGAGAAAAAGTGCAATTACAAATCCGTCTGCCACTTCAGCACCACAGACAGCACCATTAATTTATTAATACACAGCACAGTTAGGCTACTGATATTTCAGAGCCATGGTTGGGGCCATAGATTCTAACTTGCATAAATTTCAGTCAGATATAGGATCTATTATTCAGGCAAACTAACCCTTTTGGGAACGAGCATAATGTTGACACTGCGCGCTACCATATTCTATAAAACATTAAGTAACTTTATGACACTGATAAGCTTTTTTTCATCCGAAACGTAAAATGTTCATCTTTCCTTCAGGACTGATCTATGGTTTGTGCAATCAAATGATAGAGAACATCAAACAAAGTTTTACTAGAATCACAGTATGCACTTACTGCACAAAAAATAAACAAATGCAGTCTTCCATATATCAAATTAAGTTGTCTATTTACCACTATCATATTTATTGTCAAAGGTGATATTGACCAAAATATAAAGACAGTACTAAAATGTATATATTATCACATTGTTTACGAAAAATAAAACAGCGAGGACAATATGCAAATAAATGGCTGTATCTGTCGGAGGAAAAGGTGGTTCACACGGAGCTCCAAAATCGAAATACAACTTTTCAGATTGAAAGGTTTTTGCTGGGCTTTTTTTTGGTGTTCTTTTTTTGTGTTGTTTTTTAATATGACATGCTTGTATAAAGGCAATGCATGATGGTGACTATACACTGCACCAGAAGGAAAGGCAGGTTCCTTTGAATCATTTGTAAAACCCTTGATACTCACTGAAAGAATAAACTGCTAAAAATAAAAAGCTGTGTCCAGGTGCTCCTTTGTCTATGTAGCATGTAGAGGATAGACTAACAACCCCTCTGCCCCTGCAGATGGCAGGTTAACAAGGGGGATGCATTTTGGTAATTTTGCTAACAAGGGGGGTAGCATTGCCCCCCATGCTCCCTCAAATCAGCTACTGCAGAAGAGATGTTGAATTAGTTTTTACAAAAATAACACATAATACAAATTACAAAAAGTCAATAACATTAGACTAGACCAAATAATGTCAATTGACTCTTAGGTCAGCAAAATCAGGTATTTCATACTGAATCTGCACTGAATAGTGCTAACTGTGAAGTACAGATATTTCAAGTGTGCTTACATTAAAAAATAAAATAAAAAAGGGGTTATATAAATATTTTAAAAAAGGGAATTGAGTTTGATATCTGGACCCACAAAGAGATGTTATCATGATGCTAGAGAGACTCCCTGTAACGAGTGTCAATTTTATTGGTGCTACCTGATTTAGTAAATAACTAGTTAGAGACTAGCCAGTAGTTACTAATTAACTAATGGATTAAGAAATAGCTGGTTACCCCCAAACCTGATAGGAGAGCATGTTAAAGTGACACTACATAACTTCTGGAGGAAGAAAATTCACATATCCAAACAATAAAACACCTCCTGCTCAGCTACATGCAAAGGTTTTATTGCTACAGCCTAACTCGGTCTGGTATGACCAGTAAGACTAATGTTTGAGGTGTTACTTGACATTATTGAGTCAGTTGGCGTACTTTGTCACCTTTCTGTACTTCTTGCTACTGTTATGTCCACAGTGGCTGTTGGTTCAGCTAAAGAAATATACAGCTGCTTTAAACAGATGAGCTAGACAGTTACAAATAAACAACACATCCCATAAGCTAAATAAATGATTTATTGTACAAAAGAAAAATGACAGTAAATAAACAACAAAAGGCAAAAATAACAATTGAACAGTTATTCATATGCACAACCATTAAACTACAAAGTTGGGGTGATTTTTTTTTTAACTACACAAAGAACAGAGGAATGAAGGGGGAAAGTGAGAAAAACATTAGAAGCGGTGAACCTGTCCAAAACATCATAAATGTCAACATTTGGGTAGGTATTTACATAGAGATTTCTTACTCTCATATATTTATATGAAAACACTCTCACACATACCAGTATACAAACACTAAAATTCAAAATGCAACTTCTCAACAGCTTGAACCATAGTTAAGCCATAGTTGTGGGCACAGCTAATTACTTCTTTTGACCACACATAACCAGAGCCGCTACCATCAGTCACTCTGTCAATAACGCAATCTGAACCTGAGAGCAAGGGGACCCTGTGGTTTTAATCTACAATTATCTTTTTTTGGAGGGGGAGTGGGGAACGGGTTGGGGGGTGGGGATGGGGGTTCTTATGGGTTAAATGTTTGCACAGATTAATTGATGACAAATTTTAAAAAAGCAAGTTTTTTTTAGAAGGCTAAAGTGAGGTAGACAGACTTTGAAATGCATTGTAATTAATATTAATAAATAGACAATTGACCAGTTGAATTATTTCCAACCACTGCCCCTAACAGTTTTTTTTCCTCCCTTTGAAATGTTCTAGCATATTCCTGCGATCACAAAAGTTACAGCACACAACATGTCATCCTCTACTTTGGCTAACAATCCCTGGATACTCCTCCCATTCTTACATGGGTGCTTTCACTTAAAATACACACAAAGGCAAAACGTGTCTATGCAACACAGTCGACACATTGTTTAAGTCAAAAGGACGTAGTCTCTCTAACAGATTAAAGTTGGTGGGTGGGCCATTTCCAGTTAAAGCATTCTATGTTCATTGATCCAGACACTTATAACACACATGACTTATCACCCAAAGTGGGCAAGGAGGCCTTTCAGGCCGCTGGTATAGTACGTCCAGGTTCCAGATTGGATAGAAGTGTGTGAGTGTATGGACAGGCCCCCGCTTCAGACAAAAGTCAGGAAAGCGTGATGGTATCAAAAAGAAGTGATAACCTTTCTAGTTTATCCATATGGTTTATCACCAGAAGCTTGGATAGTTTTTTTCTTATCCTATACTGTACAAGCTCTCTTGTGCTTGGTAAAACACAAACAACACTTACCTCCTCACGCCATGAACGTCCCATAGTGCAAAATTTATTGTTGGTAAGGTAGAGTGCCCCAAAAAAAGGTTTTTGTACCCCTTTTTAATATATACATATATAATTTATATATAATGTCAGAAGGCTCCTCCTTTATCCAACAGCATAGTGCTTTCGTTTACAACAAAAAGATATCTTTGCTTTGACATCCAGGAGACAAAGACAGACTTCAAGCGTACTAATCTACTCTGTGTTTAAGCACTAACTAACAATATTTTCTCCATTATGATAATGATGACACAGCCAAGGTTGAGGTGGATGGGGGCATTTTAAAATGTTCTCTAAACTAAAGTCAGTGTCGAGTTACATTCTCTTGATTCTTTTTTTGTGGTTTGTTGTGAATTATAAAAGCTATTTTTCATGAATACAGTACTGCAGTAAAACAATTTTGCATTTTTTCTTTTTATATTTTCTGAAATTTGCATTGTGAGTGAACTGGTTTGACAGGAGTAATGGAGTTACTGCTCTTAAATGTAACAGTTTTTCTTATGTGAACACTGTTGAATGTATGAACCTGTAAACCTCTAGTGATAATACTGTCATTACATTTTGTTCTATTTTCTGCTCAGTAATTCACTCATATAACAGCAGGTTGAGCATTTGAGCATACTGGCACCCTTGTATGTTTTATATAAGGATTTTGCTGTCTGTTATTACTTGCTTAATCCCAGGCCTCTTCAAGTTATGAAACAGTGCATTTTCTTCTCTGTTTTAAATGTTTAATACAAAAGCTGAATGTGTTAAAGTGTATTTTCCTTTGTTACACAGAAGAAAGAAAAATGTCAGGTTCTTGTCGTCCTGCAGGACGTGCCCTCCTCCTCCTCTCCCAGAAGGTGCCGAGTGACCTCAGAGTTCATCTACATTACAGTTCTGTTTCAGATTTTAGTTTGCAAGTCAAACCTAAATCTGTATCGACTTTTGCAGAATGGCAGAAGTAGCTACACCGACTTTAATGATCCGCTTTGAAAGATAGAGTTAAAACAGCGTAACCTCTTTTCTCCCTTTTCCTTTTTGAGTTTTACAAGACTACAAATAAAAAAAGATCAAAGTGACTGTGAAAAGGTTTCGTAGAGACTCGAGAATGTCACACTGGGGTGTTATACATTAATAGAGGGTATAGGTTTGGTTTTGGATCTCCTTAACACTTTACATCTCTAAAGCACATCTATAAACATCTGTAAACAAGATTTGGGATTTATCCTAACAGTATTCCTAAGAGTAAACTCTCCTCACATTAGCATGAATTCTGTTTTAAGAGTTTTTGTTAAAGTGATGGATTGCAAAATAATTCTGATCATGCCCCCTTGGAAACTTTTTTTTTCTTTTTTTCTTTTTTTTGTGGATCAAATCTCACCCGTAAGTAAGTGTATCTGTGAAATAACGTATGTCCAAAACTTCTTTAAACCCCTTCTCCTTAGGACTGTAAATGCTTATGTTTTCTGTCATCTCAATCCACTAAACTGGACATTTCACAAAGATGCCATTTAAAAAAAAAAAAGAAAAAGTCTTAAAAAAAACCCACAAAACTAACACATACTCTATAACATAGTTTTGTCTCATTTACCGTTTTCTGAAGCTTCTCCACAAGTACAACCTCTTTAAATCATTCATAATGTACTGTATTTCCATCACTCAGTCCTTTTTTTGATTCATATTTCATTTATAATTTTT
This sequence comes from Scomber scombrus, assembly GCF_963691925.1. Taxonomy (NCBI): domain Eukaryota; kingdom Metazoa; phylum Chordata; class Actinopteri; order Scombriformes; family Scombridae; genus Scomber; species Scomber scombrus. The sequence continues at coordinate 15,021,997 of NC_084972.1, forward strand.
TTTTACAGTTAGAATCAATTTAATAACTGGAAAAATGGAAACCCAGTGGGATGTTTTTGTGACATCTGGTGCCAAGAAGTGGGTTCTGGTGTCAGGGGAGAGCTCCATAAGGGTTTTGGGTGGTTTGATGCAATGGTGGCTGTACACAACTGTGCATCTCCCCTTGAGCCTAAGAGCAGCCACATCTATCCACCACCATCCCTGGGATCTTGCCGTGGATGATCTGCTGCTTGTCATTGAAGTAGAGCATGTTAATGGGGGACATCTTGGTCGGGGTACAGCAGGGTCCTGCGGAGCCTCGGGGGTTGGCGTGCTGCACCAAGTGGGTGTGTGGGTATTTCTGCATGAACATGTACTCGCACTGGCCGGAACAGTAGTTGGCTTTGTAACGTTTGGGGGCAATGATCCAGTCCCAGCCAAATGCCTCGAAATCCACAGTCAGAGGGTAGCGACAGCAGCGGGATTCAGTGGAGTGCTCATCACAGTCCAGGCCAAGATTTCTCCGAGAACGTTTGGTCGTCTCAAGAACCTTCACTTCCAGGAACGGCTGCTGGAATCAGGGGGAGGAGGTGCAGGACAGAGAGAAAGAGGTGGTTATAAGAGAACAACAGAAGAGATGTGGTTGACATGTCAGGAAGGGAAAGTTACTTGATGTCTTAGAAGATTTGCTTTCTTGCTGAGAGTTAGACGAGGCGATTGATACAACTTCCATATCTGTGCAAGCCAGGAAGTGGCTAGCTTAGCTCAGCATTTAGACTGGATGCATGGCACACAACTAGCCTAGCTCTAGTGTTCACTAACAAAAACGTACCATGTTTGGTTTTTTTAATTTGTTCACAAACAGTTTGTGGTTTTAGATGTAGTTCCAAGCTCTAACTATTTCAGGTTATCCTCCCTCTCTCTGCCCAGCATCTCAGTCGGTTGCCTGGCAACTGTCCTGGGACAAACTGTTGTTCGTTAAGATAAAATACAAGCACATAACTTCCTGTAAAAAATGTTAGTAAATTTCTGTCTGTGTGTGTGGATTAGACATACAAGATACAATGTGTTACTTAGAGAACTTTACAGGTGCTGGTTGGTGTATTTTTGAACATTGGACTTTTGAACTTTCAGCTTCATACTTGAGATACAGAGAAGAAGTTGGTATAAATCTTACTTATCTTACTCTCAGCAAGATAGATTACAAACATATTTCTCAAACTATTCCTGTCTTACAGTGTATGTAAATAAAGTGAGCGTCTGCTTAAAATGTTGCTTTCAGGTTAAACAAATTCTAATTTTTGAGGTTTGATTCATACAATAATTTGTTTCATTATTTCACATGTCTAGGTTTAATTTTGGCACATAATGGACATAATGAATACATATATATATCCATTATAATTTTGTCATCCTATTGTAATTTTACTGCCATCTTACCCCGATTAAAATTTGTGATATTGATCTATACAAAAACTACTGACTTGACAGGAAACACCTTTTTCACAGGAGACATATCATTAAAAGTGAAAACTAGTTCAGATCCATAGGGATTCTTTGGTTTCTCTACATGATGTAACAGAAAAAGCACAAGTGTAATTAATAACATTAATAATGTCTGCGTCCCATTTAGTTCCACAGCTCACCTATATATCTTACTGGGACACTTAAATCATCATCATTGTTAGTTTAATTTGTTCCACCTGTGCTTCTCCTGCTATGACAAACCAAAATCTTGGCTGTGAAAAAGGTCTGTTGATATACAATATCTTTGTGAGGATGAATCCAATCCATGTGCTTACAAACTAAATGAAAATAGATTAGAAACATGGACTTCTTCTGCTACATCAGTGGATCAGACTCAACTTAAGTGCTGAAAGTGCTGTCATATAATAAGCTCACATTACAAAAGAAAAAACCAACATAAAAATATATCTGATTAACATTATGTGTGCTAGATAGTAAACATAAGGTCAAAGACACTGTATTGTTTGAAAGAACACAGGACAACTTTGGCCTCTGAATATATTGTCTCAATAGTAATGATAGTAATATCTGATCCTGAAATTATAGTTTTATGCTACTATTTATCAAAAGGTACATAACTTTTCACATTAAGTTTTGATAAGTTATCACACAGCTTAATGAAAGCTTTTTTCAAAACAAGATTACAAAGTTAAACTGCTATGAAACCTGAGACCTTTAAGCTTCTCTGTCACTTACTGTCAATGTTTCCTCTGCAAATTAAGCTTGTTACATTGAGTTAACTTGCACTAAAAAGATAATGGGAAGATATCCTTAGATAAAGACTCTTTTTCTTTCCAAAATGTTAAGTAGCTGAGAAAGTGTGTGAAAAAAGTAAACACACCAAAATAAAGCATAAGAATAAAGAATAAATTATTGATTATCTATAAAAAAGCTCTGCTGTTCTTGAGGCAGGTGTAAAAGAAACCAAACACTTCCTGCTGATTTTTTGTCATACTCTGTCACACACAAACCTGAATAACAAATAGCCATCTGATCATCTTCATAGCACAATGGTGTGTACAGCGAGAATCTGATCTGAGTAGTAACCATGACAACAGAGTCATATTTGAACCTTGAACGTTTAAAAGTGGTGCAAAATTCTTGATAATACAAATATGTGACTGAAACACAAGTATTTCCTCATTGATGTAAATGCAAATACTACTGTATATTACACATACAATTTTACAATATAACACATACAATATTATTAAAGGATTTGGGTATTAAACTGTTCTTATAGCAATTTCTACTAAATAGAATTCAGGGATTTTAGCCTTTTTTTGTGATGATTTACAATTTTCAGTTTCCTTAATTATGTTGTTATATTATTCTCTCCACAGGAATGAATGTGAGGTGAGAAAGAAGAGGTCTGATACTCACTTACTTGGATTAACATTAACAGTTGCTAATGGCTACCATTTTGACCAAACTAATACATTGACTCTTGAATGACCTAAAAGGACTCTTCCTCCAAAGTTACAGAAAAAAGTTTAACCTGGTCAAAATCCAACAACTCCTTATCTACCATTTCACAAAAGAAATTCACTGATTTACCAGTGTTAAAGCAGAATCACTTCGTGCCATTTCAGGACTAATTCTAAGACCACTGATTAAAAACTAGCATGTATGACTTTGTATGCTTGGTTCGATCCATGACCCAGCAGGTCATCTGCAGGCTACCATAACCTTGACCTTTGGGCAAAACAAGTGGATCAAATATTTTACTCCATCGTGTTTGTTTTACAAAGCCTTCCTCTCCCCACAGTGATTCCAGCTGGGCTCGAGCGCAGATTTTGTGACGCATTCAAAAGAGGAAATAAGCTGAAAGGCCATCAGGGTGAGACCATGTCAGCTTGGCCTTTAGGGCTTTTGTTGGAGAAAAAAAGACCCAGAGGATCAGGGAGAAGCAGAATTTTTTCTTTGCTTGTTGTGTTTTGTTTTATTTTTGTAAACTTGCCTGTGTTTTTGATCTTTTCCCTTTTTGGGGATTCAAGAATAATATTGCACACTGCTGTGTGCTCAGAGGGCAGCGATTTATTGGCCAAGACACCAGAGCTGACCTCTGATATGTGTTGTGAACATCTGACCCAAATGACCACTTGGTAAATATTTGGTGTTGCTTAACTGGGATGAGTGGCCTACATAATTCAACATAGATGTTATATGTAGCTGTCAGTCGCAGTAATGCTGGGATTTCTAACTAGATTAATGATTCACGGATGGTTTTGCTTGAAGACTGAAATTTGAACTCATCCATGCAGCCTCATCCATTACATTAGACATATACCGAACAGTGGTTCATCTTTTCTTTCTTTTTTCTTTTTTTTTTTTTTTTTTTAACTCTAAGCGAATATGTCAGCCAAGACAAGTCTGGTGATGATGACTTTGAGGCCCAATATGGGGCTAAAATGTCTGCAGCACCAAAACTGTCCAGAGGAACATTGGGTTAGGATATGTGCCTCACTTCTAATATTTCCCGAAAGAAAAATACATCCGCATTTTGTAAGAGTACAATGACTTTAGCCTTCATTGTCAGCAAAATAATGATACAATCAACATTTTGAGTTTTAATGATCACATGGAAAAACTCAAAACTGTGCAAAAAGTGCAAAGACAATGCACATTAAATTTGCGGTTCGTAAAGAGCATGTATTCAGAAAATATGTGAGCCAGTGTAAATGTTTGGCACCATACATGCATTTGATCCAAACAAAGCAGCTGTGCGTTCTCTCTAGGGATGTAATTAAAAGACATAATTATCCACCTGTATCCTGTGTACAAGTAGCCTGAAATGATACAGAATACAAATTATTCTGTGTTCTTGCATGTAAACTACCTTCAAATATCTCTTGTAACAATTACAACTAAATATTCCCACTTCTTTTTTATGTCGATTTCAAATCAAATGTTCCCATTAATGGAGATTCCTAGTCAGTGTCCTAGTCAGTGTCCATACCTAATAAAAAAAAAAAAGTTGGGTCTAGTGTGAAACTTTGACATCTGGATCAGGAGATTCTCTTCTGTTTAAAGTGTAACTGTGATTTAGGCTGTTCAAATTAATGCTGCTTTACAAAAACATCATGTGAGCTGCAGGTTTGTTTGAAGCCATTTGTGCCTTTATTAAAGTGTGTCTGTTACTTTGGTTGTGCCTTGAAATATTATGATGTCAATGTACATTGAATAATGTATTATTATTTCTGTCCATATTTGCTATGTTTTGTATTTGAAATGAATTGCAGATTGATTCTACAACCTTTTTGAGAGTCAGCTTCACATTAGCCAAATATTGGTGTGTGTGTGTGTGTGTATGTTTTGTTTTCATGTGATTTCATGGTATATTTTTGAATATTCTTCTGTGCAGCCACTGATTTTCAACTTTCAGATACTTCGCTTGCTTGAGCTGGATGGACATCATGTCTGCTTTAATTTTTGGAGTACAGATTTTTAGGTTTTTCAAAATTGCAACTGTGTTGCACTAAAAGCAGGACGCTGAAAGTAATATAAGCCGACATGATGTTTACTGTTCACCCAGTTCCTTTTTCTGGAATATACACTTGTTGTCTTTGCTGTACTTATTTTACATTATTTTTTAAGTCTCCATAAGTTGATTTTGATACTTTGATAAAATGAATGGAAATCAATATGTGTTTAGAGGGAAAAAACAATAAGGTCCTTTATTTCAAGATTTTAAATTGGCACTAACTGATTTTTTGGCCACTTGGGGGCAGCAGAAAGAAGTTGTAAACACAACACTGACATATCATCATCTTTTAAGTCTATAGAGCAGACGTGTTAGCAAACTTTCTGTATACTGCATCTGCCTCTTTAGCTGCTAAATACTCCACTATGTTCACAAACTAGTTGCTAACTGTGTCTGTTTGCTGTTTGCAGTATACAGTATACAGTATACAGTATACAGTATACAGCATACAGTATACATTATACAGTAAACAGTATACAGTGGGTTTATCACAGCTTTTTGCTGAAAACAGTAGCCTGCTACAGCTAAAAAACAACATTATGAGAGTACTCTCACCAGCTCGCCACTGATTGTGTCTGTTTACCATGTCCTTTTTCGCCCCATGACTTTTTGTCAGAGTCAATGTCAGTACACTAAGGGTTATCTTTACATATACATATCTGAAAGTTTTTTTCATCTGCCCTCCTTTAATTAAAATGTGAACTGGCGTCTGCATAAATGTGAACTTTGATAGAAGTGATTCCCTCCCTGCCCCTGGGACAGGTCTGAGGGTCCTTACCAGCCCCTCCTCCCCGGGTCGCAGTGAGGTAACTGCCAGGTCATTGCCGCTCTCATCAAAGGCATTGATGTCGATTCCCCAGTTGGTATGCGGCTGTTTGAACCAGTTCTGCAACACGTGCTTAAAGTCAATACTCTGCCAGTGGCCGACCCTGGAGTTGAGCTCTATCTTCAAGGAACGGATGCGGATGTGGCGGCTGCCCTGCTCAGTGACAGGCTTGAGCCGGAGGATCTGCAGGTAGACGGTGGATGTTTGCTGCAGTGGTCGTAGGTACACCCACAGCTGGGCCTTCAGCACTTTGGTGAACATCAGTTTGGGGCTGAACTTGAAAAAGCAGCAGCTGGGCTTCCCATTCACCTGCACCAATGGCTCCGCTGTGAAATAGATGACAGTAACATTAATATATGTATATGTATATGTATATATATAATACTGTATATAGGTACAGTCCTGGTTATTATCATTTGAATGCACTTTTATCAAACAGTTTTACATCAGACATTAATAATTCCCTTCAGGTTACCATCAAATAATGTTGATATTTTGTATCATTTATGCCAACATGGATGATAATCAACCTCAGGGTGGGATGTTATTATGTCTGGAACTTTGTCTGCAATGTCAAGCTCTTCAGCACCAGGGACACAGGGAGTAATTCTCAAGTTTCTAATTATCAATTCTCAGATTATTAGCATTAGAAGCTGTGGGGATGTTGTGGGGCAGTGATGTTAGCAACAGCCTGGTGAGTTACTACTGAGATGGATGCTTGCTGTGGTTTCTCTGTTGTTGGGCATTAGCTGACTTTTTTCCCTCTCCTGAAATTCGTTTGGTGCCAACTGAGACCAGGGTTTGCAGGAATTTTTCCTGCTTCCGAATCTGGTACAGAACTGATATCCTTCTCTCGAACTCCTTGATGTTCCAAGAAAAGTAAGAGCAGCTAGCTTGCCTGGAGGAGAGGTGAGTGGAGCCATTTCAGGGACAGGTTCCCATAAATGGCGTAACGGCTCGGTAATGGACCCCACAGCAATTTTGCAGCTATGATCAGAACCAAGACAGGACCAGGCCCGGTATTTTGGACCCACCTGGATAAAAAATACGGGGCCAGTGCGTAGAAACAGCTCTTATTAAGTCACACTGAAAGGCTTTTCTTCAGACTAGGGCTCAGCTGTTATTCATCCTCTGATTGAAGGGAACTCAGGAAAAATCAGCAATCCGTGATCAGAATAAAATTAGCCCATAAAATAGCTCTGTGATTTAAAAGAAATCCATAATATGAAAGACGGTGGTCTGAATGGGTCACAAAAAGTTGTCAAAGCTTGTTAAAATTTGTTGTAAACAGGTAGAGCAGCAAAGTAACAACAAGCAGACTACGGGCTGGTACCAAACGTGAAGGGTTCTGGAGACGTAAAATACACAACCTACTATACTGTACATCACAGGGCGCTTTTTACCTGAAAAGCCCAGCACAACACGGAATATTTGAATACAAATTATGTGTTATTTGGATAGACAATCGACTTATTCACTTGAAGCAACACAGAATCAACGACCTGTCTAATTCCTACATTACAACAACCACAACAGTCATGACTGATGGGTTCACAACAGGAACAGGAGGTAAAACACAACAATAACAAATTAAACTGAGGGAATCACCAAACGAACACACCATGACACTTTAGTTCATATATTGTTAAATACTATTATCATACCTGGCTATGTAACTGAAAAGGATTCTCTTGGCAGTCAGTGCAGCATTCAGCAATGTGAACAGAGTGGTTTTAGTGTAAACTGGTACCTCTAAAATACTGACAAACAGTAGATTCTGCATGAAATGAAAGTCAGGGGGTTAAGGTAGGTATAATGATGGTAAATCAGGACATTCAACTCCTGTGTTTGCATTGTTTTTTTCATCCATACTATTACTGAACATTTTAAGCTCCACTTCTCCTTAACAGCAATGAATCAAGAGAGATACACTAAAGTCAACATATGGCATATCAGGTGTTCTTTAATTACAGTACAGACATTCTTTATAAGGTGATGGATATTGAATACGAAAAACTTAACATTGAGTTTCAATTCATGTACAGTAATTTACAATGAAAAATTATTTCTTTTAAAACATGATGTTGTAAAACAGCAGTAACTAAATTGCTTAGAGCTGTGCTTTTTTTTGGTAAACTGCTCATTTTCGCCATATCTGCATGAGGGCTGTCGATTACCATATGTGCACATGGTCCTGTTGTTCAATTGATTCAGTCAGGTTACATTTGTGATAACATCAAGGTTGGGGAAAAAACGGATACATTTGCATATTAAAACAAGGATCAGTAATGGTGGCCAGCGGCCAGATGGTAACCTTTGATTCCCCTGGGTCAGTCATAATGAAATGGTGTACCCCTACATTAAAACTAGCAAAATTAAAGTTTTTTTAGGAGCTCACCCTCACTATCAAATGTATTTAGAGTCTGGATTAAGAGCTATGTCAAAGAACACAAGGCATCTCCTAAAATAGGCAGATTTATTCCTGTCATGATCCTCAGCTCTGGTGTTTCTGTGATTTGCACCACATGCCAAATCTGGCATGTGGTGCAAATCTACATAGACCTCCATCTGATATAATGACATCCATCCCTTGCATTCATACATTCATTTCCATGTAAAGCATTCATTTATTAAGGGAAATTTATTCTGCATCTATCTGGCATAATAATGTGCCAACAGAGTACAATAGAATATCTAATCTGCCTGCTTTCACTCAGCATATTTGACATATTACAACTCTAGATTTAAGTAAATAAACTGTCATTTTGTTTCATTTATCTTGCACAAGACTGTTGTGTTCCTCCACTTAAAAAAAGAAGATAAAAAACTGTATGGACCTGTCAATCATTGCTAAATCTGAGGTTGCTCAGGCAACCTGCAAATGCTTCCTGGGTCAAAAGGTTATTTGGCACCTCAGCCTAGTTAAGAAATGGGATCAGGGGTCAAAACCGTCAGCCTCTTTACATCTCAGGGGTGCTGGGGAGGGGCAGCCCCTAATAGCCAGATTGAGTTTGAAGGTCAAGGTCGACCCTATGGCAATGGTAATATGTCTTTCTTCACAACACACCATTTCACCAGAGAATCATTTGAAATCTGTGAGACACAACAGCACTGAATCAGCTACAGTTTGTTTTTGTTTTGATCAGGGTGGAGATTCTCCAGCCAATAGTGAATTGTTTATCAAACCTCAATTGGCTAGGAGAGAACACTGCAGAGGGCTGTTTTTTTTTTTTTTTTTTTTACACTAAACAAGTGTTGTAATTGAATTATGGGCATGCATTGAGGGATATGAATTCACAGAGATACAGATGGACTATCCATTAGAAGAGTCCGGGCCAGTGTTGAATAAGGGCCAAGTCAGGGACAGACGTGGTCCTTCAGCCTGTATTTCCAGGCATAGTCATTAGCGAGTGTAAATTATACAGTGTCTCACGCTGGACAAACAATATGTCAATGTTCCTTTTGGTGGGTTGCTGGGGTCACAGCAATTATCGTGGATGGTGTTGTGTTTGCTCATCAGCACAAAACTGGGGAATGAATGATTCTGCAGTTTGCTTGGGGTTTACTTTTGATTACTATTTTTTGTTGTTTTTAATCGCTGCAGATGGAAACACACACACACACATACACACACACACACACACACACACACACACACACACACACACACGCACGCACACACGCGCATACACACACACACCAGAACTTCCTTTGCAAACAGTTTACGTTGATTTTGTTGAGTTATTTGAAGAAAAAAAAACAAAAAAAAAACAAACAAACAAAAAACAAGGCACCAACACAACACTGCAGAGCTGAAACAGTTCACTTTTCTCAGGCCGGGGTCTTTCTTGAGAAGGAGTAATTTGAGAAGCAGGGCCTATACACCGTGATCCAGTTAAGACCCTATTATTAAACACACATGCACAACATATGAGCTACGTCATGTTAAACAATGACTGCATTGATAGATGAAATCAATTTGTGCCTTTATAGAACCTGTAAGTGCACAAGTAGGAGGCAAGCCGTGGAGGATGAATGCCTGCAGCTTAATTGCACCCCACGTATTGGCAGAGCGTTCCACTTGTGCAATATGAGCAAGGCTAGCTCGTAAAGATCAAAAACCAAACATTTAATCCCATCTACCTGAACTAACTTTGCTTCTGCTGCCATCACAAATCCCTGCTGAGAAGCCCATAATTTTACTGCATTTGCAGGACTGTTTTTATGGCTTAATTTCCTAAACAATGTTAGCAAAATGTTTCAACACTCTGAATTCAAACCTGCAGTGAGGATATGGTTTCTGTTTTAGCATTCAGCACCACCTACTGGAGCGATAACACTTCACTCCTTGGTCAAAGTGAGGATGAATAGTCCCTGTAAGAACACTCATCTTACTTTACTTAACCTGAAAACCAAATAAAATATGGACAGAGGCTGTGTTTTTCCAAAGGAAACAGGGTTGCTTGCTTTTCCTCCTCATGTTTCCAGCCGTCTTCATTATTACTGAAGCTTATTTCCCTGTGGTATAATTGCAGCATATGCAGCGCATGAATTTTACTGCCAACACGCAGCAGGCCTGCAGGTGAGCCTATCAAACATCTGGTTGATTCCCTGGGTACCTGTGTCCCATAGTTAGCCCAGAGCCCTATATATGTGTGTGTAAGGGGAGACATATAGAATATAAGGGTTTATTCACTATGCCATCTGTCCATTTTAATATGACCACAGGCCATATCAAAGTTAAATGCTTTTAGTAACCAAAACGCAGTAATGTGAGAATTGAGCCAGTTAAATTGTTGAAAACAGATGGGCGGGGGACGTTAAGGTGTAGCTATACAATAAATAAGTAACATGTGTTACCAGTAAGTGTGACTAAATGTTATATGAACAGGATGGATTTTACTATTAAAAGGATATTTCTATATCTTTGATTTTCACAAACTATAAAGGAAAAAAGTCAACAGAATTCACAGATGTGATGAAGACTTTGATGATCTCTGTGCTGGTGACAAAGCTGCTGCCTCTCACACTTCCCTTCTGGCAACTTCAGCAATAGGGAGCAACTGCACTATATTTACTGCTATGACAAGCTCCCAACCCAGTGATCATAACAAGGTTAAGATGTTTGTTAAAAAAAACTGAGGACATAGGCTTAGCTGTTTCAAATCATTATTTCAAAATATTGAACCTTATACGTGAAATACTTACAAAGGTGAATGATTACTCTTAATTAACCCTAATTCATCACAGATGTTTTGGGCATTAAAAAAATGTTAAACACATAATTTCATCACACTTCTATATCAAAACTCTTTAAAGGCATTGGTGTGTGTATTGTACCAACGTGCCATAACAAACGCCAATTAGGGGAAAATACGCAGTTAAAATTGGGCTGGGGAGAGAAATGGTCATCTATTGTTAATGTCCAAATGGATAATGCATAATAGTATAAACCTAGATAGGAGTTTCATTTGCATATATATCTATATTTTCTTTTCTTAATGGGAAATGCAAATGTGCCATTTTGTGGTGAGTGTGTGTTTGGGAGCCTTCGTGTTGAATAAATGTGACTCTAGGGTATCCCCACGCACCTCGGCATATTAATCATCGTGACACGTTCACGACCCTTCTAATAAGACAGGGGCCACAGTGCACCCCCTCAAACATCCCATCCCACCCCAGCCCCACTCCCTCTTTGTCTCTTGGTCAGTCCCAAGGGACAGGAGAGGGTGGTGGGGGAGGCCGGGCTCGAGGTGGGGATGGAAGGGGAGGGGGGAGTATGAAGTTAGACCCCCTCATTCAGAAGCCCCCCCTTGGGACAACGGCAGGCACAAGACTCCTATTAGGACTGAGCACAGTAGCCCCCCAGGAGCAACAAAAGACACCTCCTAATGCTCCCTGTTCTGGTTCAGTGAACACACACACACACACACACACACACACACACACACACACACACACACACACACACACACACACACGAACAGAAACATGCAGCTGCACATAAACACACAACATACACCACCTCCAAACTGACTGTCTTGAGCAAACAAACTTAAAGCTCATTGTTTTTAGTGTTTGGGTTATATATGTTCGTGTTATATGGAGAACGTCTGTTGGACATCTCCAGCAGGACGGGGGCAGAGGATGAAAAGAGCGAGCGTGCAGTGAAGTGCAATAAGGTGGACAGCTGGACAGCAGGAAGCATGCTGGGGTCTCACCGCTTGTGCTTGTGTGCAACCACACATACATGCAGGAAGTTAATGTCAGTAACTACTCAGCTTTCAAAAGTTAAATCCTTTCAATGAATTCAAAAACTTTGTATGAATGTCACGTAAACAGACATCCAAACAAGACAAATAGAAAGATGCTTGTGATTGATTTACTGTTTGAAGTGCTGCTGCTTTTACATTCAGTGTATGAAAGAATCTGAATTCAGTATTGCCATCAGATTTTTTTTATATTACTGCATTTAAAGGAAAAACCACTGCATGATGAAACTCAGAATACATTTAGATTAGCCCATATGAGGAAAGTCACACATGCAGCTGAGCACCGTCTGTTCTTGTAAAAAGCCACTGATCATCATGGCAGTAATGGCCATGTTTTAAACAGTAAAGAGGTAGGCAGAGCAAGTTTCACTGTCCAGTATCAGTAGTGGTTGGTTAAGTGAAAAGAACAAACCCAAAAAGAATATTCATTGTTGCTATTAGAAGTTTTGGTAACTCAGCTTGATGCTGGTTGGATTGTGGTGATTTATATAAATCCTAATGACACATTTCATTTTGTTGCTTTGCTGCATTCTTCGTTCACATTATACTTTCTAAACATGCGTTCATTACATATAATGTGGAATCAGAACAATCTTCTCTTTGATTACAATGTGCACCATCTGCCAAGACATCCAGCATTTTGACATTAACTTGTCAGAAGTTTGTAACCAAACAAATCAGCCAACTCCTACAAACTCAGCTAAGCCCAACATCATTATAACACAGACAAATTACTGTTGTGCACTTATTTAGCTAATCTCAGCAGTCGTACAGAAACCTGTAGCAGAAAGATTAAAGTCTAAGTGACTTTTCAAAATGTTGGATTTACAGGAAATTTGATTTTCTATCTTGATCTTCTGTTGTGAACCAGTTTGAGTTGAAAAATACAATGTTCATGTTTGAAGGAGCAGATTTCTACAAATGATCGACACCCGTCCATCTGAAGCCCGTTTCACATTATTATCTACTACAAGTGACCAACAACAACACTACATAACCACTGTTAACACATTTTGGTAATGTCATTGACACAGTCACTGATACTTTTTCTCATGCTCAGTTACCAAAACCCTAATATTGGTTCCCAGTTACTTGTTTAAACATTTGCAAACTTTAAGATGAAACACAGCAACAGGTCAAAATTATAACTTAATTGTTGATGTTAGAGTTTATAGAGTTAGGTTTCATATACCATTAGTGTTTGAAGGGCCAGCATGTAGCAATAAACAGTGAAGTTGAAATTGCAACCTCTTTTGAGCCAGTGTTTGGTTTGTCCATTCTGGGCTACTGGCAGTGCAACATGGCGGGCTCCATTGAAGATGTAGATATAAAGGGCTCATTCTAAGGTAACGAACACGAAAACACAATTCTTACATTCATGGGATCACACACAACTGAAAACAGACTTATGAATATTACATTCCATTTCCATGTCTGTTCTGCTAGGTGCCCCTTAAATTATACATACTGCACCTATAAATGAATATGAGAAAAACAATGATTTAAGAGATGGATTCTAAAGCACATCTATTAAAGCAGAAGAGGAACCATGTCCAACTCTCCATGGACCATTTGAAAGCAGCTCCATGAACTTATAGTACAATACACATGTCAGAAGTTATTGAATGAAATGGTGGAGCCTGCTATAACAAACGTTCCTCTGAAACCAATAACTTAATCCATATGACACACTGCACAAATACATACTGGCGGTTGAACATTTAAACTAAAATGTAAAGTAGCATTAGGTGTTATGGGCCATGAAGGTGGGACAATCATTCAAAGGGTACAAGATTTGCCCCGACTCTCCTTACCTCTGAAGGTTAAAGCTTAAAACTTGTAAAACTTCCACTGATTTTAACTGAATCTGAGGACTATCATCATTCATGCTGCACTCGTCTACCCTTTGCTCCTTATTCATCTTCAAATTAGCTTTTTTTTTTTTTTTGCATTTTGTGTATTAAATATATACATATTAAATTACTTAATTTGATATTATGTAAAGCTCCTTTAATCGTGCATGAAATATTTTATAAAATTAAGCAGACAGGCTTTCTTGCAAAACAATTAATCTAATTCAAAACATACAGTGTAGCATGCTTACGACAATCATTTGGTGAATATATAGATTGATTACATGTGCTCACACTTTATTTGTTGTTTATTTTGCCCTTCAAACACAATTCAGTTCAATTGAAAGGGCTCTATTGGCATAATGTTGCCAAAGCATCAAAATACAATTTGTGCAAATATTTGGACAGTGCAAAATAACAATAATATTAACATTAACACTTTCTTTACCACACATGACTATCCCTCACACCCATGTTGACAACTGATAAGTGTCACCTACCTAAAAGCTAAACAAATGTAAAATGTTTTTTCCTGCAGGAGTTTCTGTTTGAGCGCACTTAGCTATTGAAAAAATCCCTAAAGCCACCCAAATCTGTCAGGACCTCAGCCAAGAGTTCTCTCAAGGCAAAGTTAGTGTGACCAGATCTTGCCAACCCTCCCTCTAGGAAGCATATTCTTCTGTACTGTTGCTTGAGAATTTGTAAGCAGCATAAAATATTTATCATTCCTTTTATGAGCTTCTCTTTATCCATCTGCATCATACATTAAATCAAACATGACTCTTGTCCCTAAAGAAATACTTTGGACATAATGATCTTCTACAGCAAGCAGAGATACAACCACAGGTGATAGATACAGCGAGAAAGCTGTTCTCCTTTGCCGCAGAAAAGAGGCTAATTAAATTTTCATGTAGATGATCATGAGGTAATCCACTGTTAATTGTACATCTTTCCAACACAGTGGGTCCCTCATGGGATCCAACATTATGCCCAGGCAGCATTTCCTTTGCTTAAACGCCTCTTAGATTTAATGGACTCTTCCATAAACTGATCTGCAGCTCCCCGCACACGACCACACAGAGCCTGAACGCATCCATCAACAATAATCCCCTCAATGATCTCCATTTTATCTTTTCTCTCCCCTCCTCCTCCTCCTCCTCCTCACTCATGTCCCTACACAGGGCTTAATTACTGGTGTGAAGTAATTATTTCCTTTATTAGTGAAACGTAACATCTGTTTCAGGTCTTTTTAATTGTACCTATAAAACCCTTCCATGATTTCTGTCCCTTTAGGATAGGACTGGGATGCTTGTTGCTCCCTGCGGACTCACTCTCTTCTTCCCTCCCTCCACCCCTTTCATACCAACAGCATGAGCCACGGTGCACCTAACTCAATCCCACTCTTTGAAAATCCTTTAAAGAATCAATGAGGAGCTCAACAGTCGATACGCACACCAGAAGTGAAAGCAGACCACTTGTACATATTGTTTTTATATGGAGACAAAAAAAGTATTCCTGTACAACCATGCCCTCAAACTGACATTAATGTAGTCTTGCATCAATTCTCTCAACTTCTCAGTGTTGTATTCTTGGTGAAGCATGCATTAAATTCCAAAGCAACATATTCCCACATGCCAAGAGGAAAGGCCGGGCTGCAGGGACTGGTACACGGGAGCGTGGGAATAGGGGAAGGAGGATGGAGGAGGGTGGAAGGAGCGAGATTCCTGAGGTCCTGGGGAAATTTTGTCCCTGTATTAATAGACTTTGGTCCCTTTGAAATTTTATTAGCCATAAAGTTGACAGTATGTTGTGCAATTTCTACAGTCCTACAGACCTTTCTTTAAGTTTTTACTTCTTTTTAAACAAACCGGTCGTGCCCCCGGCGTCCAAACAATTCATCACCAAAGTTTATCCTCCCTCTTCGGATTCTCTCAACTGATGCCAGCAACTACACAAGGAGAACAGGTGTCATCGTCAAACTGAGACCTCCATGGAATAAATAAATCTATAAAAACCTCACATAGTCATCAACTTCCAGCAAACACTGGCCAGTGAGTTGAAGACAGTCCGGCTTCTGCTGCTCTGTCCTTTTAGCGCTCTCCCTCTTAATTTTTATGGTTCCTGCACCTTCAGGAAATGACCCTTTTATAGGGTCAACACTATAAAAGACTTGTTTTTTTGTGGGAGTGGTTAGTGGATGTGTGTGTGAGCGTGTGTGTGTGTATGTGTGTGTGTGGTGGGGGATAAGTGTTCAAGTTACTACCGGTTCGTCTTTGCTGCCAAAGAAAGAGACCCGATGAGGTTAATAGTCTCCTCTTCCAATATATCACATAGCTGTGAACTCTGTGACCCTTTTTGTCAATAGGAGAACTTTTCTCTGGAGTGTGTGTGTGACTGTGTGTGAGTAAGTGTGTGTGTTAGCATCCTCATGTGTCCACACAAGTGTGCACATGTAGAAACTCGTACATTCATACAGTTACATGTGCATGGATGTTCATTTTCAGGTACTCAAGAGTTGTGTAAGCTGTGCTTGTGCTGAATGTGCCTCACCTTAATAGGATTACATAATAACAAGTATAGCACTTCCTTATGTTAGCCTACACACAATAATGATGGGAAAGACAATATGTGGGTATAGAATAGTTTAACAAAGTGACAGGCCGCTGAATGGTCATAAGAAATTTTGCAAATTTTGTTTGAATCGGATATTGTTCCATTAGCAGTAACATTTTTCTTCTGCAAACAGTCTGATTTCATACAAACATTTTGGACACACTGGTCACTGAAATCAAATTTAAACATGGAAAAGAGGCTGGGAGGGCGGGTAGGCGTGTGCTGCTCTCTGTTGGATTCTCTTTTACTGGACAATCACAGAAATGAATGTCAAAACAGTTTACTTATAAGAAAAAATAATCATGAATACTTAAGCAACTTTACTGAGTTCTTGCATTAGTTGGTGATATGACCATCTAAGTCCACATAGGTGCCATATCCAATTCCTGATATGCCTGGCAGAAGTAATTTGGATATTTTCAGTAAGTTTTACGTCAAATAATAAAACATTAATAGGCATCAAAACATACAGAGAGACAGAGACAAAGTCTGGTCTAAATGTCTTGGACAGGTGACAAATGGGAGACTAGTGAGGTCAAATACTCGCCCCACCTCAGGCAACTGAATTGAACTGCAACCAACTGAACTGCAAAATACACACTTTGCATACACACATACACAGTTAGACGTGTAATTCAACCCATACAAATTCAATCAGTTCAGCTCAGATGTGAATAGATTTGTTGATCAAATTCAACACTCTTTCACAATGTTGCATTAGAATATTGCCCTGATAAACTGCTCAAGAGTGAGTCATTTTTTATACATGCACATCGAGTGGAGCGGTTACCTACACAACACACTGTATGGAGGAAGATGTTTTAGTACATAAAGTGCTGCACTATGATATAAATAGCTGTACTTTTCCATGAAATTTCATAGTAATTAGAGACCAGGAAGCATGGACCCTCTCAACCCCCACTGCGGCACCCACGTACCTTGAGTGAATACTAAGAAGCAACTCTGGCACGGGTCCAGTTCAGTATGTACTGTGTGAACCCACATGGCCCATCAAAGGCAGTGTGCACGACCGTGAAAGGGTGATTGGGTTCGAGGTGCGCAGGGAATAGTGTTTGAAGTCCTCCTTCTATCAGAGAGACAGAAAAGGCACTTTTAATCCTGTGGGATCACTAAGGCGCCACAGGCAAAAGAGATGCACTCATTCTCTGAACTCTTCCATGTACTGGAGAAAAGAGAGGAAGGAGAGAGGGGGCTAACGGGGAGGAAGGGGGGGGCGGAGGGTTGGGGGGTGTGTGTGGGGGGGGGGTGGTAGAGAGAAAGAAGGAGCAGATGATAAAAACTGCAGCTGACGTAGAGATGAGGCAAACAGAACAGAGAGGAAGTGCTGTAACATGACAGAGACAGCAGTAATGTCAGTCATTAGCTCATCTGGCTGGCATGAAGCCCTTAGAAATACGCAATTAGCCAGCATCATGCATGACGCCCTTTTCTGCTTTGAGAAGGTATCAAATCACTTTGCATGGTGTGTGTGTGTGTGTGTGGCTCTCTGTGCAGAGGAAGCAAAGTGTTGAAAATATACTTGAGGTTATTGTTGATTTCTTCTGTAATGTAAAGATGGGTGTATGCATGCACAGTTTCATCTTGAGTGAATTTACAGCTGGAGAGAGGATAACGAAATATGGGATAATAGATAGATAGATAGATAGATAGATAGATAGATAGATAGATAGATAGATAGATAGATAGATAGATAGATAGATAGATAGATAGATAGATAGATAGATAGAATATGAACTCAGAGACATTAAAATCAATTCACCTATAAGATACAAGACATCAGCTGTGCACCAATGTGAATCAATCAAGGATCGCTTGATTTAGATTTAATATGCACAAGGCTTTCAGAGGGTTCCGCAAAGAATAGTTCAAAATGTGATTATGGTGCAAATGAAAGAGGAATGATTGACATCAAATTCAGAAGGCCTTTGAGTCTGCAGTAACATGTCAACTGATGTTTTTTTCTGCTCTACCCACGGAGACAGGTGGACAGGCAAGGAATTAAGTGATGATCTGTGTTATAAACTACAAGATATATCCTGAACTACTTTATTATAAAATGAGTTAGATGAGAAGAACGAATAGATAGATAGATTGATAGATAGATAGATAGATAGATAGATAGATAGATAGATAGATAGATAGATAGATAGATAGATAGATAGATAGATAGATAGATAGATAGATAGATAGATAGATAGATAAATGTAATAATGAGAAATTAATTATGTCACATAACACAGGAAGCCAAAGTCTCCTGCACATGGGTCCATCTTTGTTCACTCAGGGTGTAAAAAAACGGATTATTTGGAGTGTGCTTTATCCGCCTTGTGCAGAATATATTACGTGTGTAAATGTTGTTGAACCCCGCGATTCTCCAGGAAAAGGTCACACACTCCCCTCGACCCTAAGTGATTCTCTGTCTTTGTGTACTCGTGGTGAAAAAAAAACGAGCTGCGCCTATAAACTTCGCATTTAAAAGGCAAGTGCGGCCGAGGGGGGCCGCTGCATGAGGGGAACAATAGCAGCTTTTTGGACACACTTTTTCTCACTGCGATGAACAGCAGGGAAACCGGTAGAGCCTCCTATAAAAGACCGATAGAGCACAGCTGCCAGGGTTCAACAGTAATTTTATAAAATGTCTCCAAGGGGCCTGCCTGCGGTTTATCTGGGGATTTATGGGAAACTATAAGAGTGCGAGCAAATTGTTAGGGGCCTCACGACGTGATCATAACTCCAGGATTAAGGGCTTTTTATATGCAAACATAAAGGATAAAGTGATGCGACTGCCAGCCAAATACTGCATTATCATTAATAATGCACTTGACATTCAAGCGGGTCTGTCATGCGTTCACTCCCTGTCAAACACAAAAATCATCTGAAAGAAGGAAAGTTTGAAGATGCGGCCTTTCTGACAGCAGGAGGTGAACTGAAGAGCTCAGCAGCTTGATCCAAATTTTAAAGACACCCTGCCCCAACAGAACTTTATCACCAGGTGCACAATGCAAAACCCTTCATTATCATGATCATGATGATCATCACCATCATCATCATCATCATTATCATCATCGTCGTCACCATGAAAACAAAAGTTCATTAAGCCATATTGGAGCTGTCTGTTTTAGAGTGACGAGGCTATTTAAGCTGTTGATTATTGATTTATCAGGTTCACACACAATCCCTATTTTGACAGCCGTGGCGAACAGCTGACCAGGACCATTTGTCTAATTTTATCAGTCCGCGTCAGATACACAGAGTGGACCCCCAAGTAGGTTAGGTCACCAGCTTGAATGAGCCCCAGTGGCTCCACTGTACGCGCAGGCCTGACTCGCTTGCGCCTATCTGATCCGCAATTACGCGCATGACGCATTTGGAGACAATATTGTTGGGTTGTAAACTATTACTCACGCTCAGAGGCCATGGTGATCACAGACTCCGTGGTGGCGTGGTACTCATCCTCCTCCATAAACTCGTCCTGGGACGACGCGTCTCCCTGGAAGTCGTGGTGGTCCAGGAGCTGCTGGAGCGGAGGCGCCTTGGGCAGCAGCTGATTGACCACCTCCCGGCTGATGTTGGGCGCCTGTTTCAGGCGCAGCTTGCTCAAGATCTGGGACTTGATGGTCTCCAGTCTCAGCACTTTGCTCTGCTCCCTCCACACGCAGGCAGAGCACTCGTGGGCACCGGCGTCCTCGTCCAGCAGAGACAGCCCGGCATCCGTGGGCGTCTCGCTGGCAGGAGGCAGCAGCAGATTGGGCTCATCGCTCCCCGACTGTCCCAAGGAGATGAGCACCACCAAACACAGTAAGAAGTTGTACCTCGGCATGACGATGCGTGGACACCGGGCAATGCAACTTTTTGCGTTCTTTTGCTTTTCTTTTTACTCGCGTTATCCCGTTATATCCCCTCGGTCGGATGCGGGTCGCTCCTTGCCTTATCCTACAAAAGGCAGGGAAGCAGTGACATGCATCTATTCCAATAAGATCACCCCGAAGTTGTTTTTTTGCAGCAGGAGCATTTGCAATAAATTTACAAAAAAACAAGAAAAAGTGCGTCCCAGTGTGTCTCGGTAAAGGCTATTTTGATTGAAAGTTAATAAATGATCAATCTAAGGAATGCATAGTCCGCTCACATGTAGTATAATGGTTGTTTTGGGGTCCTCTGTACAATTTAGTCCATGGAGGTGTGTGAATGTTCAGAAGTGTCACTGAAAAATGTGCAAGTGCGGTCAAAAAGGGGCTCTTTATATATCTCAGCTGCCCGGTGTCGTAATCCGTCTCCATTGGCTAAGATTGCAACAAAAGGCTTTTAGGTCTGTCACCAAGTCAAGAGGGACAGAGCGAAGGGAGGGTGCAGGCACTGTTATGAGAGTATAAATGTTTTTACAGTGTACAAACAATGTCTCACATTAGAGATATAGCCCAATTAGGTTATCATGATAATGACATAAACTATGGCTTACTGCGCCTGTTGTTATAAAAGCTTTATTATGGTGTAAATTGAAAAAAAGGTTAATGGATTCCTCCCGAATTATCCACATGATCTCCTAAATCAAATTCAGCAAAAGATGTAAAATGATTCATGAATGTAAAAGTAAGCCCAATAAAAGTGCCATACATTTCTAAATAGTTTATCCATTAATTACTACTGATTGTGGAATTTTAAGGATATATGTCTCAATTTAATCTAAAAAGCCCAGATGTGCAAAAATGTCAAAGTCTGAACTACAACTATTATGCAGAGATAATCATTTTCTTAATAAAAGTTATGTAATATGTCTGAAACACATTTGTTCATGTACAGATTGCACTTCATAGAGAAATGAGTTGTCTGCAGTCTGTATAGCATCACTGACCCACTGGTGTCATCTGCTGGAGGAAAACACAGCTGCAGCTGATCTGGTGTCAGTTGTCATGTGCGCTGCATCTTCCTCTTCTACATTCATCATGTGGCACATCATCGTAAAACAAGGGAAACTTCCTAGTCACTCACAATAGCTCACTGCTATTTTTGCATTTGGTACTAAAAAAAGAAAAAGAAAAAAAGCTGTTGAATTATACCAACTATGGTGGGTGGAGCTTCCCAGACATGAATGTATGGGAGACACTGCTGCTGTTTGCTTGAATTTACTTTCTTTCGTTCTCTCTTGTGCAAAAAGTCATGACATTCCAGCTTCTTTCCAGTTTATTGGTGGGAAGGAATCTCTAACACCACAGGAGGCAGGATTATTAAGCAACAACTGGGAAGGAGAAAATTGGATGCCACTTCACACTGAGTTTTTCATAACCATCAAGTGAAACTTTCTCAACAATTAAATATGCTCTTTACTGCCAAGATTTACCAGCTATATTTCAATTAATTAGATTAAAACCATAAATGTGAGTCCTCAAGTGTCTTATCTATGATAACAGATTGTGTATGATAAGATACTTGTTCACTGTTTTTATACTTGCAAAATGGTTGAATGTCCTTGCACAGTCTGTTTGTAGAGTTTTATGTTTATGTGAACGCAGAACATTGACCGACTAACACAGCAGCTCAGACTAAAATTACAAACTCTGACACACCGACCTATTAAAATACATGATTTTTTTCAAGTGCCTCTTTTATAGACTTTTCCCCCAAATATGACCTGCTTTGGTATTTTAGTAGTATGGTGTTGAATAAATTACGTGGGTCTGAACAGTTATGCAGCCATCTAAACATAATTTCAATAAAAGGCTGAAAACATTAAACTACCTATACTTGAAGCAGTTGATGAAACTGTGAAAGTAGCTTTTTGAAGAAACAAAGAGTTCACTTCAGTAAAAGTAAAACGATTATAAAGATTAAGGAGGATTTCCCTGACAGGTATTCAACAGTTAACACTACTTAAAATGCTGCATTAGCAAAACATGAGTGTAGTGCATTATTTACCTTTGTATTGTCTCAAGTTTCTATAAACCTCTGAGGTATACAGTATGTTTCCACAAAACCATGGACATATTAAGCTTTAACAGAAATCTAATGACCCCCACACCTTGCCTGCTGCCCTCTGTGCATAGTACCCTGTTGCCTCCATGCTCTTATCAAGTACACTGCACACAGCAGGCCTTGTGAGTGATTTGGCTAGAAACCCAGAGACCAGCCAGTACCTGACACTGGGATGATATCTGGTGGTTTGCTGTGTCAAAATATGACTTAATTTAGGAATATGCACCATGTGAGCCCAATATGCACTGAAGTAACAACATGTAGGGCCTTTCTGCAAGAAAGAGCCTTAAGATTATAGGCCCTCTCCACTCAAAAAAGTGTTTTTTTTATTGTTACTTCATTTAAACTTTACTATGTAGAATTATTTATGTGTAGAGTTTGACATTATAGACTATAGATTATAGATTTCAGATTTCTGAGAAGGCTCCTCTCAACTTAAATCTAACAAACAAGTTTGACTTTGGCGGCACAACTAGTTGTAAGCCAATCACAATCCAATATGCCTCCAGCGTGCATAAACATTGAGAATGAACTTTTCATGGAAGTAGGAGACAATGTCTTAAAGGATCTTTAAGTGGTAATGAAGGTCCCACCTTAGTGGGTATGTAGTTAAGTGTTGCAGTTCACCAAATAACAAAAAAACAACAACTGACATGCAGGTATTTTGGGGACCCTGTAGGTCTGGGGCTCCTGAGTAGGGGTCTACTTTGCCAGTTGGTATCCAGACTGAAAACAAAGAATTGGCTCATCTGAAAATGCTTGTTAAACTGAGTAGTTGAAAATTGCAGGAGGTGTAAAAGTTTAATTGTTCAGCCCAAATTCTTATATAGTTATAAGATAGATAGTTTATTCAATGATAATACATTATATCATATATTTTGTGAAAAAAATCTGAATCTGCAACATAACCAGTAACAATTATCTGTCAGGTAAGTGAAATGGACAAAAGCGAATAACTTGAAGCTTGACAAGCTGAATTCTTGTGTTATCCTGTGATTTTGCAAATCCACCTGCCACGCAAGGTAAATAGAAGTGAACACTTACATATTTTTAAAGGACTCGTATGTAGGGGGGCATCTAGTGGTGAGGTTGCATATTGCAACCAAAGGGATACACCTCCCCTTCTGAGCATGTAGGAGAATCTACAGTGGCTTTGAAACTGGTAACAAATGTGAAAGGCCCTCTCTAGAGCCAGTGTTTGGTTTGCTACTGTAGAAACATGAAGACCTGCTCTCGATGTATTAAATGTTCATTGTAAGCAAACAAAAACACAACTATTCTTATTTTGATGGGATTATAGACAAATAAAACATACTTATTAATATTACATTCCAAGTCTGTTCCACTGGATGCCATTAAATCTTAAACACTGCACCTTTAAGTGCTTTGGGGCCTTTTATAAGTTATTTTGGGGTAGAATGAGTCAGAATAGTAACGTAATTCAATATTTTTCACATCTAAATATCATAATTAATGTATACGTGTTTGAGGCCCTTTAAATTGGGGGCAAT
Organism: Scomber scombrus; assembly: GCF_963691925.1. Classification (NCBI taxonomy): domain Eukaryota; kingdom Metazoa; phylum Chordata; class Actinopteri; order Scombriformes; family Scombridae; genus Scomber; species Scomber scombrus. The sequence continues at coordinate 15,046,050 of NC_084972.1, forward strand.
GTTCTACCTTGAAGTCCTCCTCTGGCCGTAAGTATGACTCGAGCTGATCTCTGACTCCTCTGTGTGGGCGGAGCGAGGGCGGAGGTAAAGACGGGCTCTCGGCGGATTCCCGGCCTGGGCGTCGACAGGACACTTCACTGCACAGCTGCGTAGGAAACAAGCACCAAACACCACTTCACCCAGAGAGCTCGGAGGTGGCAGTTACATAAACAAAGAATTTATATAAAAGATTTAAAAAAAAAAATGCATTCAGTCACCCTGGACGGCAGCGGCTCTCCGAGGAAGCGGGCTCTTTCTCGGGGAATGAGCGAGGATGAGTCTCTGCGCAACATCATAAAGGAGGTGAGAGGACGCAAATCACGGTGTTATGTCCAAGTCTGTTCCCCCGTCGATATGGGTTCCTGCTTCCCCCATAACCCCAAACAGTCGTCGTTCGAGGCGCTTAATTTTAACCCAAGTTTACCTTAATCCTAACCAGCTAACTGTAACCATAAACGCGGGTGTGTTGTAATGATAAACACAATTTTAACAAAAGGGGAATATCATTTGAAGGGGGAACAGACTTCGACATAACACCGGTGGGCTACTGTTTGTTTACAGCTAATGATGCAACTCTTCTAGCTTAGTTTGGGCTTTTTAAACGACATAACTTTAGCTAAAATATAGTAAGTGGGAAGTTAAGCTTGTTATATATTCTGTTAAGTGTGAACAGCGTTTTATGTGAAGAGTCAGTTTTTGTTTTTAATCAGGCCTCTCTGTTAGCTTCAGCTAACTTCCCCGTTGTCAGCTCGCCTCTTGTGTTTCTGCTCTGACTGTGTGACTGATGCTAGGCTTTCCACTCTCTGTGCTTCTTATCAGTCCGACAGCTCATCCAGGCGGCTCACACGAAGCGACAGCCGGGCAGGCACCCTGAAGAAGAGGAGCGACAGCCAGGTATGAGCCAGATAACCCGTCCGTGGTCCTGTTTATCTCCAGCTCAGGGGCGGACTCAGTGATTAGGAGGCTCCAGCAAACTCTTGTCTTGTCTCTAACTGGGATTGTTGGTACTGGCAGGGGTAGAAGAAGGACTCAAAACTTAAAACCTTAAGTAAAACTACTAATGCCACACAATAAAAGTACTGTAAAAGTCCTGCATTCAAACTTTTAAGGGTCATTCCAGCTATTTTATATAATGCTGGATAGTTTAATGAATACCTCATATTTTAATTAGGGATGACTATTGGTGCTTTCCTAAAAAAATATATTTTTAAAAATTTAAAAAAAATCAGTAGCCTAATGTGGAAATAATAACTAAGTGGGTAAAGGGAAATTAATAGAAGAGCTAGAAAAGTTTGGTCAGTTTAAAAAATTACACAATTTGACAGTAATACAGCCTAGGAAAAGACAACGCATACGCAATTCACAATATCATGATATTCAATATCTAAGACGATACCTGGCCTCATATCACCATATCAATACAATATTGATATATTTCCCAGCCCTAGTAATCAGTAACAGTTATCTGTCTACATTTAGTGATTCAGTATTTCCACTGCAGTTGAATACAAAGGTTTTTAAGTGGTTTGGGGGGCTTTTAAGTTATTTCGGGGTACAGAGTTAGAATAGTAACATAATTCAATATTTTTCATATCTAAACATTATAATGCATCTATAGCTGTTTGGTGCCCTTTTTGCCACAGGCACCTAATTGCAAAGTCCGCCCCTGCTCCAGTTGTCTCTCATGACTCAGTATCATGGCAATCAGGTGTGACGATAATAGAGTAGGGTCCACTTTCCCATTGCAAAGTGGTGTCTGACTTAGGGACTTTTGGACCCTACTGTATTATCACTAAATAATCAGTGGTGCAAAGTATTTCCTTTAAGTATTTTCTTGTGTATACTGTTGTACTTTTGAAAGCTATAGATTACGACTTTGCTTTACAAAACATTGCAAACCTTTGTGTCTAGTTTGGACTCCTTGTCACATTTCAAATGCTAAGAGTTGTTAGTTGCCCCAACAAAGAGTTATTCCCCGTCAGGAGGGTTATTTAAATCACTGGTCAAGGTCAACTTATCACAATCAGGATAATCTTTTGTGGCCAAGTATGTTTACACAAACAAGGAATTTGACAGATTTAGTGGCTCTGTGTTCTTACTGTACACAGAATAACAACACAACAGTCTTCAGAAATATACACAATGAATTACAAATGAATCACAAATGAACTTATCCCATATTTCACAGCAAGTATAAAGAGAAGTCCATCACATTAATCATATCTTGTCTTCTCATGTTAATCTTGTGACCCTTTAGAGGGGCTCGGCCCCTGGGTTAGGTACCACTGTACTACATTAGACTAACCTACAATTAAATGCTGCTTACACATCCTTACATCTGTATTAAAAGCCTAATAATGTAATGTATAGCAATATATCAGTAACAGGGAATATTTTCTACAGTACTTTTAGTGCATTTTGCTGATAAGTATTTTCAAGATTTTTAATGCAGACATTACAAATGGAGTATTTGTAGATTATTAATTGGCACATTTAAGTTAAGTATCTGACAACTTTCTCCACCATTGTACTTAAGAGAGGACTCATCTGCCTCAGTAACCAAAGATACAAAAGAAACATTTTTTAGAGGTCTCATTAAGATGTTTGGTCAAAAGATGAAAAGGTGTGTGTGTGTGTGTGTGTGTGTGTGTGTGTGTGTGTGTGTGTGTGTGTGTGTGTGTGTGTGTGTGTGTGTGTGTGTGTGTGTGTGTGTGTGTGTGTGTGTGTGTGTGTGTGTGTGTGTGTCCCGATTTACCACATGAAAAGATAACTAACAGCGAGGTGAGATGTTGGTGCTGCGCAGACAGACTTATCTTGTTATGACTGTTGCACAATCTAAATTTGTGAATCAACTCTGTTGTCATTTTTGAGACCATATTTTGTGGGTATTATGTTGTAGAAGGATTCATCTTATCGTTTGTATGTGTCCTATATTGCCTTTTAGAACATGTTTGTTATCATTCGATAATGTATATTATGAATAATAAATCATTTAACTTACAAGATACTTTTATTTGTTCATCCTTTCAGCAGTCTGACCAGGACCTCTTCATGGGACTCCCAGAAATGGTGACTATTTCTTATTGTTATTGTAATAATGATGAGGATTATTACTATTTAAAGTCTTGTCCAGGTCTAATGATGGATCTCTGCAGTGATAAATATTTCTTTACATTTGGAGGAACTGTCGTTCCAGATGAGGCCTCCTGCTAATGGCTGCCTCTGAGAGCTTGCTAATCACTTGCCCCCCCACTGACTGGCTTGTGCCCACACTGATCTGTAACTGTGTTTGCGGTGTAGCTGGAGCTGCAGGCCAGCTATGACGAAGCAGTGCAGGAGCTGCGTGGGCTGGAGGTTGAGCGAGAGGCTCTGTTGTTCCAGGTGGACGTCCTGCAGGACACACTGGAGGGTGTAGAGGAGCTGCTGGCTGAGGCCCAGAGAGAAGCTGGACAGGCTAGTATGGTACGTGGAAATCCTCCCCAGCGCTGAAACACCACTGAAGCACTTCACCTCAGTTACATAACAGCATTTCATATTCATTTTTATGTGGCCTCATCCTTATGTGAAGTTTGTTTCTGTTCCTAACTGTAACAAAGTTTAAACTAACAAGCTGCCATTCCTCTCCTGATGTCACTGTTTCATTCTGCATTTGTAGGAGTTGGGGCGAGAGAGGGAGGCCAAGAAGAAACTGGAGAGCCTGGTGCGCTCTTTAACGCAAGAGGTGGAGAGATTAAAAGAGGTAACGTGACATGCGAAAGAGGAACATTAAAGAAAACATCACAAAATGCTTCTTAAATGTAAATAACAGTAATATGAATTGCAAAGCACTGAAAGAAACACAACTGTTACCAATAACAATGAATTTTTATTCAAGTGTCAAGTGAGAACGTTACTGTGTGTTACATTAACAGTTTGTCAAGAGCATGATGACGAGGTTTATTTTTTCTTGGACATCTAAAATAGCTGTAATGTCTCTACCCATTTATGCTCTTGTCACAATACTGTACTACCTTTTTTATATACTGTTATCATGTTGGATGTCGATGTTAAACTTAGTCAAAGTTCAAAAACTTAAGGTATGTAAAAATGTTATCTTAAAGTCAAAAGTTCAGTCTGCTCTGAATGTTTCGTTTGCAAAGTTATCTCCACTCCCGCATCAAACTGACGTCAGATTGTTTGCACATGCACACAAACAGCTGTCCATTTTGTAGCCTTTGTTGCTAAGGTTGTTGCTAAGGTTGTTCCTTAGGCTGTTCGTGTTGTGCATTTGCATACTTTGGATGGGATTGTGGCCTGAACATGTACAGATGTTTTTGAGAAGTTTATATTTAAAGTAAAGAACAAGAAAAAAGAACAAAATCCAACAACAATTTGTTACTAAATATTTAAGTGCCATAAAATTCAGCGTTATTTGAATTTCAGAATTAAGTATTTAGTAACAGTGGTAAAGACATCTGTTGCAAACAAATTCTTCTTAAATAGAGATGACAGAGATATGAATTAAGAGGCACTAGAAAAAGTCACGCATGCTGAAATGTCTGTAGAAACAGATTTTAAAATGAAAGATAATGGCAACATATTCGAATCCATTTATAATTTAAGTTAATTTAAAGGCGTTTTTAAAATAATTGAATTTTACTTGATGTGAACATGCACTTAATTTATTAATGGAAAGTTAAATGTCTCTTTGCAGGAAAGGGATACCAAATCATCTGTTTCCGTGAACACTCATGAGAGCGTGGACGAGGAAACGAGACAAGGACACAAAATGAAAAATGATGCCAAGGAAATGATTCAGGCTGCAGCAAGAGCAGAAAAGGACCCCTCCAGCAGCAGAGCGGGGCTATCATCGGAGCACGTTGGACAGGATGAAGGGGCAGAGGATGAGGGGAGCGTCCTGGTGAAGCTGCGAAAGATGGTCAGTAAGCCCCTCAGTCACACACCCTCCCTCGCACTGGACAACCCAGGCTCTGAAGACGGGGTCCTGCGGAGGCCTTACAGTGACAGCAATGAGGATGGACGAGATCCTTCTCCGGACAGCAACGACTCAGACAGCATAAGTGCCTACGAAGACGCATCTGCGGAGACTCCAGAGCAGGACCAGATCTTCCCAGGTGATGCAGATAGTCTGGAGCTGCCTGATGACTCGGTGACTAAAGAGGGAAGTCTGAGTAACAACTCTGGGGAGCTCCAAGACCCCAAAAACCCTGAGCTCTGCGTTGTGTCTTAACTTTATCTGTTTTATCTAATACTGGGCAACGGGTCACAAATAGTTCTGATTATCTGATTATAATTCAGTTCAAACACCTTTTTGATATTTACCTACTGAGGAAACTTTGAGGCCAATATTTACATTCAGAGTTTAAAAACACTGTAGTTTCACAACGAAAAAACTCAGGATCCGGGTGGTTTACTAGCTGCAGTTCCACTCATGATGACTTAATATAATTTGCCAATAAGTAAATAAATTCCTTTTTTAATATGTCTTAACTTTTTTTTTTTTTTCTTACGTGGAGAGACATGTAAAATACTCCATGCTGCTTTGACTGTTTACCTGTTTGGTAATCTTTTAAGAAGGTTAGTTTGTTTTACGGAACAGCTGCCAGGTCACACAACAGAATTTACATGTATACAAAATACAGTGAGCTCCACAAGTATTTGAACAGGGACAATTGCTGTCTCCTACTACACATGAGAAACACAGGAGCTTAGAAAAGTGGACTTTAAATTTCAGACACTTACAGCGTGTTACACCAAGCTGTAATATGTTTGTCTCATATACCTGGAAAAATAAGATCAAATTGAAATTATCTGCATTTAAAGTCCTCAGTTGCCAAGCTCACTCCAAAGGTCATGTTTAACATTGGAGATTGATTTTTGAAACGCTGTTATCAGATGTTAGTAATCAATGGCTGTTGTTACTAAGGTCATAGGATAGGGATTTTTCAGAAAGGGAAAACGCCTCACTGATCTTCACAAGAACAGATATTTTTTTATCTTTCATTTGCTCCTTTTTCCTTTTTTTTAATTTCAAGGCTTTAGAACAATTGATTTGGCTGCATTTGCACTTTTTAAAGTTCTTGTATTGTGGCATAAATTTGTCAGATTACATTAGAAACAACATTCCCTTTACAACCAAACCTGTCAGCGAGAAATAATCCGCTGACCAGCTGCGGGCTGTTTTCTCCCTGCCTGCATGATACTACTGTATGTTTGCACATTTGCAGTGGATCTCGCTGAAATTAGTCTCTTTGGATGTCTTTGATTGCTGTACACACTTTATATTTAATCATAGCGAATTGCAATTTTTTATGTTACTTTTTTACAAAGTTCCAATTTTTTTATGCTTGAGACAAGGATAGACCTGTTCACATCATTTGTTATTGACAGTTTGCATGAGCACCTAAGAATGTATATTGATTTCCATACTGCATATGAATTGACCTGTCATTTTTAGTACTCTTGCACGTGGTACTTTCACACATATCAAATAATTCTTGATCTACATTATTTACTGCAAGAATTTGTGTTTTTAAAGGGATTATCAAAATCATTCTTGTCTGTAGATCATGCATTTTTCTGTTATTCCTTGTTTTGTTTTGTTTTGTTTTAATAGGTGGACCTTCTTACACTGATCTTTAAAAAAAATAATAAAGTCCCAATAACTATTTTGTATGCAAATGTTTGCAGTTGTTGCATTTAGGTGCATCTCATTTTGTGGGTTTATGCCAACATTTTGAATTTTGTTTGTCTCATTTGTGTTTTGTATCTCTTTGCTCAGTCTGATCTCAACATAGCGCTGGTTCATATGCCAATACTTGATTATCTGATGTGCTGTCTGCCTTGATGCACAGAGCATCACAGAATCAAACAGCTCAGATGACTGTTCTATGCGGTTTTTCAACGTGAGTTGATAGATTTCTGCTACTGTCACACACAGGTGCCGTAATGGTGGCATTGTGGTTGGTTCTTGAACAATCGGGTCATTTGTAACCAATACATCTGACATTTTTGATTAAATATCCACAATTAGTGCTTGTTTATGTTATTGTCATCAACAATTCATTTTCTTTTCCTATTCATTTCCTGCGATATTGAGGGATTTGGTTTGTTTTGAGTCAGTTAGGTTATATCACTCCTGAGTTCTAATGTTAAACTGATCAAACATCATGTTTCAAAGGTTTTTCATTTTACAATCTGCAGGGAAATTAACTTCCCTGACACCGGAACAGTTTGGCATTTTGAGCATACCGGAGTGACTTTTTGATAGTTTATCATGTAATCAAATCGTTTTCACATGACAATGCAAAAAATGTGTCCTTGCTGTAATGTCTTGAATGGGTCTAAATATTTTTGACTTGTCTTAAACTTTGAATGAAATGTTCAGACAGTGACAGTAAATGACGTAAATTTATACTTGTGACTGAAAATACATTCCAGAGATATCACAATAAATGGACTAAATAAAGCTGATGTTGATTGGTCATTTGTTTTGACTTCTCTTTAAAATGTTCAGGAACTGAATATGAAAGATTATAGCAGTTTTAATCACTGCAGGAATGTTACTTAGAAAAAGAAAAAGAAATTCAATCTATTTTCTTTATAGATGGTGGTGAAAAGAAAGGTGTCTTTGAAAATGTTAAGTTTAATTGACATCTGGCTGTTGTTTCCTGAAATTATTGGGATTAAATGAGCATTTTCCAAATGTTATAGGAAGAGATTTGGATAGTTTTGGTGCTAAGAATCAGAACAAGAGAAACTTAAATGTAACTGAATGGGATGAATATAAATTACACAGAAAATAGCACTGCTAAGAGTCATGGAAACTTTTAAATAAAGGCAACCTTCCCCCTCTGCTCAAATGAACCATTGTAATCAGTTCACATAAGAAAACCCATTGACAATGGCACCAGATGTCCTCAGACATGGGAATTAGCGTTTAAGCTGATTGTTTTAATTTTATTCACCCCTATTTGTTGCCTGACATGTTATGTTATTTGTCCACCAGATGGCAGAGTTGATCTTTATGTAAAGAGGAAATTCGAGCTCCCATGGGTTTGTGTTTGTGAGTAAGCTTAAAGTTACAGTGCTGGGTTTTGTAAAGCAAATGGAGAACAGAACACATATCAAATACAGGTAACATCCAGAGCATTTTTCATGCTCTGGATGTTAACTCTATTGGGTATGTGTTGTGTCTAAATAGTTCAAATGTTTGAGCTATTGTCTTATTGGGCTTAAATCTCATGAAGTCCTTTGTGTTCACTTCCATCAGGACTGAAATGAAACCACATCACATAAACACACAGCAGAATAAGCAAAGTTTATATTGTTTCATTCTATAAACTTAAGTGATATTGTCACTAGAGCTCACAATTAAACAGTGTATATTGTACAACATCAGCAAAGGTTAAAACATAAAGTATTCAAGAATTGTATTACAGTGATATTGTGTGTAAACAGATGAATCACAGTAAAATCAGGGTATGAAAAGACACATTATTAGAATTTACTCATATTTAAATTAATATTATTTTATTTATATTTAAAATTCTTATCTTCAAACAAGTTAACTACAGTAGGATATTGCACTCAGGAGGAAAATCAGTAGTTGAAGGGGAAGGGGAGCTGACACTAAGAGAAACCGGCTGTTGGCTTGAAAAAAAGCAATAGCTTATTTTCAAATACAGACTCTGAAAGAAAAATCAAAACAGCCCTTTCTCTTTTTTCAGTTTCAGCTGCTTCCACTGCGGCAGGCTCGCAAAGTCGTCTTTGGTGATCCCAAATATGTTGTTGAAATCATAGTCAGAGAGGTGTTTCTAAAAAAGCAGTTCACAAACTAGTGAGTGAAAACAAATGACCAACAATATAGTTTCTTTGTTGAGGTTGTTAGGTAAAAATATGCACTGCAGTCATAATACTGGTGCTATAAAGAAGCAAAGCATCATGGTTACACCTTACACGAGGGTACACAAAATTGTGAGTTGTTACCAATGAATGAAAAGGGAACAAACCAGGAACTAACTGCAAATCAAAGACTATATGGTAGATAACTATTGGCTCCTGACTTAAAGACTTGAGAGAACATGTTTAAAAATCACTTTCTGTTAATGGAGGAGTATGTTTATGTATGCTCTATACATGCACACACGCACACACACACACACACACACACACACACACACACACACACACACACACACACACACACACACACACACACACACACACACACACACACACACACACACACACACACACACACACACACACACACACACACACTGTACCTCTTTCTGGGTCGGGTCAACATCCTCAGGCAGCTCATTAGCAAGTTTGTTGACCAAAGCTTCTGGTGGAAAAGACTGAAGGCTTTCAACACTGTTCTGCTCCTGCTAGAAAGTCACAATACAGGAATAAAGATGCTTAGTCTGTATATCACAATTAATCTCCCACTTGCTGTTGTGGCATAGCTCAATTTTTTAAATTTTGGTTTACAGTATGTACCAGGGTACAAGTTTTTGTCCCTTTTTTACACCTGTCACAGAATATTTAGTAAAAAATCCCATACATATTTAATGTTGGCTAGCCAGTAATATGTGTGAAATTGTACATGTGTTAAAGTTTGGAATACCACAAAGGACTGGAGGCTTACAACATATCTGCACCTCAAGTGCAACAATTCCTAAATACCTTTGTATACAGCAGTAAAATGACCTCTTGAACATAAAGATGAAGAAGAACATGTTTTATTTTGAACAAGAATGGAACCATTTTGATAACTAATAAATGTTAAGAAATGAATTAAGCTGTACTTACATGTATAACAGTAACTGGCACTGTTACATCTCCCAACTCCTTCTTCAATTCCTCATAGCTTTTTCCTCCCTAAAAGAAAGAAGTCAACAAATGCGTTTTCTCTCATTAATATACATACTGATGCTGTATTTCACTTCAAAAACCAAAACACTCACACTCCATTTGGAGGGATCCCAGGCTGTGAACCACCCAGTGAAGGTGGGCGGCTCGAATCCTTGCTTGATCAAGATGATAGGGGTGTCCTGATCTCTGTCACCCGGGTGTGTGCGCAGGTACTCTTGGCTTGTGACCACTGCTTCTTTGCGCTCCACCTCATTGGCCTCTTTACCAATCCAGAGAAACACCTGAGACCAACAATAAGAGATGGCAGGATTAGGAGAAGAAATGTTTACCATTTACTAATAAAGAGTTCAGTTTCCAAAGACAGAGTAAAAAATTCAAACCTACAATAATTGATTATTTTGAGCCGCTTGGAGTTTTACAAACTGTAAAACTGCAAAGATTTGTTTCACCTTTAAGGTTTATATGGCAAACAGACATGGAGCCACATTAGCATTCATTTGGAGTCATGTGTTTGGCTTCCTGACAAATGTGAATAATCTTTTTAGACACATTTGGCTTTTTAGCTGCAAAATGCTTCACTTTACTTTATTTGTCCGGCGTTTGTTGCTCAGCAGGTAGTGTACAGTTGATTCATTTTTTTATGCTATAAGAGTGGTGAGAGTGAATTTAAATAATGAAGCTGTGTGCCACAAAACCAAAACAATGAGCTGAAAGATGCCAAAAAAACACTTACCTATAGGAGAGGAAATTGCACAGTCTGGGGCTAACATAACAATTCTGGTTATGTTTGGCCATTATAAAAAAACAAAAACATATTCCTTGTCAGTTCATACCTGATCCCATGTGTCCAGCAGCATAACATCATCCTCACTGAGGTCGTCCTGTGTGAACTGAGTCACCTCACTCACAATGAAACGGCCTGTCTTATTGGAGCATTCAAACAGGCGTGGTTGATGGTCTAAAACCGTCTGCTTTAATCTGTGGACAACACAAACACACGACTTCTAAAATAGTGGCAAACAAGTTTCCTCTACAAGTGATATATGATTGCTGTAACAATCCTGAAGCTCATTTGCCAATACTGTTCATAATAGTTGTATCATCATTACCTCTTGCAACTTGCATAAGGACCTTTCCCCCCAAGCAACTCCCAGAATTCAGTAGGCTCCTGACCCTCTGCCACAAGCTCGTCAGAGCCGTTGTGTGACTTCTGGCCAATCACAGAACTGACCAACTTTGCCATGGCTCTTTCATCTCCACTTGATCCCTGGTAACAAAAAGCAATTATCACATTTTATATGTGATCATTAGTATCTGTGACACTGTAGGGATTTGAGAAAGGAAATTCATTGCACAGCCTACAAGGTGTTGGCTGGACCAAGCCTGTCTTTTATGATATACAGTAGTACACTATATGGCCAAAAGTATGTGGACACCCAAACCAAATGTTTGATGACCATCCAAAACCAGCTTATTTTGGGTGATAAGGATAGACTCAAATTCTGTGTTCCTCTTCCACCCAAAGGTGTTGAATGGGGTTGAGGTCAGGGCTCTGTGCATGCCAGTTCCCCATTAACAAGCAAAAACCTTTTCTATATGGACCTTACTTTGTGCATGGGAGCGCTGTCATACTGAAACAGAAAAGGGTCTTAACATTTACATTTAGTCATTTGGGAGAGGCTTAAAAGTGAGGCAAGACAATCAAGTGTTAGAGGACAGTGACTCTGAAAGAGCCATGATACAAATTTGTCAAATAGCTGACCAAGTAGAAGTGCAATGAAAAAAATAAAGTAAGAAACAACTGGAAGTACAAGTGCATACAAATTACTATAAGAAACAAGAAAGAACTGCAACAATCAAAAAGGTGTTGAGGTGTTTCATGAGTACACCAAGGGAGTCAGCAGACTGTATAGAGCTGGGTGACTAATTCCACCATTGCGGACCCACAAATGAGAAGAGACTGGATTTTAATTTTGTACCAGGCAGTGATGATATTACCAGTCGTTTCATTTGTAAACCGAAGCAATTGAGATGGGACTTACAGCCAGCTGAATGACTCAGTGTAGGAGGTTGCCATTCCATTTGTCATCTTGACGGCAAACATCAATCGACAAACAGAGGTGTGACATGAGCTTGTTTAAGCCGGTTGAATATGTGATGGGCCGCTGCATCCTGAATCCTCTGTGGAGATGTAACAGCGCATGCTGGTAATCCAACCAGGAGTAAATTGCAATAGATGACCAGTCGTGAGCTGAACAGCACTTGGACTAGGTGTGGTGCTACACGTTCAGGCAGTTACGGCTGAACCTCCCTGATGTTATACAAAGTGAATCTTCATGACTGCTACGATCTGTTCGGTGAAGGTCAAATAGTCATTTAGGATAAAGTTGGAAGAGATGGTAGAGATGGTGGCTTGAGCGACAGTGTTGTCTGGGCAAATCCAGGTTTCTGTGAGGGCCATGACGTGGAGTGAAACCTGGGTGGCTAAAGCAGGGAAGAAAACTGCCTTGTTGACTGCAGTCTGAGAAAGACTCATCAGGTGTGCTGACTCTTTGCAGACTGCAGTGGACTTGAGTGGTGGGTTTCCTCCTGCTAGAGGAAATGGACACCGCCTGAACTGTATAGTCAGTATAAAGGGAAACACATAATGATAAGATAAAGAGTATGAATGGTAGTATTTACTTAACTGGAGTAAGTAGTTGAGTTCCTTCTTGGTTTTGCTTACTTGATCTTCATGCGATAAAGACTGATGTGGTAGCATGTGTACTTACTTATTAACTGAATTAGTAATTGTTAGAAATCCAATCCACAGAAACCTCAGCCTAGACCAAGCGGCAACTACCATGGCTTAAGGCTGAAGCCAATGCGCAAGTACCGTAAAGCACAACGCCACTGACTGCTGCTAGATGCGCCTCAAAAAATCTTTGACTCAAACTGACAATCATTCAAAAGTGTCAACCTTTCTTTACAAATGCTAAGTTTATCATTTTTTTAACAAGTCATTGTTATCTCAATTGCAAAATTATGGCCATGTAGCAAGTGTGCCAGTCGTCATTTTTGAAATTATTACTCTGTTAATAAGATTTGAAGACTTATAGTCTTACATGTCTGCCATGTGGGTGGTGATTGACAGTTGTGATTGAAACAACACAGTAAGCAGTTACATCCTAGCCTTTAACACACAGCACAATTGTTTTTTAACCAGCAACAAGACAAGCAGTAAAAAGAACTTAAAGTGCTTACGCTTAGTCTAGACTGGTCTTCCCCAAACTGTTGCCACAAAGTAGGGAGCACACTATTGTTTAAAATGTAATTATATGCTGTAGCAGTGAAAGTTAATTTAGTTTAAGGTGCCTAAACCAGGAAAAACAATACTGGAACAAAAGTACACAAAGCTATTAGGATGTGAGTGTCTATATACTTTTGGCCACCTAGTGTATTTCTGTTTTGTAACCCTTTTGTTACCACAGATACACAGATGCTAACATACATACAAAATACACAAAGAATCATAAAACCTTTCCACCTTTCCTACCTTTCCACACCAAAGATAAACTCCAGATTGGCTCTTAAGTAAAAACACATCATTGGAGTTGAGAGAGGTGGCCAAGGCTGGAACCTCAATGGCTTTTGTATTGGATGAGTCAGAACCATGGACCTGGAACAACCTTATTGGTGGTTCTGGGTCAGAGGACCCTTTTCTAGATGTTCCTCCCTAACACAAAAGAAGGGAAATATTCCATACTGTTACAAAATACTGAATGCACATGCATGATATAAAACTTAACCTCAAGAAAATATAAATAAGCAGAATGTTTCTAATGAAATGATTATAACATGTTAACAATCATACCTCAAAGATGACCATTTTACCTTTGAAAATGGCCATAAAGTGTCTTGGTTCTTTGCTCATGGTAATTCTCACTTGAACTGGCTCGTCACCATATTTCTGATCCAATTGTACCGCCTGAAACGCTGAAGCTGCCAATTCATCTTGTGTTGCATGGCGCCCCTAAAATAATAGTATGGTAAAATTGCATTTTATCATATAATGGAGTAAAATATCCAAAGCAGACACAAAGCAGAGATCTTTGTAAGCCAAATAAACATAGTATTTTAGTGGACAAATCCAAATTACTATTATTATGTAGTGCACTGGGTGTTACATCCTCACCTGCCATATATAGAGCAGGTAACTTTTCCTGTTGTTGACCAAGTAGGTATAGAGGATCAGGTAGCAGTCTCCTCCATAGAAGTAACCATACCATTGAGGGTCCACAGGGACAAGCTCCAAATTTTCAATTCTCCACACCTGGGTACATCATAGTCATGTATTCATGTGTAATTTGAGATATATTAGTTCCTGATAATACACATGTTATCACACTGTTGTTTCGGACACTTGAATAGAACAGAGCCATTGTTAATGTTATTAATAACATCTTTGCTTTTCCTACAAAAAGTCAAAATGTCTTCAGTGAAAAAGGTCTATTGAACAATGTATATTTCCAAACTAAATTGTAATTAATTACTACAAAGCAAAATTCAGATTACATTGTCAAAGATACCTCAACTTGACCTGTGCCATTGTCCACCATTCGCTCCTGTGCAGCAACCTCTGGCATCACGTGCATCAAAGTGGCATCAAATTTCTCCTGTGTGATATGAGCTAAAGCAGAATATGATAATAAAACGGGTATCATAAATCAATAAGCAATTAAGTTTATATTAGAAGACAAATCTATTAGAAGATAGGTAATTTTTCTCTGCTATGTGATGTGTTTATGCACATCACCATACAAAGACACGTACCCACTTTCCCCTTTGTATGCACTTTACCCAGACCTTGAGTCTGGCCCTTTACAGTCCATCTCTGGAACAGCTGCTTGAAGAGAGCTGACTCTGCCCCATCATTCACCGTCTCCACATTTGTAGTGATGGGATACTTTTTTGCTTTGATGAACTCCTATAACAGCCAGTCAGATACATCATAGGAAATAAACATACTGTGCAAAACCAATAAAATGCATTGTATATGCAAAGGTCTGATGTAGTGTCACTCACCAAAGCTCTGGACATGGCAGCCTGTCTCTCAGCTTTGTTTGCTTTCTTCCCTTTCCATACAAAGATCTTCGTCCCTCCCTGGTCCAGGAAGTAGCAATCCTAATTAGATGAATACATTAGAAAAACAATTAGTTTCCTTCATTTAAAACTTCGAGGTGTACAGGAATATTGGGATATAAGCATCCTGTAAGCATATATAATTGAGTCATTTAGTGTCGGTCTAACTTGATCCAGGACAACAACTCACATCATGGTTCAGGAGATCCTGAACCAGTGGTCTGGTAGCAACTTCTGTGACCTTCATCTGACCACCCGCATCTGACACACTGAAATGAGTGCAAAAACACATTTGTAGAAACAAACACTGCTTTAATTGAACATGGATGAATCTTCACCCACTGATAACAAGAACGATTTGACAACTTAGATTCAGGAGCAGCTCACTGGTAAAGTGTGAGTTTTCCCTTCTGTTCCTGGTCAGCAGTTTCATCAGGAGATCCATCCATCAGATTGAAGGTTCTTTGTCCAAGAACACCAATGAGGATCTCCATGTTCTGAGGAGAGTTTTTCTCTGCTTCACCCTCAATCACTTTAATTTCTGCTCGACCTCCTCGCTCTCTGTCTCGGATGTCTTTAGCCAGCAACATACCCTGACAATCGGATGTGTAATAGAACAACAGCATAATTCAGAAATCTCAGACTCCACTTGAAAACTTCTTCTGTGCACATTTAATTTATTATCAAATACCTGTTCAGGGTACTCTAATGCACAAGCTGACTTTAGCAATTGCACCACTGCAGTGCCATATGTCAGAACAAAACTGCATATACTGGTGCAGCACCAGTATATGCAGTTCTAAGAACTGCAATTAACAGAGATTGGATAGTGCAATTGTTATACAAATTGAGCAAATTCTAGTGTTTTCTATTTTTAATTTTAAACTTTATACGTTGGTTTATTTGAAATCTCATTATAATAACAAGGATGTGCTGATGGGATGAATATGTAAGCTAAATAATGACTAAACATGGCCACAGTAATACATTTGTGGTTGTCAAAATTATGAAAATGCTCACAAGGGCCCCTAAAAGAAACCGAAAAGTGTCCATGCTCATTGCATTGCTCTGCTCACACAGTATTTAACTGTGTGATGGAAAAACAAATCATTCAGAGCCTCCAGCCTTTTGCATGAAGGAGGAAATCAGTTTCGGCCGTGCAGTCCAACAACTTCCTATAAAAGTTTATTGATGATATTTAGACCTGCTGATGAGGGCTGCCACAAAAAGGATCAGACTCAGACTTATTTCAGGGTCTATTTAAAGTGCAAATACTGAAACAATACTGTTATTTAAAAAGCATTGGACTGTATATCTTTTTGTTTAGACAGAAATGCAGATAGAGGACTAGACATGTAAACAGGCATAACATGGTCTAAACATTAAATACACCTTAGACCTAAATGTGCACTCACTCAGGGTCCTCTCACATCACTTTT